>NC_092151.1:35010955-35340832 GCF_045791955.1 Oncorhynchus clarkii lewisi | reverse complement strand
GCACTGATGTTGGGTGATTAGGCCTGGCTCGCAGTCGATGTTCCAATACATCCCAAAGGTGTTCGATAGGGTTGAGGTCAGGGCTCTGTGCAGGCCAGTAAAGTTCTTCCACACCAATCTCGACAAACCATTTCTTTATGGACCTTGCCTTGTGTACAGGAGTGTTGTCATGCTGAAACAGGAAAGGGCCTTTCCCAAACTGTTGCCACAAAGTTGGAAGCACAGAATCGTATAGAATATAATTGTATGTCATTTATGTGCTGTAGCGTTATAATTCCCCTTCACCTTGCCCGAACCATGAAAAACAGCTCCAGACCATTATTCCTCATCCACCAAACTTTACAGTGGGCACTATGCATTTGGGGCAGGTAGCATTCTCCTGGCATCCGCCAAACCCATATTTGTCCGTCAGATTGCCAGATGGTGAAGCGTGATTGATCATGCCAGAGAACGCGTTTCCATGCCAGAGAACGCATTCCAGAGTCCAATGTCGGCGAGCTTTACACCACTCCAGCCGACTCTTGGCATTGCGCATGGTGATCTTAGGCTTGTGTGTGGCTGCCCGGCCATGGATGCCCATTTCATGGCACTCCAGACGAACAGTTGCTGACGTTGCTTCTAGAGGCAATTTGGAACTCGGTAGTGAGTGTTACAACTAAGGACAGGCAATTTTTACGTGCTCAGCTGTCCCGTTCTGTGAGCTTGTGTGGCCTACCACTTCATGGCTGAGCCGTTGTTGCTCCTAGATGTTTTCACTTCACAATAACATCACTTACAGTTGACCGGGGCAGCTCTAGCAGGACAGAAATTTGATGAACTGACTTGTTGGTAAGGTGATGTCCTATAACAGTGCCATGTTGAAAGTCACTGAGCTCTTCAGTAAGGCCATTCTACTGTCAATGTTTGTCTATGGCGATTGCATTAGTTGTGTCCTCGACAATGGGTGTGGCTGAAATAACCAAATCCACAAATTTTAATGGGTGTCCACATACTTCTGTATATATAGTGTAGCTGCAGAAATATCAAATAGGCTCAGTAACAGAAAATACATGAACCTGATGTATTAATGGGACTGTCTGCTCAGACTGGCAGTTGAAGGGGTTTTAAAAAGTACACCAACATTGTGTGACATTGATCAAGGAGCTTTGCCTTGAGATGTTCTCCAACACTCAAACTTTTTTCTCTGTACAGTTAAGAAATGTTTAATCTTCCACTGAAAGAGAATTGCATTTGGCAGTTGAATGTTAGCTTAAACATTAATTTGATTTAGTTTTGAGCTAAAAACAGAGCTGAGTTTATAATTATTTGAAGCAAAACAATACATTTCCTGATGACACTCACAACCAACTTCCCAGCAGTCTAAACCTTTGAAAGGCTCCCAGATGAGGGACACACAGGAGCACTCCCTGCACCCCCATCCCAGCTCACCCCATTCCCCACCACCACCATACACAGAATAGGACCTGCCTCGCTGCATTCCTCCAAAACACTCCCCTCCCCCACCGATCTGCCTGCCACTACCAATGATGTATATAAACCCTGGATTGCTGATCCTGTGTATTGGCCATTGAAAGGCTTTGAAGCCACTGGTCGGCCACATTGGCACTCCCTAGTAAGAGCAGTTCTACATAGGAATTATTTTAATTCTACAATATTTAAATGGAACGTTTCAAGGACAAAATGACGTGTATTTAAGTATTTATTTGTTGTAGTGGGGACAGTAACATTAGTAATCTCTAAAAATGAAACTTTAAGGAAAATATATTCATATGTCTTCAATTTTTTTATGTTTCGCTAACATAATCTAATTTAAAAGTATGCATTGGATTAATGTGTCTGTAATAGAAAAAAATGTGACAAATAATGTATACATAATAATAAATGCATTTCTATGGCTTCCATTTTTTTTTTTTAACTTACAGCAGTGGGGGAGTGCCAAAATGGCGGCATGGTGGCTTCAACACAGCGCCCCCTAATAGTCATCTAGTGTGTGTATATACATTATTGCCCAGTACAGAGGGTGCTCATTTACTTTGGGGAACTTACACATGGGTACACAAGATACAATCACTAAGTTACTGTACAACTTTTTAAACTGACTTAAGAGACAGAAATTGAAGCATTTATATAATTTTTGTTGCATTTTAAAAAGACATATTTTAGAAAACACCAAGAATCGGAATACAAAATAACTACACAAACAAATGTTGTCTAGTGTCTTGCCTTTAACTACATTGAAATATTTTCAGTCTTAGGATGTCATTTGTTTCCTAATTTATACAGCTGTGCTCTACTGATGTTTCACTTACCACTATAACTACTTGGAATCTGGAAAACATATTTTACTCAATTCAATTAGGATGTTAGAGTGAGCTATTTACAACTTTTTACAGTGCTATATGGGCTACTTTTAGATCCTGTTCTAAAAGCACACTGGGGCCACATGTCTATAGTTCACAAGAGTTCACTACTATACTCCTGAAACAGACTTTGAAAGCAATAAAACTATTCCTGTCTCACCCACCATCCCCTTACCACCAATTCAGAGAGGGCTGAGGCCAAATGCTATGACAATACTATTGCACTGCTAGAATGAATGGTACAGTAGTGCAACATTGTCAAAGCAGCTGACCTCAGCATGTGTCAGCACGTGGACATGGGGACAGCCATTCTCCATTGCCAATACAAGAGATTCAGCTAAAACTAAACCACTTTTACATAAGCAGCCGTGTGTAGCTCACATTTCCCATCAATACTTGGGTGGTTAGATTGCTATAATATAGATTCAAACCTAACAATTTTACAAATACCTGTACACACCAGATGTAAAATGATCATAGCTGCAAATTACTGTTTAATTGACTCATATCATGTGGGCACAATAATATCTAAAGATAAAGCTGTGCTGACTTAAAATCTTCTGACAGCGGTCTACATGTTCAACTTCAGAAACAAACAAGTTTAATCTTTGTAAAGAAGTTATGAAGGAGCCTGATATTTAGTGTTCCTGTTGCCTCACACACAGCCACATGTGTAGGCCCCTCATATTTATTGTCTGTCAACTCAGAGGGGTGAGAGGTTAAGGCAATAGAGGGAGGTGTGGCTCTCCGTTTCATCAGCCAATGCCCTTTTAATATTGCACTGCTCATCTCAATGCCCAGTAGTACAACAGAAAAAGGGCAATGGACGACAACATGGACACCATCAGCCTCATCAGAAGATAGTAGTGCTTCTTACTCCAATCCTCCTGTTCTACCATGACACTATCAAACAAGCAATGGCTGATCAACTCTAATCTGCTAGATTAATTGACCCAGTTTAAAAACAAGAATAGGCTACTCCTCACGAAATATACAATGTTTAGAGAGAGAGTCACAATAGTTAACACCAAGTAGTTCAGGAAATGCAGCAATTTAAAAGGGAAATAATTAGTTATCAAGAAGTAGTTTCTAGAGACAATTCAGAAAAAACATGCAAGTAGACTACTTGCCCTCTAATTCACACAAACATCTTTTAAAGGGAGGCCTACATTTTACCAGAACTCCTTTGCCAGAAAAATATATGTTGAAAGCATCATTATCACATAGGCCTAAACTGTTAATTATTTTAATTTCTTTCCCTTTAATACAAAACACACAAATATTTGTCAATCATCTAATTACTTTATACAGGTTTAATTGTGCCTATATCATTTTTAAATGCATCATAAAAAAATATAAGTTGTTCCTCACACAACTGAGAGAAAAGGGGTTTTCCCTGAATCATGACTAGTTCTAATGAAATGTATTCTAATTCTGAGAACAGGGGGACATTTTGTTACTGTGCAACATTTTCATGTAGACTTTGTACTCTTAAAACCATAGTTGAAACTTAATCAGGAACATTTATCATTTGCTCACTTTTGTGTTTAGACTCTGAAATCTTACCTCAACAACCAATAATTTATTATGCCTATTTGTTGTATTATCTGTGCAATAAAATAAAAACTCCGAGGTAGGCTATTTAAAAGATAATTAGGTAGGCTTTAATATTTGTTTCTATCATTGGTCAGCCATTCAGGCGACAACTTTTGAACATAGCATTTTGCTCAACTCATGAAATTAATCTACAGCTGCTAGTGAATAGACCACCGTAGGTCCTGTAATATAATAAACGTGGTATTACTTTATAACAAGACAAATAAAAAAATATGGAAAATGTGCAAAACGAATAGCCTACGTGTAAAATTGCAACGTAGACCAGTGTTACCTCTGTAGTTCCCATGGATTACAATTACATAATTCAGGTATTTTACATAGGCCTAATACCAACATAGAACACAAACTTGTCAACGAACCTTTGTTTTTCTTGAGCGTTCAACTTCTATGTCAAAAGGATACTTATCAGTAGCAGGAATGGATACAATCTGCAAAACAAACGTGCCAGCTCTCTCACTATCACACAGGCGACTTGTTACATAGCCTACATCGACTCTATGCACAATCCATGCTCGTGAATGTCGCTCACAATTCTAATAGCCAGCAAATTATACGTGGTGCATTGATTAAGGACTAAACATGCATTTTTCCTGATTAATCCAGAATGAGGAAAACACAAACTGGTCGAATCTTGTAGAGGGAGCTCTTCCTTGCCCTGTCTTTAAAGCAAGGTCTTGATGCGCATGAAAATGATGTTCTCTTCCCTTAATTATTTTTAAATATCACTCTTCTCCACCCTTCCCAATTTGCCAGTTTCGCCCTGAGCTCCCGCCATTTCCGCCCAATGCCACTCACACAGAGGACCCCCCCAAATTCATAAATGATACCTAGCCAAGGGAGGGACCACAATCAATCCGTCAGGCAAAAAAAATGAAAAGTTGACCAAAAATATAGGGGCAAAACCCACTATGAACCACAACTATGTGTCCGCAACATTAGGAACTCATCCCGTCATTTCAAAACGCGTAAGTATAAAGCCATTTCTCTCGCGCTTGTAGAGAAAATAGCAAATCTTTCATGCACAACCGCACGGCCTCCCAGATCCAGCCTCCATCTTTGACTACTTGACATTCAGAGGCTGCCGGAGCAAATTCCTCGTTTGCATGCCTTCTACTGATTGGCTTCTTCTTGCGCTAGTCTTTGCCATATGATAAGCCATTGGTTTAGTTTCGAGGTGTTCAATGTTTTATCGGTTCCAGGATTGGTCACATAGTCTACAAGGAGCACCACAGCCTATAATGAATGCATGATTAACTATCTTCCATTCACAAATTTCTCATCACCATTACTTTTCAGTACACTCTATCCACCTTTTCGACTGTAAAAGTCACACGCGCCTTTAAATGGATTATATCAGGATTAAACCATAATGATTACGATAAGGCTATGCTTGTGGATGTTATTATGGTCGAGGCTTTTTGACCAGCCAACTCAACAAAAAAATATTATTACTATTATTTTTTACCAAAACGTAGTCAGATAATAGTTAACAGTGTAATGCATTTTAATATTTGTACTACATTAAATATGCTTGTGTTGCCTTATACTATTATACACCTATACTTTAATGACAATTCAGGCTTCCCAGAATATAATTTGACTATTTAGTTTGCTTATATAATCAAAGACATAAAAGGTTAATGATAATATTAAGAAATGTTTTTGATTAGTAATAATGGACTTTAAACAAAACCATTTTTTCTATAATAACACCAGTAATGGTAACCCCAGTGACTAGTACAACTTTATTTTTGTTTTGGAATAGCACTACACAGCTGATTCAAATGATCAAAGATTGATTATTAATTGATTATTTGAATCAGCTGTGTAGTGCTAGGGCAAAAAGCCAAAACGTGCACCCCTTGGAGTCCCATGTACCGAGTTTGGGAAACCCTGGACTAGTAACACCAAATCTTCAGAAAATACAGAATATCTAAGTAGGCAGCCACAGTAGCTCAAACCACACTTCTTAAATTGTAAATTAATCAAAAAATCATGTGATTTGCTTAATTATATTCATCAAATGTCCTTTCCCCCTTACTATAAACTGTGTAACACCAGTGACACATCCTAACGCTTCGCTTGAAATGACCAACTTAATCATCAAATTGCTAACAAATGAAGAGAGAGTGCAGACACACCATGAACCTTTGACCCAGTAAGAAGTTGGCAAGGATGTTGCATTTAAATTTTATTTATTTATTATTTATTATTATTTTTAAAAATGTTTATAGAAGGGTAACACCAGTGACATGAAATTTATATTTGTAATATTTATGTAAGTGTTTTTCCTGGTGGTTAAGGCGGGAGACAGGAAGCCACCATTTTCATAGAATGATTGGCTTTAGGACATATGTTTACCTCAATCCCACTCAAGATATGTATAAAGTAGCCTAGTTTATAATAAACAGTTATTTGTGATTAACTAAATAACCTCATGTTTAAAACGTTAGACCTATTAATATTTTAGTCAGAGATGCAGATATTTGGACATAGTCCTCCACCCATCTAATTACCAAGATTTAGCTAATAAGACTTGACTCCTGCACACTTTTGTACACACAGCTATGCCACTCAAATAAGCAAATAATACATTTGACACTTCTTAAAAACACCCAAAAGTGTATGAATAGTATGTAATTTGGCTAATTTAAACTCTAAATTAAGTATAAGGACTGTTGTCTCCAGTAGTGACGACTGTTTGAACTGTTTCATGACTTGAATATAGACTAAAGATTTTTGGAAGCTCTCAGGTTGGTTCATAACTGTGAAGAGGACCAGTGGGGGCGGTCCCAGTAGGTGACTGAACCCTTGCAAAGCTTTGATTGACGCCTGGAGGAGAGTAGTGGGCTGTGAAATCTGGCATTCCTGATCAGGGGAGCTGAAATAATGGTATTGTCCTGTGGGAGAGGGCCCACTTTTCACCACCCCACCCTACCCCACTCTGAAGGGATCTGATTGTGCTGCCGATCGGCAAAAAATGTTTGATGTAAGGCGTGGCATGATGAATTCAGAGGGATACAGAGATATTATAGGCCAGTGATGTTCTCTATCTCTTGGTTTACACACTGCCATTAAACACCACAGAAGAGGAGTTCTTGGTCTCACTGTCCCTCTGTTTCTCACTCGTCTCTTTTTATAAAGCAGTAGGCTACAGACAGTCTCTTCATCACCACTCCTTAGTTTATCAGAAGTAGTCTGATTAAACTGTGTTTTCTATATTAAAAGAGAACAGACAACAGTCATGAACATTGATCAATGCTCCCACTCTGGACTTTGAAAGGTTTGTGAAAGGTGCCACTCAAACAAGTTTCTTGATAGCAAGTCTTGATAGCAAACCTCATTCATCCCTCTTCGACATTTCTCTTCAAAGCCCCGGCTTAGTATGGGATGCAGTGTATCTCTTGCCATGTCAGAGCACAATGCAGACCAAAGAGATCATTACAAATTATAACTACTATCGATTTTGTTCAAGATTGCAAACTGACATAGAACCCAAATAGAAAAACATTAACATTTTCATGAACATAAATTACAATATACAATCGATCAATCTATGAAAGAGAATAGATGGAAAGCTAAAGGAATGGAAAGGGGATGACATTTGACAAGATACTGGCCAATTAACTGTCATTTATAGTCTCACTGAGATAAACTTTATTGTTGGTCTGAGAGAGACTTGCCATGGACAGCAAATAAGAGGTATTGATGGGAAAATATTTGTGGAACTGCATTTATGGATTCCTAAGGGGAACTGAATTCAATCTAAAATAAATAAATGATTCTCTGGGAGAGAGAAGAGCAAGGTAGAGAATGAGATGAGTGTGAGTATTGAGACAGTAAAAAGAATCCCAGCAGAATAGAGAAACTTTCATGTATCATCTCATAGTATCCCCAATGTCCACTTCAACCTTTCTATAATAATGATTCATACAATAAGAAATTAAGCATCTGTTTATTCGTCTGTTGAGTTTTGTACCAAGGACTTGAGTTTGTGGCACAAACAAAACAAGATTATGAGTGGTAATGTAAATACTAAAATGTATTAATTGCCAGGTCGCAATTGTAAATGAGAACTTGTTCTCAACTTGCCTACCTGGTTAAATAAAGGTGAAATAAATAAATAAAATTATGATAAAAACAAGTATCTTGTTAATTAGATCTTTATTCTTTCTATCATTATCAGTGTTGTTGACCTTATAATTACATACAAAATACATTAAACAAAAGATTTGTATAATAGATTTTTTATAATTATCTGACTTATAATTAAATTAACTAATGAATGTATCTTTTGTGGAAAAATACCACTGATATAATCAATAATGCATTTGTACAGTCTAGGTTTTTGGGCGGCAGGGTAGCCTAGTGGTTAGAGCGTTGGACTAGTAACCGGAAGGTTGCGAGTTCAAACCCCCGAGCTGACAAGGTACAAATCTGTCGTTCTGCCCCTGAACAGGCAGTTAACCCACTGTTCCCAGGCCGTCATTGAAAATAAGAATTTGTTCTTAACTGACTTGCCTGGCTAAATAAAGGTAAAATAAAAATAAATAAAAAAATTTCAAGCTAGATATGTTCTGTCCTTCCTGTGCAAAGTGGCAACGTTAAAATAATTGAGAAAGATGATTTGATTCCTTACTGTTTGCTTATTGCTATTACATCTAGTTATTCATTCAACTCTTACAAACAGAATTGCATTGGTTATACATGTATACTGATTTCATTCATGTGATCAAGAATGAACATTAATACAAGTTTCATTTAAACTTCTTGATGTGATTGAAGCATTTGAATCATAATTGAATCACAATATTTTCAGAATTTCACTTGATGAAATCATGAACATGTTGATGTACTGTTTAACTCAAAACAACAAACATCAAGATAGAATTTACTGTAGTTGTGATTTTGGAAGGGCAATTGTATTTGATTGAAAATTAATTTCCTTCCCAAAATAAGATACAATGAACAAAATATATTTTAAGATAACGAAATAAGTATTTTCCAACATTACATCACAGGTTTTCAGAGGTTTATTTACTTACAAACAAACCAAATATTTACCCAAATGTTTTAATATTTCAAATGAAAATCTTGAATAAAGCTGGTCATAGATATTTATATATTCAATATTTAGGCAATTTACTGTTTCAACAAACCATTGCAAACTAATGATTAAGAATGTAACAATACAGACATGTTCATTTGAATATGCTGCTATTCAAGATTCAACGTAGACTGTATTGCAAAATTTAGCCAAGTGTCTGTCTTCAAAGTATTGGTGACACTAAGGATAGACATTCCTTGCTATTTCTGTATTACAAATAGAGGGAAATGAGCATAAAATCCTTTACCCTGCTTTAGCTTTGTCCTATATATGACCAGTTCAAATTCCATCTTGAAGTACTTTACCACACACACAAAGAACAAAAAAAATACATCCAAGCCAATAATTAATAGCCTTTTCCAATAGCATATTTGGAGAGTGTGAATCCTGAAAAATTTGGTGAAATTACATTTTTCATGCTTTGATTCTAAACTCTGAACTGTGAGGTGTCATGGGGCTGAGAGGATCCTTTTAAACATTGGAGTTATTGTTCCCTTCTTTTTTCCAAACTCCCTTCCTCTGAAAATGTACCTCCCTTCTTCCTCTGCCCTTTAACCTCTCCCAACCCCCATCCCTCCATCCCCCATCTCTCTCCAGATTCTGTCTCATCAGGAGAAGGGCAAACAACTGATGGATAGTCATTGATAATTTCCCAACCCCAAAATGTTAATGGATTCGTTTTTTTGGTGAGTGTGGGGGTGGGGTGTGAGTGTTCCCCATATTTTCTCACACAGAGAGTTGACCCCACCTCTAGCGCCCAGCCCGTGTGTGCTGTGTACCCTGTCTCTACCACAGGCTCCCCTCTCCCTCCAGAAACAGGGTCTATCCACTCCATGCATGACATTCCAGCTGTGTGGGTGGCACTGCCTTTTACAGCGTCTCCAGCAGTATGGTGACTGGTTCTGAAGCTCAGCACCACAGAAAACACCTCAGACGTTCCATCTTAAGCCTGACAGTTTCTCCAGGCGCTTGGGAGTGTTGCTTTGGAATGTAGTCATGGTTCAGCTGGTGAAGATGGGTGAGAAGTGTTTGTGCAGTGTGTTAAAATGTTCAAAAGTTAATTCAATTGATTGTGTAATTGACCAAAAGGATAGTAGATCATTATAGGAGTAACTGGTAATGCAAATGCATTTAAAAAAAAAAAACTTGTTTTCAGTTTAGCCAATCCCATCACATTTATATCCACCATCCAAAGCAAATGAAGGACATCATGCTGGTAATTACATACATCAACATAGTTGAGATCTATCTTCTCGTAAGAATGGCGTTTTACATAGGTCGAGTGGGCTGCTCGATATGTCTTTTCCGCTCTTTGGTGTACGCCACGGTTGTTTTTCTTTCCACTCTGTGACTGTTTGAGTCCAAAGGATGAAAACCCAGCCACATTAACTGAACTTCAGAGGAATTCTTCACTTTATGTACTGAATGCCCTCCGGGTCAGAGGGCCAGAGGGGAATCCACCTGCGCCCGGGCAGGCAAACCTTATTTAAACAGTCCTGGAATTCCAGGCTGGAGGACGTGATGGAGGGGGAAAGGAGGGGGGAGAAACCTCTCCCATTAGCATGGGTGTGAGCATGGGCCACAACCAGCACATGCATGCACACTTTGATAGTAGGCTACCGGAGTTGGGTAATGACCATTTTACTAGATTACCTGATTTTGCAGAAGTTATAAAGGCCAACAAAAGACTTTGTAATATGTTATTACTGAATAATAAACATGCTTATTCTGTAATTATATAACATACCTTTTTCATTAAGTGTGATTTTCATCATTCTGTTTTTGACCATAATATGCTAACATGAGTGATGTCATTGTCAAAACAGTTCTCCTTGGCAGGTAGAAAATAATGATTTGTCTCAGATAACCTTACTCTCTCAAGAGTAAATCACGTCTCAATATACTCAGTGGTTGGCTAGTTCTTGGGCTGCCCTTGTACCTGCCTGTCTTAGATGAGGATTCATGTGAAAGGGACTTAAGGACCTCTTCACACCAAACCCTACATTCCAATGGTGGGTTGACTTATTTTAGGACACCTAGCTTGACGAACCGTGTTCCAGATGACATGCTACAATCCCCATGGCCCCGGTGGATTTGTCTAACTGGCCAATACGTGACGAGGGGCGGACCCTGGGAATTCAAAAGCCCCGGTCTTTCGCTCTCTCTGCCTTGACCTCACTGACCCTTCCCAACCTCCAACGTCCTGGAAGCCCTCTCCCTCCCTGCCCCCCTACAACCACCACCTTTAACTATTTCAATCTGGTCCCTCTCCTTCTCTCAAATGGTACATAATTCCTCACCATATTTGCTAGGTGTGAGAGCCTTTTGATTGACAGGCATTTTGGTAGTAATTCTGATAAATGTCTGAAGTGGGCAAGGTGGGGTGGTTGTGGTTTCAGTAAGCTGGACATTTCAGCCAGGGGTCTGTAATATATGTGTCTTCTGGTAATTCAACATGTTTTCACGGTCCCACCCTACTGCATATTCAGATCCTGGCCAAATTCATCTGCGGACAGATTTTGAATAGACAAAATGCATCATCTTAATTCCCACTTTCCTATTTAGGTAGACAAGAGTAACCGGACCAGAGGTGGTGACTCAGCGGTTTTGCCACCCATCGGCACGCTGGTCCAGTGGCCTTTCACACTGTGCTCTATAGAAATCCCTGACTCAGCATCTTTGGTGCGACAGAGGCAGCCATTTTCCCACAGAAGCTAAAAAGGCTCCTCCATGCTAGAGCTTCCATCAATCCTTTGACGTTCTCTGGTGGACCTCATCTAGAGCATGGAAAACAGAGTATAAAAGCATCGTTAGAACATAGAATGATGCTCCCCAGGGGTAAAACACAGGTAACATACTGTACCTTACAGCTTCTTAAATGGGTAGCCTTTCAGATCATGGGATGCATATGAAACACCTGACAGCCCAACACCACACCTCTTTCAACATACAGATCAGTGGATCCCAACCAGGGGTACTTAAGACTCATGAGACCATAGGCTTACTGGTAAAATACACAAGAGGGGTACTCTCGGCAGAGCAAACTTCAGTAGGTGGTACAGTAACCGAAAAATGTTGAGAACCACTGACAGACCATACAGTGCTTTAAAACCAAGCAGCAGACACTTTCAGCAGTGTTCAAACTAAGAATCAGTATTGTTTTAGGGTTTAGAAATAAAGGGCAAAAGCATCTAATAGGATCCCACAAGATAATTTGTGGGATCCTAAGTAAATTCTTTGAAGAATACCATATGCATAATTCACATGCAGTGTGGATGAGGAAGCTATTCATATCAGGCTTGCTCAAGTCTAGTTTCATTTTCAACCGACCTCAAGCATCTGACTTGGACAGTGTCGCCATCAAGTGGTATATTTTGGAAATATAGTATCTTCCCATGACAATAGCATTTTGCTCATATTTCATGAAAACATATTTCAACATCTATTCCTTATTAAAAAACAGAATATTCTGAATATAAACTACCAGTAACATTGGCCTCATCACACAGAGTATGGCTGAATTTATCAAACATTATCCCCTGATAATGTAGCAAGTGTGAAAGTAATCTATCGAAAGAGCTCAACTTCCTACCAGAGTAGCTGATACAGAACCAATACCAGTGTAAGTTGAACAATGAGTCTGACTCGGATATGACCCCAACGTAAGCCTGTAGAAAAACAGCCGTACACAGGAGCCGTACAGCTAGAGTCATGTTTATTTACAGCAGAATCCTGACAAGGGGGAGAGGAACAGGGAGGGGGATTAAGACAAAATATTTTAGATTCAGCTCATCAAGGTCCATGTTTCACTAAACAGTTCTTACTTTATTCAACTTCTTGTATACAGAATCCATTCAGCTGTAATGTCAATGCACCAAAGAGCTAGAGCCCTTTGCTGCAAGGGAGGAGAGGAAAGAAAGGTAGAAAATGGAACTAAACCTACAGCACTAAGAAAAAAATAAAAATACAAAGGGGATAAAAAGAAAGATCTTCCATAAAAAATGAAAACATCAATTTTTTTCTTCAATTATTTATCACCATGATCGGCATTGTTTTTTTATTTTATTTTCTTTGCCAAGTCCATAAAGAGGCAGAGGGGAGCTCATTTTTTTGTAGTTACATGAAGTCCATGATGTTTAGGCCGTCTGACGTTGGTCTGTCCCACAGCCAGATAATGTCCAGGTAATGATCAGCCAGCGTGAAGTCAGGGCTAAACGAGTCTCAAATCTGCCAGCTAGCCTGTTGGGTCAGAACTGTTCAGAGTCCTCCAGACACCTGGCCTTTGTCCATGTAACTTTCCTCTGTGCAGCCTTGCTGGCAAAGCTCAGTGCCTTGGTTTTGGCCAGCATAGAGTTTGCGCTGTTGATGCAGTCTGAGGAATGACACACACTGTACACTTGACATGCAAGGCCAGAGAACCAACATAAAAATACAAAATAAACAGGTAAAGAAAACCCAAGACAAACTGCATGTTCCATTCAAGTCTCCCTCTGATTCTCTCGCTCTCACACATACATACTTTAATTCCAATATCGTTGAAGCTATGATCTAACTGACAAGCACCTCAAACCGTGGGAGGGATACTAAACCTTTGACAGTAAAAACTAGCTATGGGTTAGATTGAACCTCTCAGGGTCCATTGATTACAATCCTTTATTAATCTGAATCCCTCAGGGGCGTAGAGATTCTCTCTCAAGGTCCATTAGACATTATGGAGGTAATGCTATATGATCACACACACACACACACACACACCTCCAGGTACAGCCATGACATGTCAAGGGTTATCTAGGGGTTTCCCATGGTCCATTCATTTACTCGTAAGAAGAAATGTGTACACAAGGAAACCTCCCCTAGTGTGACTATCCTTCCAGAACAAAGCTGTGATCCAAGTCAGAGATTTGTCACTCCACAAGCCGAGTCATTGTCGATGTCTTTATACCTGTGCTGGATCTAAAACATTATTCAATTTTTCATAATGTAATAACACAATCTCTCATTCTATACTCTCTCACTCACACACCCAAACAACATGACACCCAAATGTGTGTGTACACATATTTACAAAGAGAGATGCATCCCCATCAATAGCAGGGACACATTCACAATTTATAATGCATCATTTCTGTATATGCCAAGAATAAAATATTTTCTAAATAAAATACATGTTTCTGTGATGGGGCAGCGAATGATAGAAGGTGGGAGATTGTTAGAGGGGGAGGAAGGTTGAGGGTGTAGAGGAAAGAGAAGTGTTCAGGGGACAGGAGGGGGGAGATGGATGGCAGAGACAGAGGGAGGGAGACTGATGAACCATTCCTTCTCTTTCTCCCCCATCAGCTGCTGGTCCTGTGCACTGATGTCATTGTCCTGCGTAGTGGCAGCAGCAGCTCTGCCTACTCTCTGTGGTTCATACCAAATCATTCCAGAATAATAATTACAAGATTTGCAATGACGAAGACCCAGTCACGTCCCACAACCAGTAATCCATATAAGGGGAGACCTGGCCTTGGAGTCCGGCAGAGTCAGTCAGATACATAAATGGGAAGGGATGGAGGGGCGGTACGGCAGTAAGTCAGAGAGAGAGACCAAGAGCAAAAGGAGAGCGTGAGAGGCCTAGCAAAATGGAATGGGTCATGGGAAGGGAGAGGGAAAATAAGGAAAGGATAGAAAAGGTGGGAATATAGAGAGGGAAGGAAAGAAGGTCAGGAAGTGAGAGAGGAGGGAGATTAAGAATAAGAAAAAGGAAGCAAAGGGGAGTCGTCCGGCAATGAGGTCCACACACTGGTGTCCATATGAGAGGTCTGCTGCTCAGAGGATGGGTGGAAAGAATGAACGAGTGATGAGGCCGAGGCCTCTCTTCAGTGCACACTCTCCCTCTTCTCTCATGGTCCACCCCACGCTGGCTGTGTTCCCAGGGTGCATCATACCTCCAGGAAGCGGGAGCTGCTGGCCTTGGTGTGGAAAGGCTCTGACCACATGCGCCGCAGGTCTCCCTGTAGGACACACCAGGGTTAGATTTTTATTTAACTAGGCAGGTCAGTTAAGAACAAATTCTTATTACAATGACGGACGGCCTACCCCGGGCCAAACACGGACAACGCTGGAACAATTGTGCACCACCTTAAAGGACTCCCAATCATGGCCGGATGTGATGTAGCCTGAATTCGAACCAAGTACTGCAGTGACGCCTCTTGCACTGAGATGCAGTGTCTGAGACCACCACACCACTCAGGAGCCCAAGTGATTCCCTTTAACTACCACACTATCGAATACAAATACCCACCAAGATGTGATATAGCCAAAATATTATATCATGGTATTAAAAAATAATAAGACGGTATTTTAGTTTTTGAATTATAAAAGGTCTACATTTGCCTTAAGAGTAGTGAGTGTTCCTAGGGTAGCAACACATACATTCTAAGTGACTTCAATTAGTCTTTTTCCATTCTGATTGTTTTATACTGTTCAACTTCAACCAAAACACATTTCAGCACTTTCATAATTTATGCATTTCCTGCACTCAAATTGCAGTGGTGGAAAAAGTACCAAATTGTCATACTTGAGTAATAAAGATACGTTAATAGAAAATTACTCAAGTAAAAGTGAGTCACCCAGTAAAATACAACTTGAATAAAAAGTCTAAAAGTATGTGGGTTTTAAATATACTTAAGTATCAAAAGTAAAAGTATAAATCACTTCAAATTCCTTATATTAAGCAAACCTGATGGCACCACTTGCTTGTTTTTTTAATTTACGGATAGCCAGGGGCACACTCCAACACACAGACATCATTTATCAACAAAGCATGTGTGTTTAGTGAGTCTTCCAGATCAGAGGCAGTTGATGACCAGGGATGTTCTCTTGATAAGTGCGTGAATTGGACCATTTCTGTCCTGCTAAGCATTCAAAATGTAATGAATAAATTGTAGATGTTAGGGGAAATGTATGGAGTAAAAAGTACAGTATTTTCTTTAGGAATGTAGTGAAGTAAATCAAATAAGTAGTACTTTAAAGTATTTTTATTAAGTACTTTACACCACTGCTCAATTGAGATAATTTACACACTGCCACGTAGGGATGCAGGATATGGGCAAATAATCTTGGGCTTCTTTTTAACAAAATGTTGCAATTGCGATTTGACTTGTGAATTAGAGCAAAACTGTTGGAATCATGGAAATATGACTATTCTAATTCTATAGTTAGAATATAATAGTGGGCATTTTGAAAACAGTGTTGTTTGAGATGAAAACAAATGAAAATGCCAGGTTGGAGTTATTCTGACAGGGTAGGAACTGAAGTGTTGATAAGTGTTTCCTAGTGGACCCTATAAGCTTTGGCTATATTGCAGGTTCTCTTAGCTACTTCATGTAGCTAACATGAATATGCAAAGCAAAAATCTCTTTGATTTAGAAGATACTGTTGCAAACATGCCGATTTAGGCCTACACCGTCACTGATATTATCATGCTGTATTAGCTAGCTACATTTGCTCTTACTCAGTACATTTATTTGCTAGCTAGCTATTAACATTAGCGTCTCACGAGATTTAGGGCAACTTGCTAAGACAAACTAGCTGTTTGCTGATGTAAGAAACAAACTAAGTGTCATTATAGAACGCTAGTGGATTTATATTAAGAAGCAAAGTGAAAACAGCATTGTCCTCATCAACATTGTTCCATGTGCTGCATTGACCTTTCAGACTGAACTCAAGTGTCTTGTGGTTGAGGCACATCAAATGCGCTCCTTGAGTGACAGGGGACATGGCTAGGTCTGTGTGGAAAGTGGCACGGAGATAAAGAGTGGAGAGATGACTCAAGTAGGGAAGTAAAACTATCAAAATGTACATTACACATGGCGTATCACATTTAACAAACCAAACATTCAAATATCGGTATAGAAGGTAAAGTAAAGTTTTTTTTTTGCAATTTTTATTTGATTTTTTGTGTGTGATGGCATTACATCCAGCTGTTTTTATCTACACAGCAGACAGTTAACTGGAAATGCACCGTAGCAGGCAATTGCATCCATTTTCTATGACAACTTTCTAAATGTCGACAAAAAAAAACTCTTTACAAGTTAATGGAAACATAGCTTCTGACTGTCAGCATTCAGTCAAAACACATCTACACAAGCTTTGAGTCCTATAAAATGATTCCCCAGCAGTACTGCTATTTTGTCTGACCTCTTAACTTACATAAATGACTGAAGCCATCACATTATCCCCCACCGCTCCCCCTTTTCCAGAAACCACCCCATATGTACCTTCAGGTAGGCCATGGTGAGCAGAGGCAGCAAGGTGAAGGGTACCAGGTAGAGCAGGGCAGGCTGAGCCGCGCGGTGGATTCTGGAGGCCACAGTGGCAGTCAGCAGGCCTGGAAGAAGCGGCGACAGGTCTGAAATACTCATACTATGAAGTTTAAGGTAGACTAAGCAATATGACATCATTGTGTACAGAGAGGCTTCCCTGTACTGCATACACAATACAACTAAATTCAAATCAGCCAAGAATGACACTAATGTTGTTTAATTCTCTAAGCATGAAGTCGCCTCCCTTTATATGTTGTCATATGGCTGACTATTGCCACTAGTCTAGTTAACCAGACAATAGCACGCTCTACTAACTGGGTTCAACAAGTCAGAATGTGGTTCTGTTACGTCAGGGCTGCCCAACTCTGTTCCTGCAGAGCTACCGTCCTGTTTGTTCCAACCCTAATCTAGCACACCCGATTCTAATAATTAAAAGGTAGACTTTGGGCACAAAAAAAAAGTCTAACTCTGCCCCCTTCTCAATTTTCAAACAGAAATCGGTTGTGCCTTCGGTGATTCATCGTTGTGTTACTCTGATCTTGTGCGCTGTGACCGACGTAGTTAGTTTGCTAGCTAAGCTAGCCAGTAACTCCTCCAGTGTGTCATGACATCATTTCACAGGATTTGTTTTTGGACAGAAGCTGTAGAGATCAGTAACAAATGGCACTTCTGTAGCCAAATATCTTATTCATCTTTGTTTTTCAATATTAAAATGACCTGGTATGATGGTAAAATCAGTTATACAGTTTTAAAGACGTTATTTCTGCACCCAAAGTCGACCTTTAACTTGGTTAATAGGCTGAATCAGGTTAGTTACCTACTGGAGGGTAAGCTTTCCAGGGACAGATTTGGGCAGCCTCATTCTACACGATGGTCCCCCCCACATCCATCTCTCACCCTGTCCTTACCCACAAAGTATCCTATGAGAGTGCAGTGGAAGTAGGAGACGCGACCCATGCGTCCGGGCGTGCCTGGTCCCCCCGCCTCCCCGCTGGCCTGCTTCTTGTAGTTGTCGTAGCGCAGCACGAAGCACAGCAGCAGCCCCGGCATCACTATGTCCCCGATCCCGAGCATGGAGAAGTGACTGCCTGTGGAACTGGAGGGAGAGAGGGATGAGATATAGGGAGAAGAGGGAGGGAAAACACAGACAACCAAAACATGGTGAAAGGCAGGATGCAAAGAGGGTAATAAGGAGACAGCAGGAGGGGACAAAGCAGGACAGCGTGGGAGGAAATGCAAGTGTGAGTTTCAGAGCTCATAAGAACAGCTGTAGTGAATGCAGCTGGAGGTTTAAACATAGATCCACTCTGTGGTACCTGGGGAAGACCAGTTTGCCCGGCAGGGACAATCGGGGTACGTCGCGGCCCATCCCAGGGCCCAGGTGGAGCTTCCTGGACAGCACGTCTAAGGGGTTGTCAGCCGGCTGGGTGGCCACCTTCACCATCACGTTGCTGTTGAAGATGTAGGCCGAGAAGAACACCTGCAGGGCAGACAGAGGAGTCATCTCCGGTGGCTCAAGCGATCCTTGGAAAATAGCCATGTTTGTTGTTCTGTCTTTGACATGTAGTCTAACCACGATAAAGGGGATAGATGGCATTGTAGGCTCCACCATGGTGTACAGCGGAAAAACAGCTACTGTCCTGTTAGCGTGGAAATATCTGTCTATCTATGGTGTGCTGCTCTGTCCACCTCAAGAAACCTGAAAGAGCGGCACTTGCTGTACCTTAGGTCTTCACACGTTTAGTAAGCTGCTTTGACAGTGGCCGAATCTCAAACCGAACATTTGTCCCCTAAGCCCTTTATTGGATTGGCCCTTGTGTTCGATAGTAAACGCTCTAGTCTGCAGGTTTAGGGGCAAAAATAGAATTGAGACGATACAAACTCAATGTCACGACTGCCATAATTTGAAATCCAGTTGCAAGCATAGTCTCCTGCGACTTGTCTTGTAGCATGACTCAATATGAAACATGGGCAGACACGCTTACTCTGATAGATGGTGAGAGTTGTAAAAACTCTGTAGCTACTCATGACCAAAATATGTGCAAGTATATTGGTTGCAAGTGACTTCATGAGCCAATTTAGCTGGTTGTAGCCTGTCTGATGTTAGCTAGCTTCACTAACAAACAGGGTTGGAATGGAATTCAAGCAAATGTTAGGCAAGGATTTTAAGCACCACTGCACAAGTAAACAGCGTGTAGTTCGGATGGGACTTATTTATGATAGTTGGACAGCTTGCTGATGAAGTTCTTGACCTATACTTAGCATTCCATACTTCATTTACCAAAGCACCAATCGCTATATTGTAATTGAGTCAGCTGAACCCTGTGAGCGCGATACTGCACTGACTCGGAGAAGAACAGACAGTTGCTGCTTCATTAAAACGTGTTTGTTGTGACAAAATAATGTTCCTTAGTGTTGCACTAGCTGGTCAGCTTTGACATGGACTGACTGGCCCAGGCTTAGCAAGAGAATGGACAGGTTTTCGTGCACATTATCAAATGTCATAAATACTGCGTCTTCAAGCACTGAACTCCTTAGCTAGATTTAAAATTGTGTGACTAAGACATTGGCAAAAACGTCAAAAATAATAATGTTATTAGGTAACGTGCTGAGATTCATGGGAAGGAATTGCTGCTGAGGGCACTGAGTCAGCAGAGGATGCCACTCGATAAAGAGGTTTCCGAAGGGTTCAGTGGAGGTCTCAATGGCTCGACAAACTAGAGTTTGAGATGGACTCGATTGATTCGTGAACGCACACGTTGAGTGATCGAGTGCTCAAAGTATTACGTTTGAGATTCAGCCATGGTCTACAGCTGGGGTCCTTTTTTTTTGGTGTCTGATGACTCATGGCCCTGCCTGTGTTTTAGTGGTTGTATTTGGGTCAGCTGGGTGGAGGGAGAGATGGGAGCAGCCATCTTACCCAGAACACATCATAGATAAGCAGCCCTGATAGCAGCAGGCAAGACACCTTCAGACTGGGTAGCCGTACAAAGGCTATCATGGCCACACACAGCCCCATGGCCAGAGCTGAGGAGAGAGAGAGAATATCAGACATATAAACGCACAGCGCTGAGAGACGGAGAAGAGAGACAGCGCTGAGAGACAGAGGAGAGAGACAGCGCTGAGAGAAGGAGGAGACAGCACTGAGAGAAGGAGGAGAAAGACAGCGCTGAGAGAGACAGCGCTGAGAGAAGGAGGAGAGAGAGCGCTGAGAGGAGGAGAGAGACAACGCTGAGAGAAGGAGACACAGCGCTGAGAGAAGGAGACACAGCGCTGAGAGAGACAGGAATAGCAGACAAACACACAGCTCAAAAAAAACTTGGAATGGAGCTCATAGAGACATGAGATTAGAGAGAAACTAAAGGCAAACCTTACAATGGCAAGACAACCCCCCCCCCACAACACACACAAACACAAGGCAGTCATGACACACTGACATACCGTCCATGAGCAGCCAGTGTCCAGTGAGCACCCAGATCAGCACCAGCATGACAGAGAGGGAGAAGGAGAGGAGCTCAGCCAGAGTGAAGCGCCCACAGCAACCAAACGAGATCCTACAGGGGGGCAGAGAGAGAGAAATGGTTTATACACACTGGACAAAACACAATCACTTCTCACTGGAAAATACATCACCTCGTCGATATGTACGGGGTCAAAATATGCTCAACACACCCAAACACAGGGGTTCAGGTTGAAGAATTCAGATTAAGCTGAAAAATCTAAGGCCAGATGCTTCACATTGTCAAACATAAAAAGGGGAATTTAAGACCTGTCACATTATTGGTTGTAATGCCTCTCAGCCTCTCAGCTTACTTGTTTTGTGGTGAGCAGGGCCTGGTCAAGTACTGGCACATTGGCAACAGGAGGAACGCAAACGCAATTGTCGCAAGAACTGAAGAGGAACAACAAAGGAAGATCGATAAGAGAACGAGAAAGAAATAGCAGCAAGACAGTTTGTTGTTTCGTTCCATTGGTTTCAGTCAGTTTATCAGAGTCAATCATTGTCATCATAAGAATTAGTTGGGCGGTAGGTATCCAGATTGTCATACAGTCTCTGTACCCTAAAGGGGTATACAGTATTACTGAATGTGGACACTAGGGGCACTACTTAATAAAAACATTTGAATGTCTCCGCTGTAACCAAGAAGCTTGATCTTGACATCTAGCCATTTAGCTAGCAAGTAAGCAAACCAAATGCATAGCTGGAGCCCTGAGCTGGCTATAATTTGACACATCTTAGACTTAACTTATAGTTTATAAGCAGTGGCATAGCACGCAGCCCCCCCGAAAACAATATTGAAAACCATACCGGCGGTATTTCGGAATATACCATTTATACCGTATACCGGGGTATTGCCCAAGCCTAATAAGAATTATGCTGAGAAAATGTTTCTGTTAAATCAATGCACCATATGACACCATCAATATAACACCATGCTCTAAGGATATAAATACATGTCAGCTTGCCTTCAGACAAAAGATGGGCAAGAAACTGCTCTGTGACATTAAGGCGCGTGTCTGTGTGGCGCGTGACGGGTCAGGTACCTGCGGTGCAAATGGTGAAGACCACCTGGACAGAGTCGAAGAAGAAGAACATGACGAGCAGAGACACGGAGGCTCCTATGGGCAGGAACAGAGCCTGTGTGGAGTCTATGGTCTGAATACCTACAACACACAACACATGCACAAGTGAGAATGCTCAAACACACAGGGATTGAGAAAGACAAATCACACAGGCAGAGACAGGCATTTCTGCATGTGCTGTGTCTACAGCCTGTGTAACAGCAAACCAACCAACCACAAAATATACGGAATCCACGGTATGACGACTTCCAACTTATTAAAAAAAAACACACGCTCTGTATGTCTTATGTCTCACCAAATATGTGAGACTCACTGTTGTTTGTGTTGCCATTGTTGAAGGTCCCATTCGGGACAGGGTTACCATCCTTATCTTTTTCCTGGTTCTCACAGTCCATGTTTAATGATCTGCACAGGGAGAGATGGAGGGAAAGGTGGAGAGAGGTTGACTATCTGAAATAAGATCAAGCTTCTCTCACATTGCTATTGTCAAAGACTTGTTTTACAATGACTGGATAGCTCATAGGCGCTCAATGTAATGGAAGTAACATGATAAAGATGAGACCCACAGTGACCAGTGTTGGCCTATCTGTGATGGAAGAGGGTTGACAGGGTAGACTGACCTGAAGCTGCCATAGACTATGAGGAGGATGGAGATGAGGAAGGTGGACACCTGGCTGGAGTCGACCAGGGAGTATGCCCTATAGACAGAGAGAGAGAGAGAGAGAGATTTTAGATTCCATTTCCTCCACAGAAAAGGTCTAAGTCTGACCCGAAGGGCTGTTTTTATGCACTTCGCAACACGGTGTGCCTGGATACAGCCTTTAGCATTGGTATTTTGGCAATATAACACAAACATCCGAGGTGCCTTATTGCTATTATAAAAATGGGTTAGCAACTTAGAGCAGTAAAAAGGAAAATGTCTTAAGGTCTGATATACCACAGCATTCAGGGCTCAACCCACCCAGTATATAATAGAGTAACCCATACTATAGCTTCAGTGTTGCATATGTCAACAAAGCTTGACCTTGGTCAGTTGTGTCATAAGACTATAATGAACATATTATTGAAGAGTATATTCTCATTTGGAACCCTGGTATTCATAATCCCTTTGGTCAAACCTTAAAATAAGTCCCTTGACACCAAATCAATACATTCCCTTTGCTTCAGCAAGGAGAAAGGAACCTAAAAAAGAAAAAGGAGCGCGACATACTAGTTGCTATTTATACTCGTGTTCCTAACAGCTGTTTGTTTTTGGTTTGGAGGACTGAATGAAAGTCTTTGAAAATACACAATCAAAGAAGAAAACCGCAGCCTAACCCTTACTGGCATTAATCTAATGTACGTGTGTGTTTGTCTTGTTCTAGCCACATTTATTTATGCAATTCTTTGTGCACCAAACAAGTTGAAAGTAAACGTACAGATGGGGTGGGATTACCAGGGACCTCACGCGATAGTACTACAATACATAGGTGCCCGTATGTATTGCAATTTGATACTGTTTCACAACAGACCAGTAGTGTGCGTTTCATTGAATCTTAATAGGGACACTGGCTATTCAATTGGGAAGGCTGTAGAAATAGCACAGGAAACATGTCAGTGTTCCAGACCATTACGACAGCTGACTAACAGAAAGGATGGTGGACCATCTGTGGCACGAGAGCTGCAGCAGAGACACATTTATGGATTTAACATTCTAAACCCACTAATCTGCAGCTTTAACCTTATCTGCCAGACATGGCCGGCTGACAACTTCTGGTTTCCTAGAGATACTCCTCGGTAGTAGCAGCTTGAGCGTGCCTAAAAAGCACATACACAAGCTAAAAATGATCAAAAATACACAGGGTTACAAATCCGAGGAGTGCATAAATAAACAGAGAGAAAACAAACAGATAGCTGTTCAAATGGGATATAGACTGCCTACATTCATCTCAGCTTTGGGTACTGGGCCATGCTGATGGAAGGCTGAGAGAGAAATCCTGACCGATCAGGTATCTGGCACAGTAAACCTTACCCTACATGTGCTACCAGCTGTAATCAAATCTGTTTGTTTACATTAAAAGGTGTGGATGTGCCCGGCGCCATGACCTCAGTGTTGTATGCCCATGGCAGGCTAATTATCACTGGTAAAGTTGTAGATCAACTAATAGGTGTCCCAGAGGGGGAGAGAGAGAGTCAGTGGAAGACATGTGTTCCAGTTCCTGAGATTTAAAAAAAAATGTCACACTGGCAGGGCTCTACAAGTACAACCATTTTACTTGCTTTTGTGCCTAAATATTTTGCTGTGCAACTTGGAATTTGTATTTAGGAACATCAATGCACCTAGAAAAACTAAAGAAGTCCATCTTTAATATCTCAAATATTTTTAATTGTGCTCCTTAAATGTATTTGTGCACCTACATTTTTCAACCTAGGCACACACACGGACGGTCCTTGTAAAAAGAAATTTGGCGTAGAGCACTGACAGGTTCATCTCTGGGGGGGTAAATAAGAGCATAATGGTTACACTGTGCAACCCTGCCTTCAGAGGTGCAGGTTTGACCCCTGACCCGTCTCATGTCCCTCTGTAGCCAGCCCCGAGTGAGAAATGTATTCTGGGGTTAAGAGGACACAGCCCCAAAATAAATAACAGTATTCATTCTTCATAACTATGCATCCCATGGAGTGCAGTCATATGGCAGGCACTCTAAATTACACCCCTGGATAAGTGTTAGGAAACGCATGATGAAACGGCATAAATCATACGTACTTATGAGCTGTGAAGCGTAAACTCGCAAGGTAACACGCCAATCACTACCATAGAAAATCACAGGGCAAACTAAAAGCTAATGGATTACCCTGTTGACAAACAAACATTCTCCCAAACACGCTGGAGAGAAATGTTCCTTCGCCCGTCAATGGGCCTGACAGACCTCTCCTTTACAAACCAGGAGATGCAAAATCCAATTCTTTCATAAAATATTCAGATGCAGAGGGGATCTACATCACCACACACTAGAGATGACCTCATTTAGTTGACTGGACAATTGTTTGGTCGATAGGCAGTTGGTCGACCAAGATTTTGTCAAGCAGTCAAAATCTATACTTAAAAAAATAATATATATATATATATATATATATATATATAAAATGGCACACGAGACACCTGTCTGAATCAGCTCCTGTTTGAGTGGACTAATCCATTGGAGGCCGCAGGGATTGCACACCAGTAGTAGGCCTACATTTACAGTTCATTTCTAGAATCTCTAATCTACCATGTTTGTTGGGTTACGGTAATTATGTTACTGCATTCAAAATATAATTACAGTCTTACCGTTCTCATGGTAGGGGTGGACATGACATTTGCAGAGGGCACAACCAATGTTACACTTGTGAGAAACAGGTTTTGGTTTATTTCATTCCATTTATGAGTGGTCATGCTCGGAGCCGGTGGAAACAATTTTTTTATTTTTAGATAGACCTACCTGATTCCTTGCGCCAATAGCTAGTTTCCCGTGCCAGTGAGCTCCTGAGGGCCCAGAATATTTTAAACAATGTTGTAAAGTTTGCTAGCACTAGCTTCAGATGGGACCAAGTTGATACAATGTTTCAAGTTCCTTAAAGACAGGCCATGCTTAGCCAATTTGATTTTCAGGATATATATATTATATATATTTTTTTCTTATTTTTCTTATTTTTTCTTCAAAATCTGGATATTGTCTACCTGCAGGCTACACGGTTTTTATTTATTAGCTTTATGTAGGCTATTTTTACATATTGGCAATAGGAGTTACTACGGGGACCCATGCCAAATCTTCTCAGTTTCCTGAGGGGGAAAGGTGTTGTTGTGCCCTCTTAAATGACTGTCTTGGTGCACTTGAACCATGATAGTTTGTTGGTGATGTGGACACCAAGGAACTTGAAGCTCTCAACCTGCTCCACTACAGCCTGTCGATGTTAATGGGGGCCTGTGCGGCCCTCCTTTTCCTGTAGTCCACAATCAGCACCTTTGTCTTGCTCACATTGCGGGAGAGGTTGTTGTCCTGGTACCACACAGCCAGGTCTCAGAAGCTTCTAAAGCTATGACATCATTTTCTGGAATTTCCAAGCTGTTTAAAGGCAGTCAACGATGTAAACTTCTGACCCACTGGAATTGTGATACAGTGAATAAGTGAAATAATCTGTTTAAACAACAGTTGGAAAAATTACTTGTGTCATGCACAAAGTAGATGTCCTAACCGACTTGCCAAAACTATAGTTTGTTAACAAGAAATGTGTGGAGATGTTGAAAAACAAGTTTTAAATGACTTCAACCTAAGTGTATGTAAACTTCGACTTCAACTGTAAACGGGAAAAATTGACGTTTTAAAATTGACCAATCGATTGGTCGAAAGAACCGACGACTCTCGGTCTACTAAGATTTTTTGGGGTCGGGGAGAGCACTACTACTCACCACCTTCAAAGCGAAATACATATAGATAGAAATTAAGACGTCTTAGCTGCATAACTACTCAAACGTCTACTTGCCGTTGGTCTAAGCAAGACTTCACGGAGGTTGCCAACATTGTGTTTTGCGGAAGTAGACAAACGCCACAACCCTCATCCAGCGCCGTGCAATCAATGAAAGGCAATAGCGAAAAAGTGCCGGTTGCATTACAATGTTCAGTCTAATCCTACTGCAGAGGTCTTATGTCTTTAGATACAGCTAGCCTACTTAACATCCAGGAGATATGGCAAGACATTTGGCTGTGCAAGTATTCAATTATGTATGTTAATGTACATAAAAATGGTTTTAATTGAAAAAAATAAAACATACATGAGCGTGTATATTTTCATAAGGCATTCGCTGTAGTCCTATAAGCTTAAAGTCAGTCATTTTAGAGAATCCTGTTAGTCTTTACTAATGGAATTGGGCTGATATTTTGGCACCATAGTCATCCTTTCCTGGTAGAAAGCCAGGCCATGAGTTCATATAAAAAGGATTGTAGTTACGACTAGCGTACACTGTTGATTTATTGGTCGACCGATATTAGCCTTTCACCGAGTCACTTCACAAAAATATAAAACGCAATAATTGCAATGATTTTACAGAGTTAGTTCATATAAGGAAATCAGTCAATTTAAATTAATTAATTAGGCCCTAATCTATTGACTTCACATGACATGGGTGGGCCCGGGAGGGTATAAGCCTACCCACTGGGAAGCCAGACCAAGCCAAACAGAATGAGTTTAATCCAACAAGTGCTTTATTAGAGTCAGAAGTCGTCCTCAGCACACCTTCCCCCGACGATCCCGCAGGCGAAGAAGCTGGATGTGGAGGTCCTGGGCTGGTGTGGTTACACGTGGTCTGCGGTTGTGAGGCCAGTTGGACATACGGCCAAATTCTCTAAAACAACGTTGGAGGCCGCTTATGGTAGAGAAATTAACATTCAATTATCTTGCAACAGCTCTGGTGGACATTCCTGCAGTCAACATGCCAATTGCACGCTCCCTCAAAACTTGAGACATCTGTGGCATTGTGTTGTGTGCCAAAACGGCACATTGTAGAGTGCCCTTTTATTATCCACAGCGAACCTCTAATGATCACGCTGTTTAACTAGCTTCTTGATATGCCACACCGGTCAAGTGGATGGATCATCTTGGCAAAGGAGAAATGCTCACTAAATGCAGATGTAAACAACGCTGTGCACAAAATGACAGAAATAAGCTTTTATTTTGGCTCATGAAACACGTGACCGTCGCTTTTATATTTGTGTATCTGCGTTTAATCCACTGAAAAGGACCGATATACTGTCGTGGCCAAAAGTTGAGAATGACACAAATATTAATTTTCAAAGTCTGCTGACTCAGTTTGTATGATGGCAATTTGCATATACTGCAGAATGTTATGAAAAGTGATCAGATGAATTGCGATTAATTGCAAAGTCCCTCTTTGCCATGCAAATGAACTGAATCCTCCCAAAACATTTCCACTGCATTTCAGCCCTACCAGAAAAGGACCAGCTGACATCATGTCAGTGATTCTCTTGTTAACACAGGTGTGAGTGTTGACGAGGACAAGCCTGGAGATCACTCGGTCATGCTCATTGAGTTCGAATAACAGACTAAGCTTCAAAAGGAGGGTGGTGCTTGGAATCATTGTTCTTCCTCTGTCAGCCATGGTTACCTGCAAGGAAACACGTGCCGTCATCATTGCTTTGCACAAAAAAGGCTTCACAGGCAAGGATATTGCTGCCAGTAAGATTGCACCTAAATCAACCATTTATAGGATCATCAAGAACTTCAAGGAGAGCGGTTCAATTGTTGTGAAGAAGGCTTCAGGGCGCCCAAGAAAGTCCAGCAAGCGCCAGGACCGTCTCCTAAAGTTGATTCAGCTGCGGGATCGGGGAACCACCAGTACAGAGCTTGCTCAGGAATGGCAGCAGGAAGGTGTGAGTGCATCTGCACGTACAGTGAGGCGAAGACTTTTGGAGGATGGCCTGGTGTTAAGGGCAGCAAAGAAGCCACTTCTCTCCAGGAAAAACATCAGGGACAGACTGACATTCTGCAAAAGGTACAGGGATTGGATTGCTGAGGTAAAGTAATTTTCTCTGATGAATCTCCTTTCTAATTGTTTGGGGCATCCGGAAAGCATCCTGAGAAAAAAGCTTGTCCGTTGTAAAGCATCCTGAGACCATTCATGTGTGGGGTTGCTTCTCAGCCAAGGGAGTGGCTCACTCACAATTTTGCCTAAGAACACAGCCATAAATAAAGAATGGTACCAACACATCCTCCGAGAGCAACTTCTCCCAACCATCCAGGAACAGTTTGGTGACAAACAATGCCTTTTCTAGCATGATGGAACACCTTGCCATAAGGCAAAAGTGATAACCAAGTGGCCCGGGGAACAAAACATCAATATTTTGGGTCCATGGCCAGGAAACTCCCCAGACTAGAGGTCAACCGATTAATCGGAATGGCCGATTAATTAGGGCCGATTAAGTTTTCATAATCAGAAATCTGTATTTTTGGGCACCGATTTGCCCATTTTTTAAAAATGTATATACCTTTTTAAGAACACATTCTTTTTTTCAATGACTGCCTAGGAACGATGGGTTAACTTGTTATGGCTGCAATCCCCCTGTCGGGATAAGTGTCATCAACAACCGCTGAATAGCATAGCGCTACATTCAATAAATATTACTACAAATATTTATATTCAAGTGCAATATAGGAAAACACAGCTTAGCCTTTTGTTAATCCACCTGTCGTGCCAGATTTTGAAATTATGCTTTACAGCGAATGCAATCCAAGCGTTGGTGTAAGTTTATCGATCGCACGACAAAACATTAAGTACACTTAGCATCAGGAAGCTTGGTCACGAAAATCAGAAAAGCAATCAAACTAATCGTTTACCTTTGATGGTCTTCTGATGTTTTCACTCACGAGACTGTTACACAACAAATGTTCCTTTTGTTCCATAAAGATTATTTTTATATCCAAAATACCTCCGTTTGTTTGTCGCGTTTTCAGAAATCCACAGGAAAGAGCGGTCACGACAACGCAGACAAATTCCAAATAGTTTCCATAATGTCCACAGAAACATGTCAAACGATTTTTATAATCAATCCTCAGGTTGTTTTTAAAATATATAATCGATAATATATCAACCGCAAATGTCTTTCACAGTAGGAGAGGGAAAAGCAATATCAATCCAAACTCTGTTGCGCGAGCAAAACTCATGTGACCACTTGACGCAATGTTATTGTTCTGGCTCATTTTTCAAAATAAAAGCCTGAAACTATGTCTGAAGACTTGACACCTTGCGGTGGAACATGGAATTTTCAAAATAGAAGCCACTTCCTGTTTTGATTTTCCTCAGGGTTTCGCCTGCTATATCAATTCTGTTATACTCAGACAATATTTTGACAGTTTGAAACTTTAGTGTTTTCTATCCAATACTAATAATATGCATATATTAGCAACTGAGAAGCTGGCCATTTACAATGGGCACCTTTTCATCCATGCTATTCAATACTGCCCCTGCAGCCATAAAAACTTAACTGCCTTGATCAGGGGCAGAATGACAGATTTTCACCATGTCAGCCCGGGGGATCCAATCTTGCAACCTTACCGTTAACTAGTCCAACGCAATAACGACCTGCCTCTTTCTCGTTGTGGAGACTGCCTGTTACGCGAATGCAGTAAGCCAAGGTAAGTTGCTAGCTAGCATTAAACTTATCGTTTTTTATAAGATCAATCATAATCACTAGTTAACTACACATGGTTGATGATATTACTAGATATTATCTAGCGTGTCCTGCCTTGCATATAATCTGACTGAGCATACAAGTATCTAAGTATCTGACTGAGCGGTGGTAGGCAGAAGCAGGCGCGTAAACATTCATTCAAACAGCACTTTCGTGCGTTTTGCCAGCAGCTCTTCGTTGTGCGTCAAGCATTGCACTGTTTATGACTTCAAGCCTAACTCCCGAGATGAGGCTGGTGTAACCGAAGTGAAATGGCTAGCTAGTTAGCGCGCGCTAATAGCGTTTCTAACATCACTCGCTCTGAGTTTTCTAGTAATTGTTCCCCTTGTTCTGCATGGGTAACGCTGCTTCGATGGTGGCTGTTGTCGTTGTGTTCCTGGTTCGAGCCCAGGGAGGAGCAAGGAGAGGTACTTTGCATGGCTATAAGCCCCATCTTGCCTTGCGCTACAGTAAGACTGGACAACAGAGGTATCACCTGGCCAACGCAACTACACAAGTTACATACGAGTGAACTACCACAGAGTTACTGACAAACTGTTACTTCTTCTACGGTGACTGCAAAGTAGATAGAAACCAAAAATGTGCACTGGCCATATACTGTGACACAAAGTGTCATGTTAGGGTGTTGGGTGTCGTGACAAACAAAGAACATTCAAATCTGTGGTAACATCAATGTTACAGCGCTTTAGTGAAGCCATCGAAATCTGGTGTGGTATATTTGCTCTTTTTGAAGGGCATTCCTCAAGCACTGTCATTCAAATGTTTTATGAGACACTAAAAAGCTTAGCAAGTCACAAAGTAGCTACTTAGGTCCAAATACACATTTTGCCACCCATTTCCACGACAAGTTCTAGCTAGCTAGCCAGCTAACTTGCTGTGCGAGAGTACTTTGAATTTAGAGAATTATATTTTCCCTTTCATTTTACAGTCGTTTGACAGACACACTTACCCAGAGCAATTAGGGTTAAGTGCTTTGCTCTCGGGCACATTGGCAGATTTATCACCTAGATGGCGCTGGGATTCAAACCAGCGACCTTCCAGTTACTGCCCAATGCTCTTAACCGCTAGGCTTCCTGCCGCCAGAATTCAGCGGCTACTGCCCTACAACAACAAAAAAATAAGATGAAAACACAACTAAATACCAATACATTGAAATGGTGTACTGTGTCGTTGTTTTCCAGCTGGTTAGCATGAGGCAGCTCATTCTTCAGAGCCTAGACAATTTATTTGCTGGAATCAGTGCAGTTAATCCTCCTTTTTACAAAAGTAACAGTTTTTACATTAAAAAAATTGCAGTGGTTACATGAATGTTCTTTCCTGAAATCATCTTTGAGTATCTTCGTGGGGCTGTTTTAAGCACAAAAAAGTTTGTTCTAGTTTTTTTATTTATTTTTATTATAATTTTATTTTATTATTATTATTATTATTATTTTTTTTTTATTTTTTTTATTTTTTTTTAAATCGGCAGATATCGCTCATCTGTTCATATTTCCACTAAAATCAGGGTTGGATTCAAAAATCCCATATCGGTCGGGCTCTACTCTATTCATGCGCTCTGCCAAACAGGAATCGCCAGGCCCGATATGCCGCACTTGTAATTAGTTTGAGAAAAAGCGGTAATCTCCTATCCATTTCATTCATTCAGTAATACAGAAATAACTGGAGCCGTCTATCAGGGGAGGGAGCGGCGTCATGTAGTTTACTGTTGAAACGGGATAAAAAAGGTCAATGCTACGCCTCGTTAGTGGTATTATGGTCCAGCCAGTCCCAGAAAAGACGTGTTCCTAAAGTCTGCATACAGACTTACTGAGATGCATTTTTCCTCATAGGGCTCACAACAGTGACGCACGCCTTCCGCACAAACCACAGCTCTCGCTCTTTACCCTGAACAAAAATATAAAACGCAACGTGTAGTGTTGATCCCATGTTTTATGAGCTGAAATAAAAGATCCCCAAAATGTTCCATCCCTGTTAATGACCATTTGTCCTATGCCAAGAGAATCAAGCCACCTGACAGGTGTGGCATATCAAGAAGCGGATTAAACAGCTAGATTACACAGGTGCACCTTGTGCTGGGGACAATAAAAGGCCACTAAAATGTGCAGTTGTCTCACAGGACAATGCCACAGATGTCTCAAGTTGAGGGAGAACGCATCTTGCATGCTGACTGCAGTAATGTCCACCAGAGCTTTTGCCAGAGAATTGAATGTTAATTTCTCTACCATAAGCCACCTCCAACGTCATGTTTTAGAGAATTTGTCGGGACCTCCAAATCGGTCTCACAACCACAGACCACGTGCATGGCGTCGTGTGGACGAGAGGTCTGCTGATGTCAACGTGCCCCATGGTTGCGGTGGGGTTATGGTATGGGCATGCATAAACTATGGACAACAAACAATTGCATTTTATCAATGGCAATTTGAATGTACGTGACGAGATCCTGAGGCACATTCCTCTGCCATCACCTCATGTTTCAGCATGATAATGCACGCCCCATACACAATTCCTGGAAGCTGAATATGTCCCAGTCCTTCCAGTGGCTGCATACTCAGACATGCCACCCATTGAGCACGTTTGGAATGCTCTGAATCGACGTGTACGACAGCATGTTCCAGTTGCCGCCAATATCCAGCAACTTCACACAGCCATTAAAGAGGAGTGGGATAACAATCAACAGCCTGGTCCACTCTACGCAAAGGAGATGTGTCACGCTGCATGATGCAAATGGTGGTCACACCAGATACATGGCCCTACCTTTTTATTTTTTAAAGGTATTTGAAACCAACCGAGGTATATCTGTATTCTCAGTCATTTGAAATCCATAGATTAGGGCCTAATTAATTTATTTAAATTGACTGATTTCCTTATAGGAACTGTATCTCAGTAAAATCTTAGAAATTGCTGCATATTGTCTTTATAATTTTGTTCATTATATATAGCATTTGTATAACATTATAAAAAGCATGCTGGTCTATATCCCTAACAGAGCTGTAAAACACCATTAACAGGCACCTTCTGTACCAGCCACCGTAGGCTTGCATTCAAATGAGAAAGGGGTAGCCTGGCCTTCTCTGTTGCCAGTCTTGGATTTAACTCGGATCAAATTAAATAATTATTGTTTTAAGAGAACGGTATACATTTCCAGACAGTGCTTGGACATTTATAAACAAATATAAAATCCTCACTGAAGTCAAAGTAATGGATTGTATTAAGTAAAAAATGATATACAGCAAGTAAACTGGTCAAGTTGTCCCTCAATTCTGCTCACATGGATGAGATGGGCTAAATAAATGGAACATTTAAAAATAAAATACAATCCTGGAATGTTGAGGGCTGGACAGAAGCCCAAGGGCCAGAAGACTTCCTTGTTTGGGAGAAACAAGGCTTCTATAACACAATTCCAAAACCGTACACCATCAAGCCAAAGGCATGCATGCTTTGGCCACTGAGGACTCAGCCACCAAGCGACAGAGGACAAGGATTAGTTTCTCAAAACATGTCGCTATAGCAAATGACTATTGACCATTCTGATTGACCCACAAAAATGAGAGCTGGTTCGAAATTACATCGTTATTCATGGTAGCCCTACATGAGGAAAACAATCAGAATCTCTCAAATGTCTGCATACAGAGCATTTTTGTAGGATATTACACCAACATTTGTGATAGACAGAAAACCAAGAGAACACCTCATGACACTGTCAATGCTGAGGCTGTTGTAATAAATTACAGCATGTTGGTAGAATTGTTACATTTCATTAGGTAGTTGCCACCAATTAGGCAATGTAACAATTTCAATGTAACAATGCTTCCTTATAGGTCTTACAAAACAGGCATGTCTTGTTACAGATGGGCATGGTAAAATATTGTGCCTATGTCTGGCCTCATGCGCTTCACTAGAGGGAAATCTGAGTGAGACCATGTCCCAGGACAGTAGGTGCAGCTAGAGAATTGCCAAACTCTGGTTAAAAACAACTCGTATTCAATCTACTCAGAAGGGTTGCAATTTAATTAAGTGGTACGTTATCTTAACTTCAAATCACATCATTTTATTAGTCACATGCGCCTAATACAACAGGTGTTGTTCACTTTACAGTGAAATACTTACTTATGAGCCCCTAACCAACAATGCAGTTTTTTTTAATAAAAAAAATACAAATAAGAAATAAGTAATTATGACATATGTTTTTGTAACCAAGACACAGAACATACCTTTTAAAAGATAGAACAGTCAAAATATTAATTAGGCTGACCATGTGTGTTGCTTATTATAACCACATAACATAATGGCTCTGGCATTACAGTTTTTTAGTTCTACTAAACCTGGGGGCGGGGTGTCACTATTTTCCAAACATTGGTCACCAGGAGCGGCATACTTATTCAAAAATACACTTGGTCTTAGTGGCATAACCTAAATGGTTGCCTCCACATCAATACATACTACTAGTCATTTTTAGACGTCACAAAATTAGACTTCAATAATTCCATGATCTGCAGCACAAGACTTCAATTAAAACACCTAAACAAATTGTAGACAAATGACCTGATCTCCAATTGTGAACAAGAGAGACATGACATGGACTGGACTGTATCAGTCAGCCCAATAAATTACTATACCGGTCTGAATGGCATCTATCGCTATCATAATTTTTTTTTAATGTAGGCAATGTACAAATTAGTTAGCTATCATTATGGCACATGTAACTAACTAGTGATTGCTAACTAGCTAGCTAACAATGATGCGGGAAGATACACCCAGATCTATAAAGACAATGCCTTATTTAGCTAGCTAGCTACTATTTAGGACAATCAATATTACCTAGCTAAATGAGTTGGTGAACTAGCTAAATGAGTTAGCTGTGTTGAATAGCTAGCAAGTCAGCTGCGCACTTAACTGCTAACAAAATAAAAATGGATGGCACAACGTCCCTATCTATTCATCTGACGCGATACAACACCGGGCGTGGTATAAATAACGTTATCACAATGACATTTCATGAATTAAGGTGAGCTTTTCTGGCTAGCAAGCGTAAACGGTCTGGCTAACGTTAGTTACGATAAGCTCCCTTTGTGTGCAACTGGCTACGAGAGGTAGCAATAAGCTATTTATTTTAACAAATATTGTCGAGGGGCTTAAACTAATTAAATAATATGAAGTAGGTATGAGTTGGCGAACCAACATTAGCTAGCAATAACCTTGCGCATTCGTCGAGCTTAAACACAGTTCTGAATCAACAGTAACGCCACCATGGATACGGGAGTCTGAGCTAACTTGCGGCTAGCTGGCTAGTTAACCCCGTTCACGCTAGCCTACTGTAACTTGGACCGTAGCAAGCTAACGTTTAGTTCACTAACACAATTTGAAGATGGCCATCTCATTCTAACTAAGCGAAAATAGCGGCTGATTCATGTAGGAACGAAATATGTTGCTGTATCTATGTGAATTGCAGCGTACAAATGGCATAACTACACCAATCAATTCAGTGTGGTTAGCCAGCTCGCGCAATGCCTATGCGTACTCACCAAGAAGAGTAGCCTTGTTCCGCCATGTCGCCGACGACAACAGTGTAGTGGTGGGTTCCGCGACTGTAGAGATTCGTGTCCCTGTGGCAAAACGGTAGGACCTGGTGGACACAATTGCCGCCTTTACTTCAAGATGGGTCTTTTTAACAGTCACTATTTGATAACAACATGGCGATGTACACCAGCCCCCAGACCTGCTAGCAAACACCAGCCGACTAGCTTCCAATCGAATTACAATGATGGTTTGCTAGGTGGCCAAGACAAAGCACGCCGAGAAAAAAAACTCTATATTTCATCAGTTTTGCGAGTGTCCTGCCGTCTCACTGCCCCCAAGCAGGCCCGAGTCTCAACGGATCCTATACTCGCTGTAAATCCATATTTAGGGGTGTTTTCTTGCGTCTATATTCAGATATTCCTTAAGTCTGCACCCTCGGCTGTAATGGAAGCCGCGCAGATAGCTTTATTTTCTATGGCGAGAGAGTCACAGGCACGCGCAATATCGCCCTTGCAAGAGAGGTTTACACAAGTACCTGTGTGAAGCTAACCACAATAAAGACTAGCCACAATAGTGGAATTTTCGGTTCGACTTCAAAATAAAAGCTCCCCATTGATTCAAATAGTGGAATCATGCCATCTTTGGACTAGATAATGCTAATGAAGAAGGTCGGAATGTTGTTATATAAATTTAACAAAATACAATAATTTGTTAATTTGACACAAAAAAATAATCTGTGGATATATTAGAAGTATATGCACTGTCCAGCCTAAGCTATGGATGTTGCACCCATGAAATGAGGTATCATCCTACTCAGTAACACTCACAGAACACAACTGTGTAGAGTTTCCACAAATATTATTATTGTGGGACTCTAAAAACCAGTGCGAAATGAGCCACATTAACCATTCAGCCTTTATTATATACATATTGAACATTCATATTGGACTGGACAGCCTAAACTAGATGTGCACCCATGTAATGGGTGACACCCACAGAACACAATTGTGAAGAGTTTCCATAAATATTGTACAGCCTTACCTATGGATCTCTGGAAAATAGTTTATTTAAATAAATGCTGATTAAAACATTATTTATGTTGCAATTTGTCATTATTGGGTATCTTAAATGCTGTCACCAAGTAGGCTGATACTCCATTTCATGGACCCAAGATCCATAGTTAAGGCTGTATATTGCAATATGAATGTTCAATTGAAAGTATGTTGACTGGTGAGCTTAATGTGGCTCATTTCACACTGGTTTCAAAGTCCTGCAATAAGTGCTAAGATGGTAATATTTGTGGAAACTCTTCACAGTTGTGTTCTATGGCTGTCACTGAGTAGGCTGATACCCCATTTCACGGGTGCAACATCCGTAACTTATTAAGCTGTATTTACTGTATTTTATTAGGATCCCCAATTAGCTTCTGCCAAGGCAACAAAACACAACAAATATAATACATAAAATAGATTATATACAGTGGCTTGCAAAAGTATTCACCCCTTGGCATTTTTCCTATTTTGTTGCCATACAATCTGGAATTAAAATAGATTTTGGGGGGGTTGTATCATTTGATTTACACAACATGCCTACCACTTTGAAGATGCAAAATATTTTTTATTGTGAAACAAACCAGAAATAAGACAAAAAAACAGAACTTGAGCATGCATAACTATTCACCCCCCAAAAGTCAATACTTTGTAGAGCCACCTTTTACAGCAATTACAGCTGCAAGTCTCTTGTGGTATGTCTCTATAAACTTGGCACATCTAGCCACTGGGATTTTTTCCCGTTCTTCAAGGCAAAACTGCTCCTGCTCCTTCAAGTTGAATGGGTTCCGCTGGTATACAGCAATCTTTAAGTCATACCACAGAATCTCAATTGAATTGAGGTCTGGGCTTTGACTAGGCCATTCCAAGACATTTAAATGTTTCCCCTTAAACCACTCAAGTGTTGCTTTAGCAGTATGCTTAGGGTCATTGTCCTGCTGGAAGATGAACCTCCGTCCCAGTCTCAAATCTCTGGAAGACTGAAACAGGTTTCCCTCAAGAATTTCTCTGTATTTAGCGCCATCCATCATTCCTTCAATTCTGACCAGTTTGCCAGTCCCTGCCAATGAAAAACATTTCTACAGCATGATTCTGCCACCATCATGCTTCACTGTGGGGTGTTCTCGGGGTGATGAGAGGTGTTGGGTTTGCACCATACATTGCGTTTTCCTTGATGGCCAAAACGCTAAATGTTTGTCTCATCTGAGCAGAGTACCTTCTTCCATATGTTTGGGGAGTCTCCCACATGCCTTTTGGTGAACACCGAACATGTTTGCTTATTTTCTTCATTAAGCAATGACTTTTTTATGGCCACACTAGCATAAAGCCCAGCTCTGTGGATTGTAGGCTTAAAGTGGTCCTATGGACAGATACTCCAATCTCCGCTGTGGAACTTTGCAGCTCCTTCAGGGTTATCTTTGGTCTCTTTGTTGCCCCTCTGATTAATGCCCTCCTTGCCTGGTCCGTGAGTTTTGGTGGACGGCCCTCTCTTGGCAGGTTTGTTGTGGTGCCATATTCGTTCCATGTTTTAATAATGGATTTAATGGTGCTCAGTGGGATGTTCAAAGTTTCAGATATTTTTTTCTAACCCAACCCTGATCTGTACTTCTCCCCCACTTTGTCCCTGACCTGTTTGGAGAGCTCCTTGGTCTTCATTGTGCCCCTTGCTTAGTGGCGTTGCAGACTCTGGGGCCTTTCAGAACCGGTGTATATATACTGAGATCATGTGACAGATCATGTGACACTTAGATTGCACATAGGTGGACTTTATTTAACGAATTATGTGACTTCTGAAGGTAATTGGTTGCACCATATCTTATTTAGGGGCTTTCATAGCAACGGGGGGAATACATATGCACGCACCACTTTTCCGTGTAAATATATATATATTTTTTTTAAACAAGTAATTTTAAAAATTTCACTTCACCAATTTGGACTATTTTGTGTATGCCCATTACATGAAATCCAAATAAAAATCAATTTAAATGACAGGTTGGAATGCAGCAAAATAGGAAAAATGCCAAGGGGGATGAATACTTTTGCAAGGCACTGTACATAGACACACATGCTTTATTCAAGATCAGTGGAATGTCATTGGTAAAACCGGAAAACAATAATTGCCCAAGCCAGCCGCTCTGCGGTACACCACACTCAACCTTATTTGCATTAGAGAGGCTTCCATTAAATAAAACCTCCTGTCTTCTATTAAATAGGTAACTCTCAATACATGATAAGGCAGAGGATGTAAATTCACATCAGGTTTTCAGCAATAGGTTATGATCAATGATATCAAAATCTGCGCTGAGGTCTAACAAAACAGCTCCCACAATCTTCTTATTGTACATTTCTTACATTTCATCAGTCATTTTTGTCAGTGACGAGCGTGTTGAGTGCCCTTCCCTATAAGCATGCTGAAAGTCCTTTGCCAATTTGTTTTCTGTAAAATAACATTGTATTTGGTCAAACACAATTTTTCCCAAAAGTTTACGAAGCATCGATAACAGGATGATTGGTCGGCTGTTTGAACCATTAAAGGGTGCGTTGCTATTCTTGGCAGCGGAATGACCTTTGCCTCCCACCGTTTTCTAGGCATAAATTGAAGATGTGGCAAACAGGAGTCGCAATGTATTCCACTAACAACCTCAGCAATTTACCATCCAGATTGTCAGTACGAGGTGGCTAATCCTTATTTATAGATAGCAACCATTTTGTTAGCCTCTTCCACATCAAATTTGCGGAACTCAAAACTACAATAATTGTCTTTCATTATTTGGTACGATATGCATGAATATGAAAGCTCAGTGTTTGTTGTTTGCATGTCATGCCTAAATTTGTTAATCTTGTCAACAAAAAAGTTATTAAAGTGGCTGGCGCTGCCAGAGCTTCCGCCCCTCAGTCCAGAGGCGCCAGAGCCCCTCAGTCCAGAGGCGCCAGAGCCCCTCTGTCCAGCGCTGCCAGAGCCTTCCTCCTCTCCAGCGCTGCCGGAGTCTCCCGCCTGTCCGGCACTGCCAGAGCTTCCGCCCCTCAGTCCAGAGGCGCCAGAGCCCCTCTGTCCAGCGCTGCCAGAGCCTTCCTCCTCTCCAGCGCTGTCGGAGTCCCCCGCCTGTCCATAGCAGCCAGAGCCCTTCAGTCCAGAGCCGCCAGAGCCCCTCAGTCCAGAGGCGCCAGAGCTCCTCTGTCCAGCGCTGCCAGAGCCTTCCTCCTCTCCAGCGCTGCCGGAGTCTCCAGTCTGCCCAGCGCCGCCTGAGCTGCCCGTCTGCCCAGCGCCGCCTGAGCCGCCCGTCTGCCCAGCGCCGCCTGAGCCGCCCGTCTGCCCAGCGCCGCCTGAGCCGCCCGTCTGCCCAGCGCCGCCTGAGCCGCCCGTCTGCCCAGCGCCATCTGAGCCGCCCCTCTGCCCAGCGCCATCTGAGCCGCCCGTCTGCCCAGCACCATCTGAGCCGCCCGTCTGCCCAGCGCCATCTGAGCCGCCCGTCTGCCCAGCGCCATCTGAGCCGCCCGTCAGTCAGGAGCAGCCAGAGCCGCCCGCCAGTCAGGAGCTGTCAGAGCCGCCCGCCAGTCAGGAGCTGCCAGAGCCGCCCGCCAGTCAGCAGCTGCCATAGCCGCCCGCCAGCCAGGAGCTGCCAGAGCTGTCAGCCAGCCAGGAGCTGCCAGAGCCGTCAGCCAGCCAGGAGCTGCCTCTCAGTCCTGAGCTACCCCTCAGTCCTGAGCTACCCCTCAGTCCTGAGCTACCCATCAGTCCTGAGCTACCCCTTAAGTCCAGAGGTGTCCCTCAGTCCGGTGAGCCTGTTGTTTAAGGTTCCCAGGTCAGGGTCGGCGGCAAGGGTCGCCGTTCCTAGGAGACCACAGAGGCGGACTAAGACTATGGTGGAGTGGGCTCCACGTTCAGCGCCAGAGCCGCCACAGCGGACAGATGCCCACCCAGACCCTCCCCTATAGGTTCAGGTTTTGCGGCCGGAGTCCGCACATTGGGAGGGGGGTACTGTCACGTTCTGACCCCAGTTATTGTGTTAATTGTTTGTTTTAGTTGGTCAGGACGTGAGTTGGGTGGGCATTCTATGTGTTGTGTGTCTAGGGTGTTTTTCTGTGTTCGGCCCAGTATGGTTTTCAATCAGAGGCAGGTGTCGTTAGTTGTCTCTGATTGAGAATCATACTTAGGTAGCCTGGGTGTCACTGTTTGTTGGTGGGTGATTGTTTCCGTGTCTGTGTTTTACACCACACGGTACTGTTTTCAGGTTTTGGTTATTCACATTATGTTTATTGTTTTTGTATGGAGTGTTCAGTTTAAGTGTTTAAATAAATACCATGGACACTTACCACGCCGCATATTGGTCCTCCGATCCTTCTCGCCTCTCCTCTTCAGACGAAGAGGAGGAAAACCATTACAGAACCAGATTGCAGGCATCAGATACAGCTTAAAGCTTCTTTTTGAGTGGACAGCTTGATGACAACCAGTCAATATTTAGGTCACCCAGAAAATATACCTTTCTGTTGATATCACATACAGTGGGGCAAAAAAGTATTTAGTCAGCCACCAATTGCGCATGTTCTCCCACTTAAAAGATGAGATAGGCCTGTAATTTTCATCATAGGTACACTTCAACTATGACAGACAAAATGAGAAAAATCCAGAAAATCACATTGTAGGATTTTTAATGAATTTATTTGCAAATTATGGTGGAAAATAAGTATTTGGTCACCTACAAACAAGCAAGATTTCTGGCTCTCACAGACCTGTAACTTCTTTAAGAGGCTCCTCTGTCCTCCACTCGTTACCTGTATTAATGGCACCTGTTTGAACTTGTTATCAGTATATAAGACACCTGTACACAACCTCAAACAGTCACACTCCAAACTCCACTATGGCCAAGACCAAAGAGCTGTCAAAGGACACCAGAAACAAAATTGTAGACCTGCACCAGGCTGGGAAGACTGAATCTGCAATAGGTAAGCAGCTTGGTTTGAAGATATCAACTGTGGGAGCAATTATTAGGAAATGGAAGACATACAAGACCACTGATAATCTCCCTCGATCTGAGGCTCCACGCAAGATCTCACCCCGTGGGGTCAAAATGATCACAAGAACGGTGAGCAAAAATCCCAGAACCACACGGGGGACCTAGTGAATGACCTGCAGAGAGCTGGGACCAAAGTAACAAAGCCTACCATCAGTAACACACTACGCCGCCAGGGACTCAAATCCTGCAGTGCCAGACGTGTCCCCCTGCTTAAGCCAGTTCATGTCCAGGCCCGTCTGAAGTTTCTAGAGAGCATTTGGATGATCCAGAAGAAGATTGGGAGAATGTCATATGGTCAGATGAAACCAAAATATAACTTTTTGGTAAAAACTCAACTCGTCGTGTTTGGAGGACAAATAATCCTGAGTTGCATCCAAAGAACACCATACCTACTGCGAAGCATGGGGGTGGAAACATCATGCTTTGGGGCTGTTTTTCTGCAAAGGGACCAGGACGACTGATCCGTGTAAAGGAAAGAATGAATGGGGCCATGTATCGTAAGATTTTGATTGAAAACCTCCTTTAATCAGCAAGGGCATTGAAGATGAAACGTGGCTGGGTCTTTCAGCATGACAATGATCCCAAACACACCGCCCAGGCAACGAAGGTGTGGCTTCATAAGAAGCATTTCAAGGTCTTGGAGTGGCCTAGCCAGTCTCCAGATCTCAACCCCATAGAAAATCTTTGGAGGGAGTTGAAAGTCCGTGTTGCCCAGCAACAGCCCCAAAACATCACTGCTCTAGAGGAGATCTGCATGGAGGAATGGGCCAAAATACCAGCAACAGTGTGTGAAAACCTTACCGAAAACGTTTGACCTCTGTCATTGCCAACAAAGGGAATATAACAAAGTATTGAGATAAACTTTTCTTATTGACCAAATACTTATTTTCCACCATAATTTGCAAATAAATTCATAAAAAATCCTACAATGTGATTTTCTGGATTTCTTTTCTAATTTTGTCTGTCATAGTTGAAGTGTACATATAATGCAAATTACAGGCCTGTCTCATCTTTTTAAGTGGGAGAACTTGCACAATTGGTGGCTGACTAAATACTTTTTTGCCCCACTGTACATTATCGACCACATACTGTCTAGTCCAAATACTGACTTTTAGTACATGGGGGTTTATAGCAACTTCCTATGAGAATAGCCTTTAGGTGAGGCAGATGAACCTGTAGCCATATTACTTCCACATCATATGACATGAGATCCTCTCTCAGCCTAACAGGAATATGACTCTGGATATATAAGTACAGTGCATATAAGTATGCCCCCGATGCAGTTTTGAAGTGTAATATATCCACAGTGCAATATCAACAGATATATCAACAGATATATATATACATTTTGTTTTTCAAATTAACTAATTGTCTTTTGTTTAATTTATATAACATTCCAACCTTGTTAATCATTATCTAGTCCACATGTGTCAAATTCCACAGAGGGCCAAGTGTCTGCAGGTTTTCGCTCCTCCCTTGTACTTGATTGATGAATTACGGAAACTAATTTGTGAGGAACTCCCCTCACCTGGTTGTCTAGATCTTAATTGAAAGGAAAAACTAAAAAACCTGCAGACACTAGGCCCACCATGGAATGAGTTTGAAACCCCTGGTCTAATCCAAATATGGCATGTTCCACTATTTTTATCAGTTTCAATCAGTTTCAATTAGGACTTTTATTTTGAAGGCAAACCGCAAATGTCATTATTGTGGCTAAAACGTATTGAGGCTAGTTTCACACAGATTACACAAGTAACGTGTGTTCACTGAAGTACAATGGAACTTGAACTGGGTTCTTTCGCTAGTTAGCAGTGTGGAAGCAGCGGATATACCACGTGGGTGAATGCACCTCAATACCACTTGAACCATATTATGTGACATTTTACTCTTTGTTAGTCAATTGCATGAATTAACAAACACCGCATTTTAATCATTGTACAGAACTATGGACCTAGTATTGAGATGTTTTCACATAGGTGGTGGTACCTCCAAATGAGGCAGTCATATTTCTGATCAGTAAGTGCACAATTCCAGTGTAGTCAAGTGAGTGAACGTGAGACCATTGCAAGCACCACTCCAATTATGTGAGGAGCATATATATTTTGATCTACTGTATCGCATCCTTAAGAAAGAAAGTGTCCTTTCTATGATCATCAATCGATGTTCAGATTATTGAAGAGGAAATGTTGTTTAGCCTTGAACTCTTGAACTGAGCAGAGATCTGAGGTGGTTCATGCCATAGCTGATGCCTAGTATGCTATTTTTGAACTGTGGTACAACCTGTTAGTTTCACCCTAGTCAACTCAAAGACAGTGAATGCAACAGCCATAGGTGGCCACAGTGACAGGCCACCTGTGAATGCATAGTGCACATGGGGACAGGATAGTCAGGTATGGTGCCTTTTCTGGGGATGAAAGAAGAGGCGATATGTAACGATTGTCCTCTTCTTCTGACGAGGAGTAAGAGAGGTCGGACCAATGTGCAGCGTGGTAAGTGTCCATTTTAATATATAAAACTGAACACTACAAAAATACAAAATAACAACGTGAAGGAACAAACGAAAATCGAAGCAGTCCCGTGTGGTACAAACACAGACACAGGAAACAATCACCCACAACTCAAAAGTGAAACCAGGCTACCTAAGAATGGTTCTCAATCAGGGACAACGAATGACAGCTGCCTCTGATTGAGAACCATACCAGGCCAAACACCGAAATCCCAAATCATAGAAAAAGAAACATAGACAACCCACCCAACTCACGCCCTGACCATACTAAAACAAAGACATAACAAAAGACCTAAGGTCAGAACGTGACAGTACCCCCCCTCAAAAGGTGCGGTCTCCGGCCGCAAAACCTGAACCTATAGGGGAGGGTCTGTGTGGGTGTCTGTCCGCGGTGGCTGCTCTGGCACGGGACGTGGACCCCACTCCACCATAGTCTTTCTCCACCTCTTTAACCGCCTCCGTGGCCTCTTTAGAGCGGCGACCCTCGCCGCCGACCTCGGACCCCTAGCCACGGGTCCTGAATGGACGGGAGATTCCGGCAGCACAGGACATGCGGGAGACTCCGGCGAAGATGAGGCAGACACAGCAGTACTTGAGACGGTTTTAATAAAGTAAAAGGAAAGTTCTTCAGGCAAAAATATAAATCCACAACGTCAAAAGTAATTCCAAGAGAACAAAGGTAATCCTCCAAGTTAAAAAGGTAAATCCACAAGGTGGTAGGTACAGCAGAAAAAGCCTCAAAAGATAATCAAAAATAAATAAACAAGAACAAAAACAGAGTACCACAAGAGAGTCCAACTGGAGCAACAAATGTTCACAGCATCACTGGGGCTGGGTGCCAACTTCAAACACAGAGCAAAGAACTGAGGAAAACTAAGGGTTTTAATACAATCAAGGGAAACTAGGCACAGGTGCAAATAATAACTGGGAACAAGGGAAAACAAAAGGGTCAAAAAGCACAATGGGCGCATCTAGTGACCAAATCCTGACAGACGGGAGACTGGCAGCTCAGGACAGACGGGAGACTCTGGCAGCTCAGGACATTCGGGAGACTCTGGCAGCTCAGGACATTCGGGAGACTCTGGCAGCTCAGGACAGATGGGAGACTCTGGCAGCTCTGGGCAGGAGGAAGACTCTGGCAGCACTGGACAGGCGGGAGCACCTGTAGGGAGCAGACGGAGAGACAGCCTGGTGCGGGGGGCTGCCACCGGAGGACTGGTGCGTGGAGGTGGCACTGGATAGACCGGACCGTGAAGGCGCACTGGAGGTCTCGAGCACCGAGCCTGTCCAACCCTACCTGGCTGAATGCTTCCCGTAGCCAGGCCAGTGCGGCGAGGTGGAATAGCCCGCACTGGGCTGTGCTGGCGAACCGGGGACTCCATGCGTAGGGCTGGTGCCATGTACCCCGGCCCGAGGAGACACACTGGAGACCAGATGCGCTGAGCCGGCTTCATGGCACCTGACTCAATGCCCACTCTAGCCCGGCCAATACGAGGCGCTGTACCGCACCGGGCTATGCCTGCGCACTGGGGACACCGTGCGCCTCACGGCATAACACGGTGCCTGCTCGGTCCGCCTCTCTCCACGGTAAGCACGGGGAGTTGGCGCAGATCTCCTACCTGGCTTCGCCACACTTCCCGTGTGCACCCCCCCAAGAAAGTTTTTGGGGCTGACTCTCGGGCTTCCATCCCTGCTTCCGTGCTGCCTCTTCAAACCGCCGCCTCTCCGCTTTGGCTGCCTCCAGCTCTGCCTTGGGGGGGCTTCCTGTGCGTGTCCAGAGCCCAGTACTTCCTGTTCCTCCTCCCCGCAGTCGCCCTGAGGTGCGTGTCCTCGGCCCAGTACCATTTTTCATCTTCACAAACTCTATTTCTTAAACTTATTTTGTACATAATGTTGCCGCTACCGTCTCTTATGACTGATAATAACTTCTGGACATCAGGACTGCGATTACTCACCACGGACTGACAGAATCCTTTTTTCCCTTTAATGTGTCTGACGAGCCCGACGCAAACGATATACTGCTTTCTCTGGAACAGGCCTAGATCCCCTTGATTTGCGTGAAGAGAAGGCGGAGAAAAAGGGTCCGGAGGGTGGGCTGCCTTCTGACAATTGTGGTCAAATAAACCCCACTTCCTTCCATTCTGCGAGAAAACGTGCAATCTTGGGACAATAAAATAGATGGCCTATGCGGAAGATTAAGCTACCAATGGGACATTCAAAACTGTAATATCTTATGCTTCACGGAGTCGTGGTTGAACGATGACACTAACAACATACAGCTGGCTGGTTATACGCTGCACCTGGAGGATAGAACAGCGGTGTCTGGTAAGACAAGGGGCGGCAGACTATGTATTTTTGTAAATAACTGCTCGTGCACGATATCTAAGGAAGTCTCGAGTTATTGCTTACCCGAGGTAGAGTATCTCACGATAACCTGAAGACCACACTATCTACCTAGATAGTTTTCATCTGTATATTTCATCTGTATTTTTCGTAGCTGTTTAAATACCACCACAATCAGAGGCTGGCACTATGACAGCATTGAATGAGCTATATTCTGCCATAAGCAAACAGGAAAATGCTCACCCAGGGGCGTCGCTCCTAGTAGCGGGGGACTTTAATGCATGGAATCTTAAATCCGTTTTACCAAATTTCTATCAGCATGTTATTAAATATGCAACCAGAGGGAAAAAAACTCTGGACCACCTTCACTCCACACACAGAGATGCATACAAAGCTCTCCCTCGCTCTCCATTTGGCAAATCTGACCATAATTCTATCCTCCTGATTCTGCTAACAAGCAAAAATTAAAGCAGGAAGCACCAGTGACTCGATCAATTAAAAAGGTGTCAGATGAAGGAGATGCTAAGCTATGGGACTGTTTTACTAGCACAGACTGGAATATGTTCCGGGATTCCTCTGATGGCATTGAAGAGTACACCACATCAGTCATTGGCTTCATCAACAACTGCATCAATGACGTCATCCCCACAGTGACTGTACATACATACCCCAACCAAAAGCCATGGATTACAGGCCACATCCGCACTGAGCTAAAGGCTATAGCTGCCGCTTTCAAGGAGCGGGACTCTAACCCGGAAGCTTACAAGAAATCCCACTATGCCCTCAGACGAACCATCAAACAGGCAAAGCGCCAATACAGGACTAAGTTTGAATCGTACTACACCGGCTCTGACACTCGTCGGATGTGGCAGGGCTTGCAAACCATTACAGACTACAAAGGGTAAAACAGCCGAGAGCTGCCTAGTGACACGAGCATACCAGACGAGCTAAACTACTTTGATGCTCGCTTCGAGGCAAATAACACTGAAACATGCATGACAGCACCAGCTGTTCCGGACAACAGGGTGATCACACTCTCCGCAGCCAATGTGAGTAAGACCTTTAAACAGGTCAACATTCACAAAGCCGCAGGGCCAGACGGATTACCAGGACATGTACTGCGAGCATGCAGTGACCAACTGGCAAGTGTCTTCACTGACATTTTCAACCTCTCCCTGTCCAAGTCTGTAATGCCAACATGTTTTAAGCAGACCACTATAGTCCCTGTGCCCAAGAACACTAAGGTAACCTGCCTAAATGACTACCGACCTGTAGCACTCACGTCTGCAGCCATGAAGTGCTTTGAAAGGCTGGTCATGACTCACATCAACACCATTATCCCAGAAACCCTAGATCCACTCCAATTTACATACCACCCCAACAGGTCCACAGCTGATGCAATCTCTATTGCACTCCACACTGCCCTTTCCCACCTGGACAAAATGACCTCCTATGTGAGAATGCTAATCATTGACTACAGTTTACCATTCAACACCATCGTGCCCACAAAGCTCACGAATAAGCTAAGGACCCTGGAACTAAACACCTCCCTCTACAACTGGATCCTGGACTTCCTGACGGGCCGCCCCCAGGTGGTAAGGGTAGGTAACAACACATCCGCCATGCTGATCCTCAACATTGGGGCCCCTCAGGGGTGCGTGCTCAGTCCCCTCCTGTACTCCCTGTTCCCTTGTGACTGCACGGCCAGGCACAACTCCAACACCATCATTAAGTTTGCCGATGACACAACAGTGGTAGGCCTGATCACCGACAATGACGAGACAGCCTATAGGGAGGTGGTCAGAGACCTGGAAGTGTGGTGTTAGGACAATAACCTCTTCGTCAACATGATCAAGACAAAGGAGATGATTGTGGACTACAGGAAAAAGAGGACCGAGCATGCCCCCATTCTCATCGACGGGGCTGCAGTGGAGCAGGTTGAGAGCTTCAAGCTCCTTGGTGTCCACATCACCAACAAACTAACATGGTCCAAGACAGTCATGAAGAGGGCACAACAAAACCTATTCCCCCTCAGGAGACTGAGAAGATTTGGCATGGGTCCTCAGATCCTCAAAAGGTTCTACAGCTGCACCATCGTTGGTTTCAACACTGCCTAGTAAGGCAACTGCTCGGCCTCCGACCGCAAGGCACTACAGAGGGTAGTGCGAACGGCCCAGTACATCACTGGTGCCACGCTTCCTGCCATCCAGGACCTCTATACCAGGCGGTGTTAGAGGAAGCCCCTAAAAATGGTCAAAGACTCCAGCCACCGTAGTCATAGACTGTTCTCTCTGCTACTGCAGGGCAAGTGGTACTGGAGCTCCAAGTCTAGGTCCAAGAGGCTTCTAAACAGCTTCTACCCCCAAGCCATAAGACTCCTGAACACCTAATCAAATGGCTACCCAGACTATTTGCATTGACCCCCCCCCTTTTACACCGCTGCTACTCTCTGTTGTTAGCATCTATGCATAATCACTTTAAGAACTCTACCTTCATGTACATATTACCTCAACTAAACGGCTAAACATTGACTCTGTACCGGTACCCCGCTATTGTTATTTTACTGCTGCTCTTTAATTACTTGTTACTTTTATTTTTTATTCTTATCTGTATTTTTTTGAACTGCATTGTTGGTTGGAGGCTCGTAAGTAAGCATTTCACTGTAACACCTGTTGTATTCGGCGCATTTGACTAATACCATTTTTTATTTTTTTTCAGAGATTGATGTTAAAATGAATGTCCTTATTTATTGGAAAGGGGAACAGTCAGAGAGATAGAATCTACATTCTAGCACATCTTTAAACATGTTATAACATCTTTTTTTACACTTCCTGTACAGGCTCAGTTATTCAAGAGGCTGTTTCATGTAATATACAAGTAACCAATCTCCATTATTGTTACATTACTAATTGTTACAAGGTTGTAAACTTTTCATAACACCCAGTTACAGTTTCTGTGACCCTGATGCTTGGCTCACCAATGGTAACATTGACGTGAAGCACTACCTGTAGTATGCATAAAAGGGATGTTGTTGTAGGTGTGTTTTTACACTTTACGGTTGTGTGTGTGAAAGAGATAAGCTCAAAGCTCTGTTTGTTTGCACAAGGCTTTGGCCCTTTGTGAGATACATGACTGCCATATGCATATGGTGCAGCAAGTCAAGTGCATGGCAGGTGTAATTCATAGTAAGCCTACAGTATATAATACAGTCCTATTTTTGTTAATGCAATAGCATTTTTTGGGGCCAAACTGTAGAACGGTAATAGTGTTGTAATTTAAGTTAGATACGTCTGTTTTGACGCATCACAAAACAAATTCAGAAGGGGATTAGAGTGCAATAAAATTACCAAAAAATATGTAAGGCAGACTTTCAGAAAATGATTATTGAAAAAGTTTGTCATAGCTAGCTATATGACCCCTCTCCTATATTCACTTAGTGCCAGTTTCTGACATGTAAAATGTAAATGTAATGTTCTAAGATTTGATATAGTCGGGTGAAAAAATAAAATATTTCGATAGGATACATTCTTATATTTGGCCACTAGATGTCGGGCTTTACATTCAAACCAGGGTGGAGCAGGGATCAAAGCAGAGGAGGATAGCACAGGAACCATAGAGGACCAGATCCATTCAGTGATGATTTTTTTTACCTGAACCGCTGCCATTGATCATCTCAACACCCATCTACATTCTCACATCCCAGAAAACGACCCCACAAACACAATGCAACATCAGGGACTTGTAGGAGAGCCACCAATGTGTTGCTGCATCATCTGCTTGTCTGTCTACCAATTAGAGTAATCTGAATATTAATTTCCTTTTTATGCCTAAATACATGTTTTTCAGTGAGGAAGTGAGCTATAGAGACAAACAGAGAGAAGAGAAGACTGAGGAAGCGGGAGATAGAGATAGAGCGATGCCTGCTGTTAGATTTTATCTAGGTCAACAGGGGGAGTGCTCATTCTCTGATGCACGCCTGTGTACCAAATCTGTGATTGAACATTTTCTGTTACTCAGGCCTGCCACCCACTGCCTCTGCTCTCTGCTCTCATTGTTTCACGTGTCATCCCTGCTTCATTAACTACCCATTCATCACCAGTACATCTGTCCTAGCTGCCATGATGTAGAGCATCCAAGCTCTGGTTGGGGATGTATCGCTCTTAACCATTTCATGTGGAAGAATCTTTATCGCTCTCTCTGTCTGATGAAGGCCAAGGGCACAGGGATGAACTTCTCGAAGGAGAAGCACAATCAGAGTTATACCAATGCATCTAATTTTTGAAGAACTGGTGGGTGATCAAATGTGTTAGTCAAATATGTAATCATCTCGCCAACTGCACTGTGCTCATTTCTGTTTCAAAACCCCCCCTGAAGGAAACGAGCAGTGGTTTGAAAATAATCTGAAGAGAGAGCGAGTGAGAGAGGGAGATGTAGAATATGTTGTTGTGGTGGGTCATATCAGATGCTGCACATCCTGTTCACAGCTGGGCGACAGTCTCTCAGGCTGATTCAAAGCACCTGATTACATTTCTGAACGGATTATTAAAATGAGGTCTGAACGCAGTGTCAGTATTGTAGTGGATGCAGGGAGAGAGCTCCAGCCCGCCGATCATGTAGAGTAAGGGGAGCGACATCCCTGTTAACACTGCCACACCCTGTGTTCCTCTGTCTGATAGCATTATGCTCTTTTACACCACATATCCCAGACCTTTAACCTTTTATGTTATCGGAAGACATGCATTACCCATTTACAGCAGCATTGGGTGCCTGACAAAAATTTGAGAGAAAAATTAAGTTGTTTATTTTCCATAGTACTAGTACATGTTTTATTTATCACATGCACCTAATACAACTTCCATAGACTTTTTATTTAACTTAGCAAGTCAGTTAAGAACAAATTCTTATTTTCAATGACAGCCTACCAGGGAACAGTGGGTTAACTGCCTTGTTCAGGGGCAGAACGACAGATTTTTACCTTGTCAGTTCAGGGATTTGATCCAGCAACCTTTCGGTTACTTGTCCAACACACTAACCACTAGGCTACCTGCCGCCCTGTAGACTTCAAAACTGAAATGCTTGCTTACTAACCTTTTCTAATGATTCAGAGTGTAAAAAAAATATTATAAAAAATAAATAGTAACTAACACAAGGGATAAAATAAAATACACAAGAATTGAGCTATATACAGGGAGTACCAGTACTTGATCAATGTGCAGAGGTACGGGATACTTGAGGTTCTTGATAAGGACAGGAGTCCGAGACAGGGAAGAGTGTGGGTGTCAGGGGGAAGCCGTTTGACACAGTACAAGCTGTGTCGTGTCTGGACCTTTCTCTGGTGGATGTCCTGAGCAAACCTGACCTTTACAGGAGTCTAGCTTTCCTGTTCCTGTCACATTTGTGCCACCTTTCCAAACAGGTGTTGGGTGGCATCACTGCCACGGGGCGGGCAGCAGACATTATCACTGGCTGTGCCACACAATACCAGACACCAGAAACTCATTCTCAGGGACGGGATCAACAACAGTGGCTGTTTTACAAGATCCATACAGATTTGAGTCACATTGTCTGGGGATGGAAGATCTTATTCGAAACTGAAAGCCACGGCTTGCCTTAAGTGGAAAAACAATGCAGATATCACATAGTGAAATGATACAACAGGGTTACTCAGTTGTCACTGATGCCGTTGTGATGATGCAATGTTTGGAAACGGAGAGGCTGGTGTCCTGGTGCTGTGGCTGAGGTGGCGGTCTGCCTGTCTCCCAGGGCGGGCTGGGTGGCTGGGTGTGTCCTCTTGCTTGGAGCTCCTCGACTCTGCTCTGCTTGGCTCCGTACTGCTGGGCTCCAGGGTTCTGTGGGATCCGGGGGAGCCAACACTGTTACCACGTCTGATATGAGAGCCTGATCAAAGCTGCCCCGTTCCGCCTGACCGATTTCCACAGGATTAAGGATTAGAGAGACAGGAAGCTGGGAGAGCGGCATAGAGACCATCTGAGAGAGAAGGGGAGAGACAGAGGAACGGTGAGACAGAATCAGAGAGAGAGAGGGAGAGAGAGAGATGAAGCAATAGTGTTAGAGAGGGTAGAGAGAGAGACAGAGAGGAGAGGGGGGATAGGTCACGAGGGACACTGGAAGGGACAATCATTATTATGAATCTGTATCTACTACTTGTATCTGTCCCTAAATGAGAGCAACGGTGCACAGAAGGCACACAGAGGGTGGGTCATGATGACAAACAACATTGAGAAGGTTACCTCTGGCTTTTAAATAAACAATACTAGTAAATTCATGTTTCTGACAGTTTATCAGGAAATATGTGATTTTTTTTTTTACAGTCTACAAGTTGGAAAATGCCACTCATTTTTTTGTCATTAGCTGGATGTGTGCTTGTGCTTTGCCGTGCGGCAAAATGCTTCTGTCAATGATGTGACATTGATAGCTGGTGATCATTTGCCCTTTCAGTACATCCTCTATTACTGGAGATGATGCTGAGAAAGTGAGAGCTCCGCCAAGAGGATAAACACAAGATATGCAGAACTGGTTGCATGACTTAAAGGTTTCTAAACAGATATACTTCCTGTATATGATCAGATATGCTTCTTTGTCAAAATGCTACTTTGTCAAAGACTGTATGTCTCATTCTTTTTCCCACACACACACTTTAATTTACTCATAAGGACAAATATCTAGACATTCTAAATGTAGTTTACAGTAAATCCACAGTAAATCTTTCAATGACAGCCATTTTAGCATAACCGATTTTCCTCGGTATATTGAAGAAAACCACGTGACTAACTCACACAGGAAGTACTGTATGTATGGGCACCAGAGCAAATATTGTATGCCTTGTATTTTCAGGTGAGATCAGAACTAAAGTAACAAAGATAGACCACAATACTGTCTTAGGCATTTTCGGGACCTTTATATACTTTTTGGTCAACATCTGTGTTTTATTCCTCAATGCAAATAACTGTAGGCTACGCACTTTGCACTAGTGGCAATGGGTGATAAATCAGGCCATGTACTGTATGTCAAATCAACTGTATGTGTAAATGTACTTATCTATTAAATCCCATTAGGTGTAAGATGACAAGATGCTATACATACATAAAGACTGTCACAAAGACCGGGTTCTGTAGGTGAACCACAGGAGGTTGGTGGTACCTTTGTTGGGGAGAACTGGGTCATGGTAATGGCTGGAGCCACCCGCCCCTCAGCAGCCTCCTGGAACTGGTGAACGTGTTGTGGTGAAAGCTGCATGATAGTGGCAATGAATTGGGTCAAGAAGACATTGTTTTCATACGAGGTAACCTCGTCTCCAGGCTTGAATTGCCAGCGCGAGCCGACTGGTGCGTGAGATTACTTATGAGGCAACTTCAGAGAGGCTTTTTCATGCCAATTTTTCATGTCATTACTCGAGAGACATTGGAATGACAGGGCCAATTTTGGTGGCAAACTGTGGATTGGGTATGGAACAAGAAGGCCTCCACACTGTTAAAGATCCCAATTCACCGCTTTATTGGCATTTCGAAACGTTGTCATAAGGTGGTGAATTGGGAGCTTTAACAGTGTGCGGGCCTTCTTGTTCTATACTATTATTCTTTATTCGCCCAGCACCTATGTTTTTAAAAAATGTGGATTGGACCATATGCCCTCTCTATATTTAGGTTTTGCCACATCACATTGTCTTATTGGAGGTTATAACTTTCTAGTAGAGAGACAAATAGGTTACGCCTGTCTCTTCCTCTTCATTTCTAGCTCTCTGCCGCTTTACCTCTTTTGAACTCAAAACACTGACAGATTACTGTTTCTTAAATTGGAAGGATTATGAAGAAGATGAAATTCCTCACTTTCAGTCTTCCTTACAGGGTGAGAGTGAGAGGCAGACCGAAAGAGAGAGAGAGACTAGAGAGAAACTGTCTGATAAGATCGAGTAGCTAGTATTAGCTCATTAATGATCCATAACTCAGCAGCCAACAGGGAGGGAGGGGCTGCGGTGGGACAATGGCAAGCTTCCGGTCCCCGTCACAGCATCTGCCTGTCAGGCTGGATTATCAGAGGCGGTGCATTATCATGCTGAAATATGAGGTGATGGCGGCAAATTAATGGCACGACAATGGGCCTGTCATGCCAAATAGTGTCCCCCTCTACGTCACAATGGGATTCCACAGGCCTCAAGATCTCGTCACAGTATCTCGTTACGGAAACCGGGACTCATCCGTGAAGAGTATACTTCTCCAAGGTGGCTGTGGCCTTCGAGGGTGAGTGTTTGCCCACTGAAGTTGGTGACGGTGCCGAACTGCATCAGGTCAAGACCCTAGTAATGACGACGAGCACGCAGATGAGCATCCCTGAGACGGTTTCTGACAGTTTGCTCAGAAATTCTTCAGTTGTGCAAACCCACAGTTTCATCAGCTGACGTTGGAGGTGGCTTATGGTAGAGAAATTAACATTCAATTCTCTGGCCTCTAGTGGACATTCCTGCAGTCAGCATGTCAATTGCACGCTCCCCCACAACTTGAGACATCTGTGGTATTGTGTTGTGTGACAAAACTGCACATTTTAGAGTGGCTTTTGTTGTCCCCAGCACAAGGTGCACCTGTGTAATGATCATGCTGTTTAATCAGCTTCTTGATATGCCACACCTTTCAGGTGGATGGAGTATCTTGGTTAAGGAGAAATGCTCACTAACAGGGATGTAAACACATTTGTGCACAACATGGAACATTTCTGGCATATTTGATTTCAATTTCAACTCATGAAACCAACACTTTAGGTGTCGCGTTTTATTTTTGTTCAGTGTAATATAATTTATTGATAGCATGGTATAGGTGTTCTAATTACAGTTCTCATTTCCTCACTACACCCCCAGCAATCTGATACTGGGGTTATTTCCCCTAGCCAGGGGTATGTGTGTGGCGGGAGGAGGCTCCTTACACACAACCCATATCCTTATTGATGGATGTGCAGTTAGCCTCATGTAGCGGCTTAAGCACTATAACCTGTATGTATATGTGTGTGTGTGTGTGTGTTACCTTATTATGGGTATAAACAGGCCACAAAAGGCCCGTTTTTACCAAAGATAGATGAGAGCTGAGGAGAACAGCAAGCCCTACCCCTTCACATCGCATAGTAGGTAGGATTTTTTATTTGTCAGCATATCTATTTGTTCTTGGTTAGAGCCAATAGCAGTAAAGGAAGTGGTCCCTCTGTCACAGAAACAGTTGGCACGGAAACAGCACATTACACCATTATCCAATCCCCCTCCCAGCCCCATATCGTCATCACTCCTCTCCCTCCCTTCCTCTCCTCTCTTCTCCTCTTCCCACTCTCTTGCTCTCTCTCTCTATCGTGCATGCTATTTCAGCCATCAATGAAATCACAACCAATCTTGCTGTTGACTTGTCATAGACCAGAGAAATAGAATAAGCAGGGCTGTTATACATTGAAACACACATAAGCTGTCCTTTCCATTGCTTCTCATAGGGGTCTCTGTCTGTTTCCCCTTCTCATTGCATGCAGCAGACAGCTTCTATTGTATCCTGTTTTTGTCACAGCCCAGTGTTCTGTTTAGCTTGGTGCCCTTTTACCTCTTTCTCTGTTTCTCTCATGATTTAATCCTGTCCATTTTCCCCTTCTCTCTCTATCCCTGCTGACTCCTCCCTTCATTTCTCTCTCCCTCCGCTCTCTGACACACTCAAACACGCACGCACACATACACACACACCCTCCTCCCCCACCGCTGCAGTGTCTCAACTGCCTTGGAGCAAACAAGAGAGGAAATAGAACACAGACAATAATAAGAAAGGCGAGAAAGAGGGGAATAGAAAGAGAGAGAGAGGGTGTGAAAGACAGGAGAATGTTGGACTAAGGGTGGAGTGCACACAGCCGTTCTCTTCCAGCAAGTGTTTGTCTGCAGTATCCCTGGTGAATGGATACTGGACGGTGAAACGGTAAGCCTGCCTGCTTTATTTTCTCACACACCCTTTTTTTGTCATCACTGCTAAGTTGGCCTCCTTTGGGCCACCTTTGTTTTTCTGGGGAGGGGTGAGGAATTGCTATGTGACTGTATTCATAATACGGAGGAACAGAACATTTTTCCTCTCCGCTGAGCTCAGGATGGTGATGTTCTGAGATGGAGCCAAGGCAAGGCTGCTTCTCCTGTCCCCTCCTGTCCCCTCCTCCACCCTGCCTGCTCTCTATGTAGACCTAGACATGTACAAGGAGAGCTGGTGTCTGCCTGTCTGTGGTGCACATCTCCTCCTTGATACATCCTTGATACATCCTTGATACACATGGTTGTCTGTAATGTTGGGTTTACGTGAAATGGGAAGGATACCTCAAAGGTGTATGTGTGCATGCTCTGTCCATCCCAGTGACCACGAAAGAGAGAGAAGAGAGCCAGTAAAAGCACTGTCACGTAGGATCTGCTGTATGGCTCTCATGACTGCCTTAGTTAGACAGTGAATGTGACACTGCGGTGGGAGGAGCACACACCCCGTGGAGCGTTGCTCTGCAGGCAGGCACTGGACTGGACATTGGCTTCACATCGGCATTTAGCAGCACTCCGCCTGCCAGCCCACATCAACAATAACATCAGCACTTCGATCGATAACCGTTTTGACCCAGGATGGGTGTGTGTGGAGGTGTATTTGTGATGTGTGTGCATGAGTGTGATTCTGACAAAGTGAGAGAGGGTGTGTGTTCGCTGCTCTCCATCGGCCACAGCACTGGGGGTCATTTGTTTTATTTTAAAAATCCCTCATATCTCTAATGAGGCATTACCGTGGCTTGTGAAGAGTGGTCAGAGTCAGCAGTGCAGTGCCAGGAGTTTGTCTGTGTGTGTTTGTGTGTATGTGTGAGTGAGAGAGAGAGTGATAACCTGCGCAGGGAGGGGTCGAGGGGCTAGGGGGTTTAACAGCGGGGAGGCAGATGAGGTTGATGCAGTGGAGAGAGAGAGAGAGAGAAAAATGGGGAAAGAGAGAGAGAGAAACGGAGAGAGAACAAGATTGGGAAACAGGAGGAAAACAGGACAAGAGAGGAGAGATGGAGAGAATGTAATGAGAAACATTGAGGGGACAGGGCTGTTTAGCCGAGTGTCACCGGAGATGATGGATGATGCAGACTAAAGAACTGGCTGCATGCGATAGTCCAAAAGAATGAAGTGAAACAGCCAACATCCAGGCCCTCAGACATCTAAAAATGGAGGCAAAAATAGTGGAAGAAAATCCCACAATGCTTTGGGATCTCTGGAGGAAGACAGATCAAATCAAATCAAATTTTATTAGCCACATGCGCCCAATACAACAGGTGTAGGTAGACCTTACAGTGAAATGCTTACTTATGAGCCCCTAACCAACAATGCAGTTAAACATTTTTTAAATAATAATAAATATGAATAAGAAATAAATGTAACAAGTAATTAAAGAGCAGCAGTAAAATATCAATAGCGAGACTATATACAGGGGAACCGGCACAGAGTCAATGTGATGAGGTACCGGTTAGTCGAGGTAATTGAGGTAACATGTACATGTAGGTACAGTTATTAAAGTGACTATGCAAAGATGATAACAGGGAGTAGCAACGGTGTAAAGGGGGAGGTAGCCATTTGATTAGATGTTCAGGAGTCTTATAGCTTTGGGGTAGAATCTTTTTAGAAGCCTCTTGGAACTAGACTCAGCGCACCGGTATCTCTTGCCGTGCGGTAGCAGAGAGAACAGTCTATGACTACGGTGGCTGGAGTCCTTGACCATTTTTAGGGCCTTCCTCTGACACCGCCTGGTATAGAGGTCCTGGATGGCAGGAAGCTTGGCCCCAGTGTTGTACTGGGCCGTTCGCACTACCCTCGGAAGTGCCTTGCGGTCGGAGGCTGAGCAAATGCCATACAGGCAGTGATGCTCTCGATGGTGCTCTTTGAGGATCTGAGGACCCACCCCAAATCGTTTCAGTCTCCTGAGGGGGAATAGGTTTTGTTATGCTCTCTTCATGACTGTCTTGGTGTGCTTGAACCATGTTGGTGATGTGGACACCAAGGAAGTTAAAGCTTTCAACTGGCTCCACTGCAGCCCTGTCGATGAGAATGGGAACGTGCTTGATCCTCTTTTTCGTGTAGTCCACAATCATCTCCTTTGTCTTGATCACATTGAGGGAGAGGTTGTTCTCCTGGCACCACACGGCCAGGTCTCTGACCTCCTCCCTATAGGCTGTCTCGTCGTTGTTGGTGATCATCGGCAAACTTAATGATGGTGTTGGAGTCGTATCTGGCCGTGCAGTCATGAATGAACAGGGAGTACAGGAGGGTGTGAGTGAGTGAGCACGCACCCCTGAGGGGCCCCTGTGTTGAGAATCAGCGTGGTGGATGTGTTGTAACCTGCCCTTACCACCTGGAGGTGGCCCGTCAGGAAGTCCAGGATCCAGTTGCAGAGGGATGTGTTTAGTCCCAGGGTCCTTAGCTTATTGATGAGCTTTGTGTGCGCTATGGTGTTGAATGCCGAGCTGTAGTCAATGAAAAGCATTCTCACATACTGAAGGTGTTCATTTTGTCCAGGTGGGAAAGGGCAGTGTGAAGTGCAATAGAGATGGCATATCTGTGGATCTGTTAGGGCGGTATGCAAATTGGAGTGGTCCTTTTGTTCGATTAATTCCGTCAATATATATCCAAAATGTCCATTTATTTGGCGCGTTTGATCCAGAAAAACACCGGTTCCAACTTGTGCAACGTGACTACAAAATATCTCAAAAGTTACCTGTAAACTTTGCCAAAACATTTCAAACTACTTTTGTAATACAACTTTATGTATTCTTTAACGTAAATAATCGATAAAATTGAAGACGGGATGATCTGTGTTCAATACAGGAAGAAAACAAACTGTAGCATGCTTTCTGGTCACGCGCCTCTATCTAACAGTACACTTCAAGTGACCCACGTTCAAGATGGCCATACTTCTTTATTACACAAAGGAATAACCTCAACCAATTTCTAAAGACTGTTGACATCCAGTGGAAGCGATAGGAACTGCAAGAAGGATTCCCAGTGAAAACCATTGAAAAGAGAGTGACCTTAAAAAAATAAAATCTGAATGGTTTGTCCTTGGGGATTCGCCTGCTAAATAAGTTCTGTTATACTCACAGACATGATTCAAACAGTTTTAGAAACTTCAGAGTATATCCAAATATACTAATAATATGCATATCTTACCTTCTCGGGATGAGTAGCAGGCAGTTGAATTTGGGCATGCATTCCATCCGGACGTGAAAATACTGCCCCCTGTCACCAAGAAGTTAAAGGTCTTACATCGGCTTCGGAGAGGGTGATCACACAGTCTTCTGGAACAGCTGGTGCTCTCATGCTTCGAAGCGAGCATAGAAGTAGTTTAGCTCGTCTGGTATGCTCGTGTCGCTGGGTATCTTTTGACTGTGCTTCCCTTTGTAGTCTGTAATGGTTTGCAATCCCTGCCACATCCGACGAGCGTCAGGGACAGTGTAGTGCATTTTGATCTTAGTCCTGTATTGGTGATTTGCCTGTTTGATGGTTCATCGGAGGGCATAGTGGGATTTCTTATAAGCTTCCGGGTTAGAGTCCCGCTCCTTGAAAGTGGCAGCTCTTGCCTTTATCTCAGTGTGGATTTTGCCTGTAATCCATGGCTTCTGGTTGGGAACGGACAGTCACTGTGGGGATGACGTGATTGATGCACTTGTTGATGAAGCCAATGACTGATGTGGTGTACTCTTCAATGCCATCAGAGGAATCCCGGAACATATTCCAGTCTGTGCTAGTAAAACAGTCCCATAGCTTAGCATCTGCTTCATCTGACCCCTTTTTTATTGATTGAGTCACTGGTGCTTCCTGCTTTAATTTTAGCTTGTAAGCAGAAATCTTGAGGATAGAATTATGGTCAGATTTGCCAATTGGAAGGCGAGGGAGAGCTTTGTATGCATCTCTGTGTGTGGAGTGAAGGTGGTCCACAGATTTTTTCTCTTTGGTTGCACATTTAACATGATGATAGAAATTTGTTAAGACCGATTTAAGTTCCCCTGCATTAAAGTCCCCGGCCACTAGGAGCGCCGCCGCCTGTTTGCTTATGGCAGAATACAGCTCATTGAGTGCGGTCTTAGTGCCAGCATCAGTCTGTGGTGGTATGTAGAGAGCTACGAAGAATACAGATGAAAACTCATTAGGTAGATTGTGTGGTCTTCAGCTTATCATGAGATACTCTACCTCAGGTGAGCAAAACCTCGAGACTTCCTTAGAAATGTACAAAAATACATAGTCCGCCACCCCTTGTCTTAAAAGATGCCGCTGTTCTATCCTGCCGATACAGCATATAACCAGACAGCTGTATGTTGATAATGTTGTCGTTCAGCCATGACTCTGTGAAGCATATAAGATTACAGTTTTGAATGTCCCATTGGTAGGTTAATCAAGTCAAGCCAAGTCAATATGGAATATTTCAAGAACTTTGAATGCTTCTTCTTTGAATGTTGCAGTCGCAACAACCATCAAGAGCTATGATGAGACTGGCTCTCATGAGGACTGACACAGGAAAGGAAGACCCACAGTTACCTCTGCTGCAGAGGATAAGTTCATTAGAGTTACCAGCCTCAGAAACTGCAAGCCAAATAAATGCTTCACAGAGTTCAAGTAACAGACACATCTCAACATCAACTGTTCAGAGGAGACTGTGTTAATTAGGCCTTCATGGTCAAATTGCTGCAAAGAAACCACTACTAAAGAACACTAATAAAAAGAGACTTGCTTGGGCCAAGAAACATGAACAATGGACATTAGACTGGTGGAAATCTGTCCTTTGGTCTGTTGAGTTAAAATTTGAGATGTTTGGTTCCAACAGCTGTGTCTTTGTAAGATGCAGAGTAGGTGAACGGATGATCTCCGCATGTGTGGTTGCCTCCGTGAAGCATGGAGGAGGAGGTGGGATGGTGTGGGGGTGCTTAGCTTTATTTAGAATTCAAGGCACACTTAACCAGCATGGCTACCACAGCATTTTGCAGCGATCCCATTTGGTTTTCGCTTAGTGGGACTATCATTTGTTTGTCAACAGGACAATGACTCAACACACCTCCAGGCTGTGTAAGGGCTATTTGACCATGAAGTAGAGTGATGGAGTGCTGTATCAGATGACCTGGCCTCCACAATCACCTGACCTCAACCCAATTGAGATTGTTCGAGATGAGTTGGACCGCAGAGTGAAGGAAAAGCAGCCAACAAGTGCTCAGCATATGTGGGAACTCCTTTAAGACCGTTGCAAAAGCCTTCCAGGTGAAGCTGGTTGAGAGAATGCCAAGAGTGTGCAAAGCTGTCATCAAGGCAAAGCGTGCCTACTTTGAAGAATATAAATATTTGTTTAACAGTTTTTTAGTTTCTACATGATTCCATATTTGTTATTATATAGTTTTGAGGTATTCTAATATTCTACAATGTAGAAAATAGTAAGAATAAAGAAAAAACCTTGAATGGGTAGGTGTCCAAACTTTTGACTGGTACTTTATGTCTAGTGTAGATATTCAGATATTCATGTTAAATCTAAATGGCTATCATATGGCTATCACATACTTTCTTACACATTGAAGATGAAACTATCATAAGGTTCAGTTTACACGTAGAAGGTACTAGAACACACAGAAGGACCGGGTAGGGTAAAAATTAGACGTGGACCAAGCAAACGTAATAACGTCAGGTCAGACATTTCACATAGTTTAAAATTTTGGTGTGCTTTACGTTATGGAGGTATGTCAACAATTTAAACTGGTAACTCTACAGAGAAGAAATGTGACCCATAGTGATGTCACTTCTTGGAAGGTTGGTGCTGCCATGTCCGACACAGCTCCTTCTGCACTATGAGAGATGTCCACCAAAGACAGAACCACATGCCTAATCAGTCCTACAGTACATCATATCACCTCAAACAAAAACGTCATGTAGCCTAGGACCCAGCATTCTGTGTCTGTATTTTCTGTTACGCAATAATAAGTATATCTCAGGAAATAACTACCGGACCACAGGTCAGAGATCTGAAAAATATTTCCTCACATATCCCATTTTCCCATTTATTTTTGCAGATTTGCTTTTCAAGCTAACAGCCTAGATGACACAATAATATGATGTAGCTTGATAACCCATGCAATTAGAGTGGGATTGAAGCCTGAATTTGGACTGAGAGGAGAGGGAATTGGAAAGGGCAGTAATGGGGCTTAACACAAAGTCAGAGGTCTCTGGTAACCTTGGCTGTAAGAATGGATGACAGGGATGATATCAAAGTAAATCACATCCCTTCATTGAGCGCTCTCTAAGGTTTAGCTGACACAAATTGGTTAAACTCACACACTCACATGATGCCATTGCCCATGTGATGTCATACAAGACACAAACTAATATAATTGCCTTATTGGTCTACAATATATCACATACTTGGAATTTGGGCACAGCAGTACTAGCATAGCGCAACACATTTCTGCCATTTTGAATGGGGCTTTTACTAACATGCCAGTAAAGTTCCCCAAAGAACATATCCAGTAGGAAAAACAATGGTTAAGTTAATTTTGACCCCTCCTAAACCCTCTGTAAGGTTGCCTCTGCCCCTCCATTGTGAGACATAATGGCTTGGGACAGCTGTAGCTTTAAAGTGACAGTGGCCGGTTTGTCTCTATGTTTTTTGGTCTGAGAAGGACAATGGGGTTGTATCATATGCTTCCCTAATCTATGCCCTTGTAGGTTAGAAGACTTGGCTGACTTTACCACTTAAATTGATTATATTATAGTACGGGGAAATGATACAATATGTCCATCTCCTCTTACACTTAAGAACAATGATTTATGTGGACACATTTAATGTTATACTGTATCATATTACTCTAGGCCTGCAGGTTGTGGGAATATTCACCAAACCGGCCTCTATGAAATTGTTCTGCTAATTCCTTTAGCAATTGAATAACTCTGATAACCTACTCTGGAATGCAGTAAACACAGAAATAACGACTACTGTGAACCCTTTTTTAGCAGGATATACCTTTATTATTTGTTATTCTGCTAGGTCCAATACTGTGCCAAGCCTCTTGTGACCCATCATGCTGACTGGCTTCCTAGATTTCTGACTGTCAACTGGACAGAACCAAATTAGGGTGGGGCTTTATCTGTTTGTAGTAACGTTACAGTAAGTAAGGATTAGGTTATCGTTGAGTTTTATGTGAATCTACAGAAATGCATTTCTCTTTCTCTCCTTCTCTCCTCTCTTTCTCCCTCTCTAATCTGTGCTGGCGCTCAGAACTAGGACCCTGTGTGTGTGCCTGAGGCCCTCTTCCCAGCACTAATTACTGAGGGCAGAGCAAAGGAACTAACAGAGCATCTTTGTGTTCCATTCCTCACACATAACATCAGTCATATGACAGAGTACAAGGAGGAGGTGGTGGAGGAGGAAGTGGTGGAGGAGGTGGAGGAGGGGAGGAGGTAGTGGAGGAGGGGAGAAGAAGGTGGTGGTGGAGGAGGGGAGAAAGAGGTGGTGGAGGAGAGGAGGAGGTAGTGGAGGAGGTGGTGGAGGAGGGGAGAAAGAGGTGGTGGAGGAGAGGAGGAGGTAGTTGAGGAGGTGGTGGAGGATAGGAAGAGTGGAGGAAGAGGGGAGGTGGTGGTGGAGAAGGAGGAGGTGATGGAGGAGTGGAGGAAGAGGGGAGGAGGTGGTGGAGGAGGTGTTGGAGGTGGTGGCGGAGGAGGAGGTGGTGGAGGAGGTGGAGGAGGTGGTGGAGGAGGTGTTGGAGGTGGTGGCAGAGGATGAGGAGGTGATGGAGGAGGGGGGGAGTGGGGGAGGAGGAGGAGGGAAGAATATGGTGGTGGAGGAGGGGAGGAGGTGGTGGAGGAGGAGGTGATGATGGGGAAGAGGTGGTGGAGGAGGGGAGGAGGTGGTGGTAGAGGAGGAGGAGGTGGTGGAGGTGGTGCTGGTGGAGGAGTAGGAGGTGGTAGAGGTGGTGGAGGGGAGGATGTGGTGGAGGAGGAGGAGGAGGAAGGGAGGTATGGGGGATGCTCTGGACTGAAGGACCATTGGGGGTGTTGGAGAGGGTTTGAGAGGTGACCGTTTTTGAGTGTGTGTGTTTGAGTATGTGTATGTGGGTGTGTACACTATGTTTGTGTGTGCTGTGACCATAGCTGCTACTGGCTTTAGGTCAGGAACCTCGACAGCACATCCAAAGTGTCCCAGAGCAACACATGAAGCCTGCATACTGATGGAAGGTGGCAAGTCTGCAAGGACACCACTGTCTGCAGGTCTAGTAAGTTTTAAGTTTTAAGTCTAGTAAGTTTTAAGTTTTAAGTCTAGTAAGTTTTAAGAAGTAAGTATTAAGTTGATGTGGAGGTCATGGGCCAACAGAAGTCTGTAACTGTGTGTATGTGTGTGTGTTTGTGTGTGTGCACACGTGCATGTGTATAGATACCCTTGAACACTACGTTAAATTGGATAATGACATCATATCATTCTTTGTCTGCATCAGAATTTAAAAAAACGTCAAGGTTTGGAGGAAACAAAGTATGTCAGATTGCCTTGTCTTATGACTGATAGCCTTGTCTTATGACTGATGGCATCTGCTGTCAGCATGATCTATGGAAGTACTTATGGATACATTTGACTGAGGGCTTATCCACTGTGGAATAATACGCTTTTTGTGAGTTGGTGTATATGGTGCAAGGTTTCCCTGTATCTTAACATGCCATAAATTTGATTTATACATATCTGATACTGTTTCCTCTTCCTCTTCTGAGGAGGAGTAGCAAGGATCGGACCAATACGCAGCGTGGTAAGTGTTCATCTTGGTTTTTAATAAGAACACTGAATAAAACAATAAACGACAACGTGAAAAAACAAAACCGAAACAGTCCCGTGTGGAAACAAACACGGACGCGGAAAATAATCCCCCACAACTCAAAAGTGAACCAGGCTCCCTAAGTACGGTTCTCAATCAGGGACAACGATAAACAGCTGCCTCTGATTGAGAACCATACCAGGCCAAACACAGAAATCCCAAAACATAGAAAAAGGAACATAGACAACCCACCCAACTCACGCCCTGACCATACTAAAACAAAGACATAACAACAGAACTAAGGTCAGAACGTGACAGATACTGCTCGTCTGTAACCTATACTGCACATTGCAGTCTTTTCCATAGTCTTGCTTGCCAGACTCGTGACGCGGCAGCTGTGTGGAGAGACTGCCCTACACTGACCAGTATTCTTTCAATACGGCACCCATATTGATGACCCTGTTGCTATACTGGTGTTTCCTATTGCAGTGTATTCCAGCTAAGTTTCCTCATCCTGACCCAATGATGAAAGCACCAACTGCAGGATGTTAACTAACAGTCAGTGGCTTACAGCAGACACAAAATGGCTGTTCACCCACAGTTTCCCTTCTGTTCCAAAAAAACAGTGGCGGCTGCTGAGGGGAGGACGGCTCATACTAATAGCTGGAAGGGAGTATAATGGGCTGGTATCAAACACATGGAAACCAGGGGAGTCGGTCCTCCCCTCAGCAGCCTCAACTGAAAAATATAACTGTGTTTGTGCCTGTGTTAGTGGAAATACAAGTAGCCTGAGCCTTGTCCTGAAATATGATTATGTTAAATAAGAATACTATCAACTGGTATTGAGCAGGTTGAAGAGTGAATAAGCTACAAAGCAGCCTGACTGAGTGTTTTCTTTGTCACTCAAATAACTATCCCAGTTTTGTTTCACAGACATTGAGACACACACACACACACACACACACACACACACACACACACACACACACACACACACACACACACACACACACACACACACACACACACACACACACACACACACACACAAGTAAATGGACAGACAAACATAGATACAGGCACATATAGACAGACACAACACACGCACACGCAGATTGCTGGATTCGCTCCACCTTCTACCATCCTTTCCCTTGAGTGGGCTGGCTCACGGCTCTGTCTGTGCACAAATGTGCCATTGTCAGCGCCGGCTGGCCTTGTGACTCAGTGTGACCCGCTCCATCGGCGGGACGGGAAGGCAGAGGGGCACAGGCAGGCGCTGAGGCAAGGCACACCAAACACAGTCCCTTATCACATAGGATCTGCTAGTAACTACACTGAGCCCCCACCACTACCCTGCTCCCAACCCTCTCTACAGCCCACTGTTTTGGAGGGATGAAAAATGAACACTGCCTTTCATTGTTTACCATGATGTAGGAACAGTGTACCCATGTGACCTACTTGTTGTGTGTATGTACTGCACACACACACACACACGCACGCTACATGTTCATGTTTTTAAATGTATGGAAAATGTAAAGTTTTTTGTCTGTAATGTATTTTTTATTATGTGTCAGACCCGAGTAAGACTAGCTGTCAACATTGGTGTCGGTTAATGGGGATCCTAATCAATCAAAACCTAGTATCTGCCTCCCACCCAAGGCCAGAAAGTGAGAGAGTGAGTGTACCAAATCATGAACAAACACAATGGTCAAGGCCAGATCTTCAGCCTAAATTTTAAGTGGTCCATGCACAAATGTTCTCAAACAACTGAATGATTGTCGGGGTTAAAAACCAAAACATTTATCAAATAATTCAGTTAAATAACTAATATTACGGCTCCTGGGGATATGTGTGGCGCAAAAGCCCCCAGCATGCAGTGGGTGTTTTGAGAGAAGCTGAGCCAGAGTACTGGCTGAGGAAGCATTCCTTTATACTGTGTGCTTTCTGTGTGTGTGTCCATATTTGGGATGTGTGGGGTGAGGCAAGGACAACAAAAGTATTTTTTGTATTCTTAGTTTAAGACATGGGTTTGGTAACACTTTATTTGAATGTTTCATCCTAATCCCTACATAAGATAATCATGAACACGGTTTAGTTATACTTGAATTGTAAGTCTAACAACAGTTCATGACAACAGTATATCACATTGTTAGTCTGTGCGGTAAACATGTTATGACAGAACAAGTGTCATTTCAGCAATGGCCATATTCCCTCCATGATGTTATCCCTGGTAGTAAAGAGTAATTGTGAAGTTGGCCAGAAGTCCTACCCCAGCAGCCTCAATAGGGGAGTGAATGCTCTCACTATGACCCAATCCCACACATCCTACACCCAGCTCCCAGAACATGGGAGGACGCCTGGGATTTCCTGAGGCCAATTAAAAATTCTGGCACGAGTCAGAAGACAACAGAAAGAAATTTATGGGCGACCTCTGATGTACCCCAGAAGGTTTAGGAAATGAATGATTATAATACATTTCTTGAACTTGGGCCCAGATATGTTTACAGCACTGCCAGAGGCCCCTTCCCTCACCTCATCTGACAGGAATCCTGGGTCATTCTGGGGGGACTTTGTCAGATGACACATCTTGGGGCAGTAACACACACTCCCCCCTCTCTCCCCCTAATCACTGTCATACACACACTCCCCCCCTCTCCCCCTAATCACTGTCATACACACACACACACCCTCTCTCCCCCTAATCACTGTCATGTACACCCTCTCCCCCTAATCACTGTCATGTACACCCTCTCCCCCTAATCACTGTCATGTACACCCTCTCCCCCTAATCACTGTCATGCAACTCTCCCCTCTCTCTCCCCATAATCACTGTCATGTACACCCTCTCCCCCTAATCACTGTCATGCAACTCTCCCCTCTCTCTCTCCCTAATCACTGTCATGCAACTCTCCCCTCTCTCCCCCCCTAATCACTGCCATGCAACTCTCCCCTCTCTCTCCCCCTATTCACTGTCATGCAACTCTCCTCTCTCTCTCCTCCTAATCACTGTCATGCAATTCTCCCCTCTCTCTCCCCATAATCACTGTCATACACACACTCCCCCCCCCCCCTAATCACTGTAATGTACACTCCCCCCGCCCCCTAATCACTGTCATACACACACTCCCCCCCTCTCCCCTAATCACTGTCATACACACACTCCCCCCGTCATACACTCTCCCCCCCTAATCACTGTCGTACACTCTCTCCCCCTAATCACTGTCATACACACACTCCCCCCGCCCCCTAATCACTGTCATACACACACTCCCCCCCTCTCCCCTAATCACTGTCATACACTCTCCCCCCCTAATCACTGTCATACACTCTCCCCCCCTAATCACTGTCATACACTCTCCCCCCCTAATCACTGTCATACACTCTCTCCCCCTAATCACTGTCATACACTCTCTCCCCCTAATCACTGTCATACACTCTCCCCCCCTAATCACTGTCGTACACTCTCCACCCCTAATCACTGTCATGTACACTCTCTCCCCCTAATCACTGTCATGTACACTCTCCCCCCCTAATCACTGTCATACACTCTCCCCCCCTAATCACTGTCATACACTCTCTCCCCCTAATCACTGTCATGTACACTCTCTCCCCCTAATCACTGTCATACACTCTCCCGCTAATCACTGTCATGTACACTCTCTCCCCCTAATCACTGTCATACACATTCTCCCCCTAATCACTGTCATACACTCTCCCCCCTAATCACTGTCATGTACACTCTCCCCCCCTAATCACTGTCATACACACTCTCCCCCTAATCACTGTCATACACTCTCTCCCCCTAATCACTGTCATGTACACTCTCTCCCGCTAATCACTGTCATGTACACTCCCCCCCTAATCACTGTCATAGACTCTCCCCCCCTAATCACTGTCATACACTCTCTCCCCCTAATCACTGTCATACACTCTCACCCCTAATCACTGACATACACTCTCTCCCCCTAATCACTGTCATACAATCTCTCCCCCTAATCACTGTCATGTACACTCCCCCCTAATCACTGTCATAGACTCTCCCCCCCTAATCACTGTCATAGACTCTCTCCCCCTAATCACTGTCATACACTCTCTCCCCTAATCACTGTCATACACTCTCTCCCCCTAATCACTGTCATACAATCTCTCCCCTAATCACTGTCATACAATCTCTCCCCCTAATCACTGTCATACACTCTTTCCCCCTAATCACTGTCATACACTCTCCTGCTAATCACTGTCATGTACACTCTCCCCTCTCTCTCCCCCTAATCACTGTCATGCAACTCTCCCCTCTCTCTCCCCATAATCACTGTAATGTACACTCCCCCCTCTCACTCCCCCTAATCACTGTCATGTACACTCCCCCTCTCACTCCCCCTAATCACTGTCATGTACACTCTCCCCTCTCTCTCCCCCTAATCACTCTCATGTACACTCCCCCCTCTCACTCCCCCTAATCACTGTCATGTACACTCCCCCTCTCACTCCCCCTAATCACTGTCATACACACACTCCCCTCTCTCTATCATGTACACTCCCCTCTCTCTCCCCCTAATCACTGTCATGTGGAGAGCGAACGCAGACCCAGTTCTGATGTTGGACTCATTTGGGGCTCTTTGAGAAGTCACTGGTGCTCTAAATGTACAGTCTAGTCAAATGAAGTATTCTATCTGTACATATTCTGGGTGTCTGACAGTTGCACTAATGTCTGATAATGTGCTCTGATACTGTATATAGAGGCCTGTTTAGAGGCCTGTTTAGAGGCCTGTTTCTAACGGGTTGATCTATTTTAGCAGCATTTCATTCCTCAAGGACAAACGACATTGAGGACGTCAGGATTGTGAACTGGGATCAGATCTGGGTTATTATGGGAAACCCAGAGCTAGTAGGGAACCAACTAACCAGCATATTGAAGCAACAACTCTATTTAGGCCAACCTCTCAATCTTGCATAATGCAACACAAAGTGCTGAGTCCTGAAGATCACTCAGTCTGCGACCTACATCTACTATGGCTCTGACGTAGGATGGTATGAGTGAGCTCACCGGCAGTGACTCACTACAGCGATACAGGACATTTTTTAGGTTGAAACATTTGCCTCAAGCATGCAAAGCATTCTCATGAAATGTCCATGTTTATTGAACATGTGAAGCCAGTCATACTTTTTGGAGGCAGGAGGCCATTGTGCTGTCTGTTTGTGATGGAAGGTTGTAGTGGAGTGACATTGATCTTTTTCTCTGCTGCCTGAGGGATATTATATTGACTTTCTGGTTGTTGTCCGAGTTTTTTGAAGGCAGCCTGCTGGTATCTGCATTTTGGTATGTGCGTTTTGGTATGTGTGTTTTGGTATGTGTGTTTTGCCTCATTTTAAAGCTATATTTTAACACATTTTTTGAGTGAGCACTTCCACTTTATTGGATCAAATTCAATACACTTTGAATTATTATACAATCCAACACTAATGAAACCAAAGTTGAATTACGCCTCAGAACATCTAGGGTGGTCATGGGTCATTTCTCCACCAGCTCTTAACCAAATATTGTAAATCAATCATCTCCAGTTACTGAATTGCAGGCTATGCATCGATAATTAGTAATTTCTCAGTGTTCCAGTAACAGCGAGTTTATCTTTGAAAGTTTCCACCGCAATCTCAATCTCAGCACTTTTCACTCTGAATCAGTTATTATTTTGTGACTTGGTCTTATTTTCTTATAGCTACAGATCAAATCAATTTTCGGGTTTTGCTCCCTCTAAATTCCCGAGATCCAGCACAGCTCCTAATCTGTTATTAAACTGTAGTGAGGTTAACCCCCCAAATATTGAATATTAATCTTACCGCATTATGTTCTTAATAATCTAGACCTTTTGTACCTTTAAAGGGATACTGCGAGATTCTGGCAATTAAGCCATTCTCTACTTACCCAGAGGCAGATGAACTCATGGATACCATTTGTATGTCTCTGTCTGCAGTATGGAGGAAGCTGGAGGTAATTTCGCGAGCCAATGCTAGTGCAATGAATGGAAGTCTACAGGTACGGTAGCATATGCTAGATTAGGCCTGCCTATAGATTTCCAGTCACGCACAAACGCTAGTTAGTATTAGCTCGTGAAACTACCACTTACAGTACTTCTCCACTAAACATGATAGGGGGTGATGCAACAATGGAACCCATTTATTTTCAATGGAGGAAAGCGAAGTGGGCCCCCCTGTTGGACGATGCAAGCATGGGCAAGGCAGCATGAACTGGGTGGGACCTAAATTGGGGAAAGTTGAATTTTACACAAATACTCAGCGATATCGCCGTGCGATTGACCAGTTTGCTAGAATTGGATAGTGGGCCATCCCCCGTAATGTAATCCCCTGTAATTCCCTTGTATTTCGCATCGCCACGCTAGCTTCGCCCTCATGTATGTGCTAGCAAGCATGCTAGGTAGTGCTTGGTATCAACAGCCAATCCAGTAGGGACTTGACGATAAGGTGAGCTTCGATTAGTCAATCGCTCCGCGATATTGAAGAGTATTTGCATAAGGTTCAGTTTTCCCAAATTTAGGTCCTGCCTTGGTTGCGATTAGAGAATTCTCTTCGATTATAATCACAGCCGTATATATCCCCCCCCAAGCAGACACATCGATGGCTCTGAACAAACTTTATTTAACTCTCTGCAAACTGGAAACGATTTATCCGGAGGCTGCATTCATTGTAGCTGGGGATTTTAACAAGGCTAATCTGAAAACAAGACTCCCCAAATTTTATCAGCATATCGATTGCGCAACCAGGGGTGGAAAGACCTTGGATCATTGTTACTCTAACTTCCGCGACGCATATAAGGCCCTGCCCCGCCCCCCTTTCGGAAAAGCTGACCACGACTCCATTTTGTTGATCCCTGCCTACAGACAGAAACTAAAACAAGAGGCTCCCACGCTGAGGTCTGTCCAACGCTGGTCCGACCAAGCTGACTCCACACTCCAAGACTGCTTCCATCACGTGGACTGGGACATTCGTATTGCGCCAGATAACAACATTGACGAATACGCTGATTCGGTGTGCGAGTTCATTAGAACCTGCGTTGAAGATGTCGTTCCCATAGCAACGATTAAAACATTCCCTAACCAGAAACCGTGGATTGATGGCAGCATTCGTGTGAAACTGAAAGCGCGAACCACTGCTTTTAATCAGGGCAAGGTGTCTGGTAACATGACCGAATACAAACTGTGCAGCTATTCCCTCTGCAAGGCTATCAAACAAGCTAAGCGCCAGTACAGAGACAAAGTAGAATCTCAATTCAACGGCTCAGACACAAGAGGCATGTGGCAGGGTCTACAGTCAATCACGGACTACAGGAAGAAATCCAGCCCAGTCACGGACCAGGATGTCTTGCTCCCAGGCAGACTAAATAACTTTTTTGCCCGCTTTGAGGACAATACAGTGCCACTGACACGGCCTGCAACGAAAACATGGGGTCTCTCCTTCACTGCAGCCGAGGTGAGTAAGACATTTAAACGTGTTAACCCTCGCAAGGCTGCAGGCCCAGACGGCATCCCCAGCCGCGCCCTCAGAGCATGCGCAGACCAGCTGGCCGGTGTGTTTACGGACATATTCAATCAATCCCTATACCAGTCTGCTGTTCCCACATGCTTCAAGAGGGCCACCATTGTTCCTGTTCCCAAGAAAGCTAAGGTAACTGAGCTAAACGACTACCGCCCCGTAGCACTCACATCCGTCATCATGAAGTGCTTTGAGAGACTAGTCAAGGACCATATCACCTCCACCCTACCTGACACCCTAGACCCACTCCAATTTGCTTACCGCCCAAATAGGTCCACAGACGATGCAATCTCAACCACACTGCCCTAACCCATCTGGACAAGAGGAATACCTATGTGAGAATGCTGTTCATCGACTACAGCTCGGCATTCAACACCATAGTACCCTCCAAGCTCGTCATCAAGCTCGAGACCCTGGGTCTCGACCCCGCCCTGTGCAACTGGGTACTGGACTTCCTGACGGGCCGCCCCCAGGTGGTGAGGGTAGGCAACAACATCTCCTCCCCGCTGATCCTCAACACTGGGGCCCCACAAGGGTGCGTTCTGAGCCCTCTCCTGTACTCCCTGTTCACCCACGACTGCGTGGCCACGCACGCCTCCAACTCAATCATCAAGTTTGCGGACGACACAACAGTGGTAGGCTTGATTACCAACAACGACGAGACGGCCTACAGGGAGGAGGTGAGGGCCCTCGGAGTGTGGTGTCAGGAAAATAACCTCACACTCAACGTCAACAAAACTAAGGAGATGATTGTGGACTTCAGGAAACAGCAGAGGGAACACCCCCCTATCCACATCGATGGAACAGTAGTGGAGAGGGTAGCAAGTTTTAAGTTCCTCGGCATACACATCACAGACAAACTGAATTGGTCCACTCACACAGACAGCATCGTGAAGAAGGCGCAGCAGCGCCTCTTCAACCTCAGGAGGCTGAAGAAATTCGGCTTGTCACCAAAAGCACTCACAAACTTCTACAGATGCACAATCGAGAGCATCCTGGCGGGCTGTATCACCGCCTGGTATGGCAACTGCACCGCCCTCAACCGTAAGGCTCTCCAGAGGGTAGTGAGGTCTGCACAACGCATCACCGGGGGCAAACTACCTGCCCTCCAGGACACCTACACCACCCGATGTCACAGGAAGGCCATAAAGATCATCAAGGACATCAACCACCCGAGCCACTGCCTGTTCACCCCGCTATCATCCAGAAGGCGAGGTCAGTACAGGTGCATCAAAGCTGGGGCCGAGAAACTGAAAAACAGCTTCTATCTCAAGGCCATCAGACTGTTAAACAGCCACCACTAACACTGAGTGGCTGCTGCCAACACACTGACACTGACTCAACTCTAGCCACTTTAATAATGGGAATTGATGGGAACTGATGTAAATATATCACTAGCCACTTTAAACAATGCTACCTTATATAATGTTATTTACCCTACATTATTCATCTCATATGCATACGTATATACTGTACTCTATATCATCGACTGTATCCTTATGTAATACATGTATCACTAGCCACATTAAACTATGCCACTTTGTTTACATACTCATCTCATTTGTACATACTGTACTCGATACCATCTACTGTATTTTGCCTATGCTGCTCTGTACCATCACTCATTCATATATCCTTATGTACATATTCTTTATCCCCTTACACTGTGTACAAGACAGTAGTTTTGGAATTGTTAGTTAGATTACTTGTTATTACTGCATTGTCGGAACTAGAAGCACAAGCATTTCGCTACACTCGCATTAACATCTGCTAACCATGTGTATGTGACAAATAAAATTTGATTTGATTTGATTTGATTTGATTTGATTACTTGCCTATGCTCGCATCGCCCAACGGTCCCCCGCCCACTTTGCTTCTCTTCCATTGAAAATGAATGGCTTTCTGTAGTTTCATCGCCCACCTTGTATTCTATTAATACGTACCATAACTTCCTTCATTCTGCACACAGAGACATACACATGGTATCCACAAGTTCATCTGACTCTGGGTAAGTAGAACAAATATTACAGAAACAATGAAACAACAACTGTTTCAGTAACAAGCTGAGGGGTGGGGCTGGAGAAATGTAATGACTCTCAAATTCATAGACAGAGTTATGGACGCAAGGACTGACAAACCATGATTGAACCATGTTTTGAGGCTATATAGTGTTTGTTTACATTCACCTTGATTACAAACATTGGAGTAAGACAAGTTCATGTTTTGGGTTCTGATGGGGTACGACAGTTGAACTATGCTCATTTGGCATTTGTAAGTACTATTCTTCACAAATAAATTCCCATTAATTTATAAGCATCCAAAAATGGATGTAGCAACTGCAGATTGCCCCTTTAAACACAAATAGTGACCGCCCACTTAAAGGTGTTTTTCCCCACCCCGGCTCTAGAACTAAGACGACTGCTTGGTAAGGTCAGTGGGATTTGTGTAAGTAATACAGATGTAGGATCTTAATTTGATCAACCTGTTGCACTAGAACTTTCCTGCAATGCAGGAAATGTAGAACTTGTAGTGTATTTGAGGTTTTAAAAAGCTTCTGAAGTTTGGAATTTCCACTTTGAAATTTCAGACTTGATTTTACCTTACAAAGAAATGTATCAACCCTTCTGTCTTTCTCTAAACTCTATATGCATCTTCCTTTGCCTCCCTGTCCCAGAGTGCTTTGCTCTGAACTGGAGTTATCAGGAACAATTAACTGGCTGATTTAAGTCATGTGTACTGTCTCAATCAGTCAGACGTCACAGTGCGCCTCAGAATCCCTAGCTTGTTGCGGAGAAAGATAGAAAACTTGTGTCTTCAATCCAAGAAATAAATGCTCTATAGACCAGAAAATTCCAGGGCCCTGCTTTTTCAAAGTAATTGAACAACATATACTTTATGTGCCTCTGATTTATCGGAACAAAAGGCCTGTGTTGAATAAAATGAAGGCCCAGATCCGTCTCATGGGAAATGTTTTGACATTTTTTATTGCATTACTAGTTTGTTGACAATGGTTTCATTGGTCAGTTGGTTGGTCACAAGGCTGGCAAGCCATCATCTCTGTGTCCTTTACGGGTGTTAAACATTTAAAATAAATTGGGATCGTTAACAACTAGGAAAAAAACATTTTTTTGGTGGAGTTTTACACAAAATGTAAATCAGAGTACAGGGAGGTACTGTGAGACCCAAACCATTGCTGGCAGCAGCACAGGCCCCCAACAACAGACATTAGACAGGTAATCACAGTGCTGATTACAGAAATGATTGCAGTTCAAATGCAGCCATTGTCATTGGTAGAGGATGTCGGCTTCAAAGCCCTGATGGCATATCTAGAACCAGACTGCAAGATGCCATGTCGAAAAAAACTGACGGCCCGGATGGAGAAAGTCCTCTTCTGGCTGTGCCGGGTGGAGATTATAACAGTACATGGCCAAGATGTTCAAATGTTCATAGATGACCTGCAGGGTCAAATAATAATAATCACAGTGGTTGTAGAGGGAGCAACAGGTCAGCACGTCAGGAATAAATGTCAGTTGGCTTTTCATAGCTGATCATTCAGAGTTAGAGGCAGCAGGTGTGGTAGAGACAGCAGGTGTGGTAGAGACAGCAGGTGTGGTAGAGACAGAGTTGAAAACAGCAGGTCCGCGATAAGGTAGAGCACATCCGGTGAACAGGTCAGGGTTCCATAGCCGCAGGCAGAACAGTTGAAACTGGAGCAGCAGCACGACCAGGTGGACTGGGGACAGCAAGGAGTTATCAGGCCAGGTAGTCCTGAGGCATGGTCCTTAGGCTCAGGTCCACTGAGAGAAAATAAAGAAAGAAAGAGCGAAAGAAAGAAAGAGAGAGCGAGAGAGAGAGAGAATTAGAGGAAGCATACTTAAATTCACACAGGACACCGGATAAGACAGGAGAAATACTCCAGATATAACAGACTGACCCTAGTCCGCTCAACACAAACTATTGCAGCATAATTACTGGAGGCTGAGACAGGAGGGGTACCATGTACTAACCACTTAGAACATGGAGGAGAGGCAGACAGAAGATAACGTAAAAACGGCATTAACCACTATCGTTGCTGAGTGGGTCGGGGACAGCAGTAAGTTGAGCACCGTCTGGTAGGCAGCCAGGACTGCGGTAGATTTGAACTACATCGCCCCCTAGCGGTTATACGCATGACTATATCTGAATTGTAAATCGACATCTAATTAACGATTAAACGATAAAAAAATTATGTTTAAACGTTGAGAAAAAACATGTACATTTGTCACTCGGCTCTCTCCCATCTAACCAGCTAGAATTCACAGGAATATTAGATACAGATTTAGTCCACTCTAACACAGGTCCTTGAATTTCTTGGTCGCCTAAGAGAAAAAAGATGATATGATTTTTGACTCTCAACATTTATTTATGTGGTCTAATTCAATCACTTTATTCAATATGGAAACAATGTGATTGGCATCTTACTTTTAGTTTGACGATGACGACAAAGAATAGATTAAAGGACTAAGCTGCTTGGATCTCATTTCTAAGTACAACTGCACCAGGGCAGTCATTGATTCACATGCCGCTGTAAAAACGTCAAAGCCAGATAAAGGCCGTTTGGACAGCCTCACGCACACCAACATTTACAGTGCCTTGCGAAAGTATTCGGCCCCCTTGAACTTTGCGACCTTTTGCCACATTTCAGGCTTCAAACATAAAGATATAAAAATGTATTTTTTGTGAAGAATCAACAACAAGTGGGACACAATCATAAAGTGGAACGACATTTTTTGGATATTTCAAACTTTTTTAACAAATCAAAAACTGAAAAATTGGGCGTGCAAAATTATTCAGCCCCCTTAAGTTAATACTTTGTAGCGCCACCTTTTGCTGCGATTACAGCTGTAAGTCGCTTGGGGTATGTCTCTATCAGTTTTGCACATCAAGAGACTGACATTTTTTCCCATTCCTCCTTGCAAAACAGCTCGAGCTCAGTGAGGTTGGATGGAGAGCATTTGTGAACAGCAGTTTTCAGTTCTTTCCACAGATTCTCGATTGGATTCAGGTCTGGACTTTGACTTGGCCATTCTAACACCTGGATATGTTTATATTTGAACCATTCCATTGTAGATTTTGCTTTATGTTTTGAATCATTGTCTTGTTGGAAGACAAATCTCCGTCCCAGTCTCAGGTCTTTTGCAGACTCCATCAGGTTTTCTTCCAGAATGGTCCTGTATTTGGCTCCATCCATCTTCCCATCAATTTTAACCATCTTCCCTGTCCCTGCTGAAGAAAAGCAGGCCCAAACCATGATGCTGCCACCACCATGTTTGACAGTGTGTTCAGGGTGATGAGCTGTGTTGCTTTTACGCCAAACATAACGTTTTGCATTGTTGCCAAAAAGTTAAATTTTGGTTTCATCTGACCTTCTTCCACATGTTTGGTGTGTCTCCCAGGTGGCTTGTGGCAAACTTTAAACAACACTTTTTATGGATATCTTTAAGAAATGGCTTTCTTCTTGCCACTCTTCCATAAAGGCCAGATTTGTGCAATATACAACTGATTGTTGTCCTATGGACAGAGTATCCCACCTCAGCTGTAGATCTCTGCAGTTCATCCAGAGTGATCATGGGCCTCTTGGCTGCATCTCTGATCAGTCTTCTCCTTGTATGAGCTGAAAGTTTAGAGGGACGGCCAGGTCTTGGTAGATTTGCAGTGGTCTGATACTCCTTCCATTTCAATATTATCGCTTGCACAGTGCTCCTTGGGATGTTTAAAGCTTGGGAAATCTTTTTGTATCCAAATCCGGCTTTAAACTTCTTCACAACAGTATCTCGGACCTGCCTGGTGTGTTCCTTGTTCTTCATGATGCTCTCTGCGTTTTTAACGGACCTCTGAGACTATCACAGTGCAGGTGCATTTATACGGAGACTTGATTACACACAGGTGGATTGTATTTATCATCATTAGTCATTTAGGTCAACATTGGATCATTCAGAGATCCTCACTGAACTTCTGGAGAGAGTTTGCTGCACTGAAAGTAAAGGGGCTGAATAATTTTGCACGCCCAATTTTTCCGTTTTTGATTTGTTAAAAAAGTTTGAAATATCCAATAAATGTCGTTCCACTTCATGATTGTGTCCCACTTGTTGTTGATTCTTCACAAAAAAATACAGTTGTATATCTTTATGTTTGAAGCCTGAAATGTGGCAAAAGGTCGCAAAGTTCAAGGGGGCCGAATACTTTCGCAAGGCACTGTATCTGTCTAAATGATCACGAGTCCCATCAGGTCAGCTCTTCTCACTCCCAACTTTCTGTTCCCGTAATGTCGTTCACCAAGCCAAGCCTACTCACAACCTATTTAGGTTGCGCTGCTTTTCTTGTTATGGTATTTTGGTATTTTATTAAGATCCCCATTAGCTGTTGTAAAAGCAGCAGCTACTCTTCCCGGGATCCACACAAAATATGGAACATTAACAGACAACAACAGCTCAAGGACAGAACTACATAAAAACGTTTTTTAAAAGGCACATGTAGCCTACATATCAATACATACACACAAACTATCTAGGTTAAATAGGGGAGCGGCGTTGTGCCGCGAGGTGTTGCTTTATCTGTTTTTTGAAACCAGGTTTGCTGTTTATTTGAGCAATATGAGACGGAATGGAGTTCGATGCAATAATGGCTCTACATAATACTGTACGCTTTCTTTCTTGTTCTGGTTTGGGGACTGTGGAAAGACCCCTTCTGGCATGTCTGGTGGGGTAAGTGTGTGTGTGAGAGCTGTGTATAAGTTGACTATGCAAACAATTTGGTATTTTCAACACATTAATGTTTCTTATAAAAAGAAGAAGTGATGCAGTCAGTCTCTCCTCAACTCTTAGCCAAGAGAGACTGGCATGCATAGTATTAATATCAGCCCTCTGATTACAATGAAGAACAAAACGTGCCGCTCTGTTCTGGGCCAGCGGCAGCTTAACTAGGTCTTTCCTTGCAGCACTGGACCACACGACTGGACAATAATCAAGATAAGACTAAACTAGAGCCTGCAGGACTTGCTTTGTGGAGTTTGGTGTCAAAAAAGCAGAGCATCTCTTTATTAAGGACAGACCTCTCCCCATCTTTACAACCATTGAATCTATATGTTTTGACCATGACAGTTTATAATCTAAGGTAATGCCAAGTAATTTAGTCTACTGTTGTGTCTTTGGCTATGCCGGATTAAGTGATATGACATGCTATTCTATAAAATCCTTTCTCTGTAATTGATATTACCTGATTGAGGTAATTATGTAAATGTAATTAACTATAAAGTCGGGCCACCACGAAAGAGTGTTTATAGAGCTGTTATCTTCCGAATAAACTCTGAAAGACCTAGTAACATTTTACATCAATAGCAGTCAATATTAATCGGCACCTTATTTCAGTCTCATCTGAACATCGTAGAACATCGTAGAATCTTCACAAACAAGTTGAATCAGCAATACAACATTGGGTTTAATTATTTATTTACTAAATACCTAATTAATCACACCGAATTAAATATACACAGAATGAATCATACCTTGATTACAAATGATGTCATAAAGGAAAACGTCCCTTACGGACGGAACAGATATGACAGCTGGTTACACAAAGAAAAGGGGGTTGGGTTTGAGTGAAAGAGCGGGAAGACTGAGGAACAAAGGGAGAAGCTCTGCTATCGTAAATACAGTATCTTATGCATTCTAAATTACCGGCCATTTGGAAAAGGAAAATGCAATAAATATTTACTCTGAGCTGCGCTTCGGTAGGTTGGTCATAGATGCTGGCCGTGTTGGCCAACAGAGATCTTCCTGTCCTCGGAAGAATGTCACTGGTGGTAAATTGGATTACGTTGTAGTATCGTCGATGTGTGTTAGACTGGATACGTCGTCCGTCCTTTCCTAGCCCACGTTTACAGCTGCTGTTGCTAACTCAACGGCTAGGATGTCTCACTTCTGTAGTGAATAAGAGTTCAAAGTTTGTACCATTCACAACAAAGCTCATGCTGAGGTTGGCTTAGTTTTGTAGTTGACATGTTAGTCCTTTTCAACGTATGGACCGTCGTCCTATCGTCCTCGGGACAGATAGTTACATTTTCGTCAAGGGCTTATATAGTGGAGGGAGAAAAGGGTGTGTTTCATAGTTTATAACCCATGTCTCTTCACAGGGGCGGGCCACTGATTGAGCAGAGTTCTAACTTTATGAAAACCCAAATCTCTCATTTGGAAGCTAAAATTACATTTAATCTTTTCACAAATAGTGTCATATTTAAACATTTAAATTGCACAACAATGCCATGTGAATCTGATAACTAGAATGTGTAGACTTTCCCAGATACAGTTTATGTCGTCCTGTCATCAGTCATAATGTCTCAGATGACAACCGAACTGACATCATATTCATTAAGTACCACCGCATATTTTCAACTGGTTCTATTACCGAAATACAGTATGGTTCCTTCCCCCCACTTGTTTGATGTTCCCAGACTCTCTATGTTTAACAAAGGCTATTCAAGAGTCCTTCAGAGAGTCAGAGAGAGAGAGGGAAGGGAGAAAGGTATTTATGGGGGGGTCATAAACCTTACCCACAGGCCAATGTCATGACACTACTCAACTTGCTCAACAGCCATACCATTCATTACCAGATTCAGCTGAGGTCTAGAACTTAGGGAATGATTTGTACCAAATACAATGCTCTGAGTTTTAGAGATGTTCAGGAACAGTTTACTACTGGCCATCCATTCCAAAACAGACTGCAACTCTTTAAGGGTTTCAGTGATTTCATTAGGTGTGGTTGCTGATTTGTACATCATCATACACGGACACACATGCTTTGTTTAATGCCAGTGGCAGGTCAATGGTAAAAATAGAAAAGAGTAGAGGGCCTAGAGAGCTGCCCTGCAGTACACCACACTTTACATGTTTGACATTAGAGAAGCTTCTATTTAAAAAAACTCTTTGAGTTCTATTTGATAGATTGCCATATCGTCGATACAGAGCTGAGGTCAAAAAGCCATAACACAAGTTTTTTCAACAACAGGTTATGGTCAATAATATCAAAGGCTGCAATGAAATCTAACAGTACAGCTCCCACAATTTTCTTATTATCAATTTCTTTCAACCAATCATCTGTCATTTGTGTCAGTACAATACATTTTGAGTGCCCTTCTCTATAAGCATGCTGAAAGTCTGTTAACTTGTTTACAGAGAAATAGTATTGTGTTTGGTCAAACAATTCTTTCCTATAGTTTGCTAAGAGCTGGTAGCAAGCTTATAGGTCTGCTATTAGAAAGAGTAAAGGCTGCTACCACCCTTCGGTAGCAGAATTACTTTGGCTTCCCTCCAGGCCTGAGGACAAAGACTTTCTTCTAGGCTCAGATAAAATATATGACATATATAAGAGCGGCTATAGAGTCAGCTACAATCCTCAGTAGCTTTCCATTGAAGTTGTCAATGCCAGGAAGTTGGTCATTATTGTTCGTTAACAATATTTTTGTTGGTTGAAAACAGTGGAGGCTGCTGAGGGGAGAATGGTTCATAATATTGGGTGGATTGGAGTCTATGGAATGGTATCAACCATATGGAAACCACATCGTTGATGTGTTTGATCCCATTCCATTGACTCCATTTCAGCCATTATTACGAGCCGTCCTCCCCTCAGCAGCCTTCACTGGTTGAAAACACTATAGGCTAATGTGTCACACAACTCAACTGTCTTCATGTCTACTGGGGAAGCCAGGTCAGGGAGGGTAACTGTAACTGACTGACTATTTAGTCTGGTGTCCTCAGTACCCTCAGTCTGCCAGGCTGCTCTGCTACCACAGGAACCCCAGCCTCCAGCAGGTAGTAAACCCTATACCCTCCCTCTCTCCAAAAACCACTGTCCCTGTCCCTGCACTGTCATGGACCAATGGGTAAATGGAACATTAGAAACATAAGCGTGTGCAAAACGATCCCTATTTCACAGTTTACTGTCTGTGAGGTTCACGGAGGACCGTTGAGAGAGAGAGATGGGAGAGAGAAAGCGAGTGAGAAACAGAGTGTGAGAGAAAAAGAGAGAGAGGAGGGAGAGGGAAGAGAGGGAGAGGGGAGGGGGGGGAAGTAACCTCAGCGTGATGTAAAGTAACCAGTGACTGTGATTGTTGGGAAGAGGCCTGGGGTGTTCATGTGTGTTCATGTGGTATGTGCATGTGAGGAGAGGGGCATGCATGTGTGTGTGTGTAGACATGAGTGAAGAGGGACTGGGGCATATCGCACAACGCAACTGCTGGTGAGATGCTTTACGTAACAACGGTATTCATCAATAAGACAGAGATGCCATTGTGCTTTTTGTCAGGACTTACATAATCTATTTATTGCCAGAGCCAGGCCTGTTCAGTGGCAAAAGAGATGGAGCAGTGGCATACAAGGTAGGCATGGTAACCCTGGGCCTGGGGGAGATGCTGCATGCTCTCGGAACAACTAGTATGCAGAGTTCATCATATCTAAAACAACACACCTCTTCAGGTGTATTTTTGATTTTGAAAATCATACTCCTGTATACCTGTATTTCTACTTGATTATTTATGTTTATTTCAACACATGTCAAGCTGGCTGTTGTGTCAGAAACCTTTGGACAATGGACAGTACAGTATGTTTGCTCTACTTTCAACACCTAACATGATCCCTCTTCAAATACAAAACATGAACACACACACCTGTTCACCTCATTTTTAAACCATACTCATCACACACTCCGCTCTGAAAACATAATGACCTGAGAACAACATTACTCCTCTGTCTAGCAACTCTATCATCACTAAACATGACATGAGCACATAAACAGCACCTGCCTGTTCCTCAATTCTTAAATTGTCTGGCTTTCATTGTCTCGCTCTACAATCTGTATGTGCCTCTCAATTAATTCTATTTAATTCAGCCCAGCCCATCGGATAAAGGAAGGCTAGCAGACTGACCCCATTGCAACCTCTTTCATAGTCCTATTTTATTTATTAGGAAAAGATAATGTCCACACTACATGTGAAAAAGAGTGGTGATGTGTGGATAGTCCTGGTATCATATAACGTTACTGAACAAAAATATAAACACAACATGCAACAATTTGTTACAGTTCATATCAGGGAATCAGCCAATTGAAATAAATTCATTAGGTCCTAATCTATGGATTTCACATGACTGGCAATACAGATATGCATCTGTTGGTCACAGAAAATGGGCCTCACAATTGGCCTTGGGATCTCGTCGCGGTATTTCTGTGCATTCAAACTGCCATTGTTAAAATGCAATTGTGTTCGTTGTCCGTAGCTTATGCCTGCCTGCCCATACCATAACCCCAACGCCACCATGGGGCACTATGTTCACTACGTTGACGTCAGCAAACCGCTCGCCCACACAACGCCATACACGTGGTCTGGTCTGCGGTTGTGAGGCCAGCTGGACGTACTACCAAATTCTCTAAAACAATGTTGGAGGCAGCTTATGATAGAGAAATTAACATAAAATTCTCTGGCAACAGCTCTGGTGGACATTCCTGCAGTCAGCATGCCAATTGCACACTCCCTCAAAACTTGACACATCTGTGGCATTGTGTTGTGTGACAAAACTGCACATTTTAGAGTGGCCTTTTATTTTCCCCTGCACAAGGTGCACCTGTGTAATGATCATGCTGTTTAATCAGCTTCTTGATATGCCACACCTTTTGGGATATTTTATTTCAGCTCATGAAACATGAGACCAACACTTTACACGTTGCGTTTTTATGTTTGTTCAGTATATATCCACTGTACATTAGGACATGGGACACAAATAACACAATTGCTTCAAGAACATCATACATAACATTTTCGATTTCCATTTGAACACATGCTGATGCAATGTCATGCATGTGTGGGTTTTACACAATTTGCACATAATGTACATTTTGAACTAGTTGTTCATGCAGGTAATAAAGGCCTGTGCATGCATTCTGTCCGTTAACCAGGAATGTTCTATTACCCTCTGAGGATTACCATCACCTCCCAATCTAAAATGATTGACTTTTTTCTGATGGCAAATTGGTGCTTTCCACTATCATGACAGAAATAGCCCATTACACTACCGTGACAGTAGTACATCTGCTCATTTCTAATAATGATTAGATATTGTAATTGTTCGCGGCATGGTCGAATTAGAAATAGGAGAGGAAGCCATTTGTGTCGTGTGCAACAAGTAGTGAAGGAGAGGCGAGAGAGTGACAGAGCTGGTCTCACCCTGACTATCACATTACCTCAGTGCTCATTAAACATGAGCCTGGCCTGGCCTCTCTCCACGGCCCCTTCCGCGCTACATCTCCCTCCTCTCGCATACTCTTAAAAGGGACACGCCCTCACTACGTCACACAACGCCATTATTCTCCACATCACAACTACTGTCCTTGATTCAGTGAACTGGTGAAGTGTGCTCTGGGTAACCAGGTTTAAAGTGCATCCAGTTACACTGTTTCAATAAGTACGGTTTCATTTGGACACAAAAAGGGTGGGGTATTGTAGTTGCCTGAAATAATATTTGTGAAGTGATACTAACCCCATATGCCCCCCTCTCACTTGGCACGTGCCTTACGAGAAAGAGTGCAAGCAGTTCTGTAGTTCCGTAAGCAGAGGAGGCACTATACCTGACTATCTGCATGTTCAGAGTGGAAGGCCTGCCGAATGACCTCGTGCCTTATCTTGCCCCTGGTGTTTGTGCTTCCACACTAACATAATGCATACCTTGTCATGCCATCAAGTCAGTGGCCTACATGTAGAATTAACTGGTCAACTGAACAACGGAAACAAGCCAAAATGCAGAGACAGGGAGTAAAGTGATACTTGAACTGATCAAAATAATTTGCCCATTGGTGTATTTCAGCGTTTGATCATTTAGCTCAGTTGCATGTTTGCCTTTAAATGCTTGCAAAAGTGTAATGTTAACACCAAAAGACAAATACCATGCTAGTTCGCCATTCAACTAATACCTAAACCGTCAATCTATCTAATCTAACTGAACAAATAAACCCACCATTAAGTGTACGACAGTCTGTACATTCAGAGAGGGAAATGGGTAATATCGTTCACAAGAGCCTGCGTTAAATGTGGGGATATTGTTGCGTAATCATGAAGAAATACACATCCCACCACCTCCTCAGCAATTATCTAAAGAAGCATTACCTCTGAGGCAGTATGGCAATGCTGAAGAACGCTGAAATTGCACATTGAAATGAGCTCATGCACCGTTCGTTGTAATAACTCCTTTTATGGCCTCTGAAAATCAGTGATGTGCAGCTTTCTAACTGGTTTGGCTGGCTCCGCCATTTTGAGAGCTTGGGCAATCAAGTGCCTGAGGCAGAAGAACAATACTGTCTTTCCTGTTTGCGTTGTGTGGTGCTTCTGCTGTGTCAGACAGTCCTCCGAGTCTTTCTAAGAGTGGATCTCACTAACTTTGGGGAATGCTCTCTCTCTCGGTCTCTCTCTATCGGTCTCTCTCGCTCGGTCTCTCCCTCTCTCTCTGCCTCTCTCTGTCTCTCCTCGTCTGTCTGTCTCTCTCTCTCTGTGTGTGACAGGTCTGAAGAGTGTAGTCTGGCCAACAAAACTAGGCCACAGCGTGATATCACATTTGTTACACAACCAATAGCATACGGTCTGTCCTGTCACAATGTGCATCTATTTATCAGAGTCCCAGAGTCCGAGCTCAGAATGCAGTCCATTCACTGTAATATACAGTCAGGTCCAAAATGATTGGCACCCCTTGGTTCTGATTAGCAAAAAAGACTGTACAAAATAAATAATACAAATACTGAGCTACACTGAGTGTATTAAAGATTAGGAACACCTGCTCTTTCCATGACCTAGACTGACCAGGTGAATCCTTGAGAAAGCCTTGATCCCTTATTGATGTCACTTCAATCAGTGTAGATGAAGGGGAGGAGACAGGTTAAATAAGGATTTTTAAGCCTTGAGACAATTGAGACATGGATTTATTTGAGTGCCATTCAGAGGGTGAATGGGCAAGACAAAATATTTAAGCGTATTTAAGCGGGGTATGTGTGTCAAGAACTGCAACGCTGCTGGGTTTTTCACGTTCAACAGTTTCCCGTGTGTATCAAGAAGGGTCTATCACCCAAAGGACATTCAGCCAACTTGACACAACTGTGGAAAACATTAGGAATGGTTTCCTAATATTAAGTTGCACCCCATTTTGCCCTCGGAACAGCCTCAATTCGTCGGGGCATGGACTCTAAAAGGTGTTGAAAGCATTCAACAGGGATGCTGGCCTATGTTGACTCCAATGCTTCCCACAGTTATGTCAAATTGGCTGGATAGCCTTTGGGTGGTGGACCATTCTTGATACACACGGGAAACTGTTGAGTGTGAAAAACTCAGCAGAATTGCAGTTCTTAACACAAACCGGTGCACCTGGCACCTACTACCATACCCCGTTCAAAGGCACTTACATCTTTTGTCTTTTCCATTCACCCTCTGAATGGCACACATACACAATCCATGTCTCAATTGTCTTAAGGCTTAAAAATCCTTACTTAACAGGTCTCCTCCCCTTCATCTACACTGAGTGAAGTGGATTCAATAAGTGACATCAATAAGGGATCATAGCTTTCACCTGGTCAGTCTATGTCATGGAAAGAGCAAATGTTCCTAGTGTTTGGTTCACTCAGTGTCGTTATTATTTATTTGATACAGTATTTTTTTGCTCATCTTTATCAAGGGCGCTAATCATTTTGTGCCAGACTACCTGCAGTATTCCAACACATTAAATGCAATGTATTCACACGGTGATTATATGACAAAAGAAAATGTTAATAATTCATAAAAATTCACATGGTGGAAAATGTTTTCAGCATTTTTGTAGACAGTATTTTTGTAAGGCAATCTGTTTGTTTTCTGCTTAATATCCAAAGCTGCAATTTTTTTTCCTGACTGTTTTGAACCATGCACCTGCAGGATCACAAATTGGAGGTTGAGGCAGAGATCAGTCTTTGCAGTGGAATGAAACAGTGAGAGGCACCTGTCGGCTTGAGGCAGTTATTTTCCACTGTGATAGTAAATAAACAGCACACATGACATCAGCTTGCAGAGCCTTAGGTAGACAGGAGAGCGGGAGAGTCCAGGGGCGAAGTGAGGGGAGAGCGGCTAGGGGGAGAGACATTCATCTTGCATGTGTTTCCGTTTCACACCCTGGATATCTTTTGGGTTTGCTTTTGTGTGTGTGGATGCGTGTTTGTGTGTATATGTGTGTGTGTTTTCTTGTGTATGACTCAGCTCAGACTAGGTCTATGGTAACACAGGGCTGCAGATGGAGATAGGAGAAACGCCTGTTAGAAAGAAACAGTAAAGAGGAAGTGAGCACTGAGAGGGACAGTATGGCGACACAGCTGAGGATCTGAGATACAGGTCTGGGCTTTGACCAAGAGAACGGGTGCTGTGTGCTCCACATGCATTGTAGTGGAAATACACTGTCAGTTTTAGGGGTATGATATTTTGTGTCCTTTGTGTGTGTCTCTCTCTACATGTTTGTTTGAGTGTGTATTTTAGTATCTGCATTTTGTGTGTTTTGTGAGACATAAATGAAGCAGCTCAACTCCACTTCTCGGTTTCCTCTCGGGCTCCTATGCTCTGATTCATCATGACTGTGTTCATTGATCATGTCTCTCCTCTCCCTCTTTTGTTGGCAGAAACGGGGACCTTCAGTTTCCTGAGACGCACCACTGCGAGGAGGAAACGGAGCAGAATATAGCCCAGAGAGGAGGCAGACAAGGCGTGAAGGACTGCCCTGGATGAATGCTGTCACCAAGATAGGGAGCGGTGACGTGAGAGCCATGAGGGAGGAGAGCGAGGGGGATTTGCTGCACCTACACATCATCCCCGAACACTGTCTTCACTAACACCTCCATCCCCATTCCTGTTCCGTAAGTTTCCTCAGGGGGTGACCCCTGATATGACCCCCAGCACCCGTGGAATTAGGCAGTCCAACCCAAGCCCCAGCTCCAGGCTCTGTGTGGGCATCCCACCATGTCCTGGTAGAGCTCTGTGCCAACCCCAGTCCCAAATCCTGGGATGAACCCACAGAGGACCAACGCACAGCCTCTAGATCACGAGGAGAATGAAATATTCCTGAGTCATTCCTGCTCTATGGTTGTCGTTTCCCTCTGTTTGCTCTGAGTGGAAGGTGTCTCTCTTGCTTCCCATCAAGCCCCTGCAGCTTTGAAGATTCAAACGTAATCCTATTCCTGCTCTGATCCCTCTCTTCGTTACTCTCTTATCTCTGTTCCTTTTGATCTTCCAGATTATTTTAGTTTGACCCCGGACGCGCCCCCTTTTGCCACCCGGCACGTTCTCCTCTGTGATCACCACGTTTTCCTCGGTGTTCACTGCGTGGCAGACGACCATGGGTTGCCGGCAGAGTTCGGAGGAGAAGGAGGCGGCGCGGCGCTCCCGGCGGATCGACCGCCACTTGCGCTCGGAGAGCCAGCGGCAGCGGCGTGAGATCAAGCTCCTTCTGCTGGGCACCAGCAACTCTGGCAAGAGCACCATCGTCAAGCAGATGAAGATCATCCACAGTGGAGGCTTCAATCTGGACGCCTGCAAGGAGTACAAGCCCCTCATCCTTTACAACGCCATCGACTCGCTCACACGCATCATCCGTGCCCTGGCCACGCTCAAGATCGACTTCCACAACCCCGACCGCGCCTACGACGCCGTGCAGCTCTTCGCCCTGACCGGGCCGGCCGAGAGCAAAGGGGAGATCACAGAGGAGCTGCAGGGGGTCATGAAGCGCCTGTGGGCCGACTCAGGCGTGCAGGAGTGCTTCTGCCGCTCCAACGAGTACCACCTGGAGGATAATACTGCCTACTATCTGAACGACCTGGACCGCATCTCCTCCAACGAGTTCATCCCCACCGTGGAGGACATCCTGTGCTCCCGCGACATGACTACGGGCATCGTGGAGAACAAGTTCACCTTCAAGGAGCTCACCTTCAAGATGGTAGACGTGGGGGGGCAGCGCTCGGAGAGGAAGAAGTGGATCCATTGTTTTGAGGGCGTGACCGCCATCATTTTCTGTGTGGAGCTAAGTGGCTATGACCTCAAGCTATACGAGGACAACCAGACGGTAAGGGAAGCCATTGGGCAACACATGCAACATTAGCCATTACACAACCAGCCAGTTCCTGTCCACACTCTGTCATCACACCCTTGGGGCCTGCTGTTAGATATGGAACTGTGGTGTTCTCCTTTTCACACTTCTCAGGGTGCATTACATCTAGGGCCACACTACTCATTTCTGCAGAGTTTAATAGACATCATGTGACTTAAAATGGCAGGGGCCCAAGTCGACCTCTAGCATGTGTCCTCAAAATGTTGGAGTTAAAAACAGGTAAATGATCAAGTGACAAACCCTAACTAACCCTTCAAAGAGGAATATACTGTATCTGACATTCTGTGTGGATATGATAGCTTTACCCCATGAAAGCATGAAAAGGGAAGACTATTCCTAGATAGAGGGCTAAAAGTGTATTTATCTTTAGGTGTATTTATTTGCACAAAAAAAGGGCTACATTTTGTGAGAAGCATTAGGAGCAGATAACACATGCAAGAGCAGAAGCCTGATGTTATCTCTGCTGCATCAACACTACTCTATACCGCTCTTTACAACCTTCTGCATTTCCTGCATCTAAGGATGAGTCGGACCACAGAGTGAAGGAAAAGCAGCCAACAATTGCTCAGCATATGTGGTAACTCCTTCAAGACTGTTGGAAAAGCAGTCCAGGTGAAGCTGGTTGAGAGAATGACAAGCGTGTGCAAAGCTGTCATCAAGGCTATTTGAAGAATCACTTTTCTGGTGACTACATGATTCCATATGTGTTATTTCATAGGTTTGATGTCTTCACTATTATTCTACAATGTAGAAAATAGTAAAAAATAAATAAAAACCCTTGAATAAGTAGATGTTCCAAAACTTTTGACCGGTAGTGTATATACCTTCCTGTGGCCTGATAATTCACATATAACATAAATAAGACCAGATATATTAGGCACTTGCTGATTTAGTACATGAAATCAATTATTTTACATTTTAGTCATCTTATCCAGAGCGACTCACAGGCTCAATTGCCTTGATCAAGGGCAGATTTTTCACCCACTCTGCCCCGGGATTCAAACCAGCGTCCTTTCAGTTACTGGCCCAACGCTCTTAAAGCTACCGGCTGCCCTTTTTAGCGAGTTATAAATACCTTCTTGAGAGGATAATGCAGTTAGGTGTAAATTGAGTTCATAGCGTAAGGTGTGAGGGTGTACCTGTGAGAATTAGCAGCTTGCAATGGCACTGTTCAGCAGTAGGACGTCACAGGTGCACGAACAATTGACTGAGAGGGGGGTGAAGAGAGAGAAGGAGAGGAAGTGAGGAATGGAGAAGGAAAAAAGGGGATTGTTTGGAGGAAATCAGAGGCCCCACCCTTTTCCTCCCCTTGTCTGGACATTATTTCTGAACTCCGGGTGTGGTTGGCAGCCATGGCTGATTTGGGCCCTTATTAGTGAAATGTCTGTTGGAACAGTTTCCACAGCTTTCCCCATTATTGCAAGAGGCTTTTTCAACCCAAAGTGGTATGAAGGTTTGAGTGATGACCATGAATAATATTTCATTGTTAATTAGATGCTATGTAATAGGCCTACACAGCGGCCTACACAGTGGCCTACACAGTGGCCTAGTGCCCCAATCAGCGTCATATGAAGTATTCTGTTTATAGAAACATTTGTTTCTGGTGCAAACTAAGTTCTGGTGTATTTCAAGCCTTCAAGCACATACTATGTTAGAAATGACAAAAACAGCTCTAGAAGTATTAGTGTCTGACTCAATGTAGTATTATGTCTCAATGTGTCTCATAAATCCTCAGAGGAAGATGAGAATGCATCTGAAGACAGGGAGACAGGCAGAGAGGCAGGGAGTCAGAGAGGGAATCAGAGAGGCATGGAGGGAGAGAGGGAATCAGAGAGGCAGGGATTCAAAGAAGGAATCAGAGAGGCAGGGATTCAGAGGGAATCAGGGAGGCATGGAGTCAGAGAAGGAATCAGAGAGGCAGGGAGTCAGAGAGGGAATCAGAGAGGCCGGGAGTCAGAGATGGAATCAGAGAGGCATGGAGTCAGAGAAGGAATCAGAGAGGCAGGGAGTCAGAGAGGGAATCAGAGAGGCAGGGAGTCAGATGGAATCAGAGAGGCATGGAGTCAGAGAAGGAATCAGAGAGGCAGGGAATCAGAGAGGGAATCAGAGCGGCAGGGAGTCAGAGATGGAATCAGAGAGGTATGGAGTCAGAGAAGGAATCAGAGAGGCATGGAGTCAGAGAGGGAATCAGAGAGGCATGGAGTCAGAGAAGGAATCAGAGAGGCATGGAGTCAGAGAAGGAATCAGAGAGGCATGGAGTCAGAGAGGGAATCAGAGAGGCATGGAGTCAGAGAGGGAATCAGAGAGGCATGGAGTCAGAGAAGGAATCAGAGAGGCATGGAGTCAGAGAAGGAATCAGAGAGGCATGGAGTCAGAGAGGGAATCAGAGGCATGGAGTCAGAGAGGGAATCAGAGAGGCATGGAGTCAGAGAAGGAATCAGAGAGGCATGGAGTCAGAGAAGGAATCAGAGAGGCATGGAGTCAGAGAAGGAATCAGAGAGGCATGGAGTCAGAGAGGGAATCAGAGAGGCATGGAGTCAAAGAAGGAATCAGAGAGGCATGGAGTCAGAGAAGGAATCAGAGAGGCATGGAGTCAGAGGGAATCTGAGAGGCAGGGAGTCAGAGAGGGAATTAGAGAGTCAGAGAGGGAATCAGCGATTCAAAGAGGGAATCAGGGATTCAGAGAGGGAATCAGAGAGGCATGGAGTCAGAAAGGGAATCAGAGAGGCAGGGAGTCAGAGAGGGAATCAGAGAGGCAGGGAGGGAGACATGGAGAAAGGGGCTGTGGTGAGCCTCTGAATTAGATTACTCAATGAACTCTCAACTTGATGCCACTCAGACTCAAATGGAGTTCTCTCTCTCTCCTCTCTCTCTCTCTCTCGACTCTCATGCATGACAACAGAAAGGGGGGGGGGGGGGATCAGAGAGGGCCTGAATAATTGAGTCTTAAACATGAATATATTTTAGGTACTCTTTTTTTGTGTGTATCCTTGATGGACTGTCTGAGACAAGAAGGGATACCTGAGGCCCTGACACTATCTCTAGGCAGTTTACTGATTCCATTTTTTTGTTGTCAGTGTATGTTTAATGGTTTAGGTTTTGGGACTGTTACTAATCAAAAGAGATGAGTTGAGGTTGAAAGACCATGGCAAATAGAATGGGACTGATAATTACTTTCACATACATTTCAAATTAAGTATTCAGATATTTTTTTATTTTAAAAGTAGTTGAATATTGGAATGTACTTGGAAAGTATTGGCATGTATTTGAAAATGCTCAAATACACTCCCATGCATTTAATCCAGGTATTTGAAAATAGTATTTGAAAATACTTTCAAAGTGTAGGCTATTTTATATAACAAATAATCAAATAGACATGTATTTGAAACCCGGACTGATTAGGTGAGAGATAAGGAAAGGGAAGGACACAAAGGAGCAAGATAAAGCTTCCTAGAGAGTGTAGCAGAACTGGGAGAAGAGTGCTGAGGTTTCTACACTGAGAAAAAGCTCTGGAGTACAACCTATAGTACAACCTCCATAACTCACTAACCACAGTCATTCAGCCATGCTCTATAACAAAATGGACTCAGTTGCAATGGTGGCCTTAAACTTAAACTCTTAAATCTGTTTTAACATGCGCAATTGGCTGTTAAATGTAAAATGTAAAAAATACAGGAGTCTAGGGGAACACATGATGACCTCAGATTATGATATACTAACATGGAATAGAAGGCTGAATGACATCACCACCTGAGAAACCAGCAGGAAATGAATGGGCAGAATCAAGAGTACTGTAACCATAGAACTAGGAAAAGAGACTCGGCTCTCTCTTATTCCATCATATGGAGTGTAGTACTGGATCACTGGTAGGACATGCTACACAGGGTTTTTAGAGAGGATGGCTGTCTTTGTGAGGAAAAATTAAAGTCTTGCAATTCTTTCCCCACCCACCCATTCCCTGATGCATTTTTCCTGTCCCATCCCTGTCTTCATAATGAAATGGTTGCCATGGCTTCAGTTGCCTAGTAACAGACCAGTCAAATGCTCCTAATAATCCTGGGCTGTTGACAGTGAGCTGTGACTTAGGGAGGGTGTGTGTGCTCGTGCATCCACATGTGTGTGTTCTGCCTGAGTGCGTGCACTGTAAGCGAATAAATGTTTATATGCGGTAGTGTGTACTGTGTGTATGTGAGGAGAAAGCAAAGTACAAGTGATTTCTGGTTGGAGTGGTGTACAGTGGACATACATTTCACAGAGCTGCTACAGTGACATGTGATTGCACTCTAAGCCCCATAGACATAGTAGAGGTGTTAAATTAAAGTGTCCCGTGACTCCAGAGGATCCAAAATAGGACCACACGTTCTACACTTCTAAAATCTCCTAAAAAGGGTAAGCATACTTTCTCACGCTGTTAATATGAAAGTCATAATTGACAAAGTTAAGCTAATATAATTTCATGTTAATGAATGGGGAATTGTGTCTAATTGGAAACTGGGTTTCACAGCAGATAGGATGACAGAGTAGGACCATTCTTGGGTTAGCTACTGAAACACTCACCAACTATGAGGTGTTTAAACAGAATTTAACATCAGAGTTTAAGATCTCAATAATGCTCTTGTGGCAACGAGCAGGTGTCCACATACTTTTGGTAATGCACTGTATGTTATGAATTCTAGCTAGGTGTTAGAGTTAAGGGGTTAGGGTTAAGTCTTTGAGTTAGGTTAAGGCTTAAAGTTAGGGTTAGGGAAGGGTTAGCTAACATGTTAAGTGGTTGCAAAGTAGCTAAAAAGTAGTAAGTAGTTAAAAATTTGCTAATTAGCAAAAATGCTAAAGTTTTCCGTGATGAGATTCAAACTCGCAACATTTAGGTTGCTAGACATTTGCGTTATACGACCACCCATCCACCCCGACCAACCACTGCCTTAACTAACCAAATGCCTTATGTTACCATACCAGACATAACACATCATACTAATTTGGGTGTCCTGAATTTACATGTGCTATGTTAAGTCTAGTCTATGAGACCAGGCTGCTGTGAGAGTAAAGCATAAATCATAGTCCACAGACACTGAGACTCGACAGTCCGGCGTCCCATTGTGACATAGCACTCAGACCACCATCGAATGTGAACCTTGCAGTAAACCAACGCGACTCTGGAACGCTGGAACGCGTACTCTGTTAATTTGAATGTGTTGGCAGTTGGAGAAATTGCTTGAGCTGCGCTGAGAATTCGAAAAGTTTGAAAGCCAGCGGTGCAATATTCTAGAACACTGGTGTGTGTAGGCATACACGTTTTGGACTATGATAGACACTTTCGACTTTAGGGTCCTTGAGGAATATATACATTGTAAATCACAATTGTTATGGTATGGGGGTGTATTGGGGAAATCCATCACAGTAAAATGTTGAATCCATTCAAATTAATCATGGAAGCTTCTTGAATTGAATTTATCCTGAAATGAAATGTTGTTTATAGGCTGCACATTTAATTGAATCTTGCAGAGCCCAGAGATTGAAGGAGGCTGCAGAGAGCAGCAGCACAGCATACAGACACAGAGAGAGGAGAGAGGGGTGGGGTGGAGTAACAAGCACTAAAGACAGCTACAGAGCATCGGGTGATAAAATGTGAGGTAAAGCCAGCTCAAAATATTCAGGTAGCATTACAAAACAGGGAGAGAGAGATACCTTGATTAAAATAAATGTGTAGTGTGTATAGATATACCTATTTTTGAGGCTCTGGCAATTATAATGAAAAATAATAATGGAAAACGTTGTGTATGATATTCTTGAGGCAATTGTATTATTTTGTGTCCCATGCCTTAATGTACAGTGGATATACAGTACCAGTCAAAAGTTTGGACACACCTACTCATTCAAGGGTTTTTCTTTATAAAGGGTGGCTACTTTGAAGAATCTAAAATCTATTCTGATTTATTTAACACTTTTTTTGGTTACTACATGATTCCATGTGTTATTTGTATTTTTATCATATGTGTTTTTTCCATATGTGTTATTTCACAGTTTAGATGTCCTCACTATTATTCTACAATGTAGAAAATAGTTTTAAAAAATAAAGAAAAATATAAACTCAACATGTAAAGTGTTGGTCCCATGTTCCATGAGCTGAAATAAAAGATCCCAGACAGTTTCCATACGCACAAAAAGCGTATTTCTCTCATTGTTTACATCCCTGTTTTTGAGCATTTTTCCTTTGACAAGATAATCCATCCACCTGACAGGCCTGGCATATCAAGAAGTTGATTAAATGCCATGATCCTTACACAGGTGCACCTTGTGCTGGGAACAATAAAAGGCCACTCTAAAATGTGCAGTTTTGTCACAGATGTCTCAAGTTTTTAGGGAATCCATAGATTAGGGCCTAATGAATTTATTTCAATTGATTGATTTCCTTATATGAACTGTAACTCAGTAAAATCATTGAAATTGTTGCATGTTGAGTTTATATGTTTCTTCAGTATATAAGGTAGTGCCATTCGAATCGAACCTTAATTGAATTATGTAGGGGTGGCTCCTCACTCACTCCAGAGATTTGTATTTACTTGAAACAAAGCATTAACACAGGATTGAACCTCCTCATTAATACTTCATCTTAATTAAGGCCTGTGTGTCTAGAGTGCTCAGGGAGAGGGGGGGGGGGGCTCTGCCGGTTGGCCACGGGGTGGGATGGTGAGGGGGGCTCTGCCCATAGGCCACGGGGAGGGATGGTGTGTTCAGGGTCTAGGGGGGGGGGAGCTTCCTGCTGTGTACTGCTACCCTAGTATCTACTCCTCTTTCCCCTCTTCCCTCCTCTCTCCCTCTGTAACTCTAACGATGATGGAGTGAACAGGTAAGGAGTGTAGAGAGTCCCAAAGCACAGTGGGTGGGCTGCTGCCTTCCTCTTCACGCAGCAGGGTTCTGGTGTAGACACCCTGAGAACAAATGGAGGGGGAGCCTCTGGCTCTGACCTTATTTAGTGTAAACTGCTTAGGGTCCTAAGCTCAGTCCCTAAGGATGCCTACTTATGCCAGAGAAAAGAGGCTTGCGTCTCGAGCCACAGCACCGGATCCATAACAAGTCTGTATATTCATATGATTGGTTCCTTGAACTTATATAGAACATAGAATTTACAGTATACAAATGAGTTAATTTGCCTAGTCCCTTGTTTAACATTGCAAAACACTACATATTGCACGCAACAACAAATAAGTGTGGATGGTTTATAGTTCAAGTAAATGAGACAACAGAGACTTTATAACTTACAACCCTCTTGTTGTTAAACTATGTTTAATTGCACTTGCCCACCTATCACTCTCTCTCCTCCTATCGCTCTCTCTTTCTCTCTCTCCTTCAATCTCTCTCTGAGCATATCTTGTGATTTGCTCAGAGCACCATGATGTTTTGTGTAACCTTTTAAACAGCCGTCCAGTCTTCAAACTGAACTCCTCACTCAGTCACAAGCTACTGGATTCACACCACATGCCTGCAGCCTCCCATATCTTTCTCTCTCTCACACACACACACACACACACACACACACACACACACACACACACACACACACCCCCACACACACACACACACACACACACACACACACACACCACACACACACACACACACACACACACACACACACACACACACACACACACACACACACACACACACACACACACACACTCACTCTTGCAGTATGTCTAGTATTAATCATTTTAGTACCGGGGACTTTTAATGGAATATGAAATCTATCAGGCCACAGATTTTTATTAATCTCATAGATATTGTACATCTTGGGAAAAGCCTCATGCATGACAGAGCTCTACTTGCTGCATCTGTACTGATGTCAGTCAGACTGTTCTTTTCACATTTGGCTTCACCAACTGCCCAGCATTCCCCTGTGCTCAAACTATGATTCACTGCATGACCAACAACTGTTTCCTTGTTCTTCTTTGATATATAACAACTCCTCTCCCCAGTAATATATGAATATATATTTCAGTATGACAGTGATTTAGGGAGCTGTTAACTCTTTACACGCATGGGAATTGGCCTACTGTATATGGATAGGGCTAAATTGAAATGTTTCTTACAGAGGAGATATGAAAAGCATATGCATAACCATGGTAGCAATTGAAAGGGAACATTTTGGAGATTATGGGGAACTGATTAGACACAAGACTGATTGTGTACAGGTTTGGATAGATTTTAGCCATGTTTTCAATTTAAATGTAAAAGTACAATAATCAGTGCAGCTTCTCAAGTCCATGGGCATTGCATTCCAATATATTGTAGCTCTAACAGAGAAGGACGATTTTACTGTGTTGAAAAGGGACAACCCTCTAGTTACTGCCCTTGTTATCCTGGAGGTGCTTTCCTTGAGCATGATATGCCGGCATAGGGGTGGAGGGGCAAGACCATGCAGGATCATAAAAGACAAGGCTTGCATCTACATTCTGCTTAAAGCTATCCAGACTAAATAAATTATGTTTGTAAATGATATGACAATGGTGGTAACTGTTTGGTTTGTTATCAAAAATCTTAAGTGTTTGTTTGTAGAGTGATTCAATTGGTTTCAGGATAGTAACTCCTGCTTGTGACCAGCATGTGAGGCAACATCTCAGATGTGAGATATATAGCATGCATATATAGTTTGGCAGCCTCCAGAGGAAGGAAAGGTCTTGACCTCGTTAACTACCTTCATAAAAATGACAAGGGATTGAGTGAGAGGACTAACTGAGGTCTCCAAGTGACCACACTCCTCTCCAAAGTGTGCACAGTCCCTGAGTCATTTCTTTTTTTTTACCCTTTTTTCTCCCCAATTTCGTAGTATCCAATTGTTGTAGTAGCTACTATCTTGTCTCATCGCTACAACTCCCGTACGGGCTCGGGAGAGATGAAGGTTGAAAGTCATGCGTCCTCCGATACACAACCCAACCAGCCGCACTGCTTCTTAACACAGCGCGCCTCCAACCAGGAAGCCAGCCGCACCAATGTGTCGGAGGCTACACCGTGCACCTGGCAACCTTGGTTAGCGCGCACTGCGCCCGGCCCGCCACAGGAGTCGCTGGTGCTTGATGAGACAAGGACATCCCTACCGACCAAGCCCTCCCTAACCCGGACGACGCTAGGCCAATTGTGCGTCGCCCCACGGACCTCCCGGTCGCGGCCGTTTACGACAGAGCCTGGGCGCGAACCCTCCCTGAGTCCTTTCAATGCACTTGTATGACACAAAGAAGAGTCTTCAACTATAAGGTGCTTTTTTGAGCTCTCCTAACTGTGCCTCTGAGGAACTAGAGCAAGCACACTTGTAGTTGTTTTGTTTGGAACACAGACCACCATCACACAATTACTGTTGTTGTTTATGTAACAGTATAACTTTAAACCGTCCCCTCGCCCATACCCGGGCGCGAACCAGGGACCCTCTGCACACATCAACAACAGGCACCCACGAAGCGTCATTACCCATCGCTCCACAAAAGTGACGTCACCGATTGAAACGCTATTTAGGGCGCACCGCTAACTAAGCTAGCCGTTTCACATCCGTTACATTTACACAATCCAAAAACGGCCCAATATTTATTAGCAATCTGGGTCAGGTGAGCATAATTTGAAAGCTTGTTCTACTGCCACCATGACTAGCTAAATTCTAAAATACGATGTTATAGTGTTAGGCTTTCACAAGGCAATTCACAGAAACGGAACGTAATTGTGATGCGCATAGAAAGGAGTCATGAGTACATTCAGGTGCACGTTCTGAGACAAATTTTCTTCAAAACAGACAAACATAGGCTCATTGTGTTCAGAACAACCCAGGCTATGACATCATTTCATGTTGTAACTGTATATCAAACAAAGTGATCATAAACATTGACACTGTATATGACATTAGTTTCATGATATGGAAATGTCAAGTGCACATTTGGACTCATGGGTGTTTGGCTTGCTTGTATGACTGCGATCTGGACTCAGAGGTAGACAACATAGTAAACGAAAATCCAGGACACTCAAATTAGTATATGTTACGTTTGGTATGGTATGTATTAATTTGTGGATGTCTCATCCATTTGGTATGATATGTTACAAATTCCAATTCGTATGATAGTGTATGTTACGAATTGCAATTCGTACAGTATTTACGAATTTACAATACGCAAATGATATGCTACGAATTCCAATTTATTGTGGCTAAAGTTAGCTAGATGGCTAACGCTAACGTGAGCTAGGCTAGGGGTTAGGGTTGGGGGTAAGGTTAGGGTTGAGTTTAGGAGTTAGGTTAAAGGGAAGGGTTAGCTAACATGCTAAGTAGTTGAAGGTAGCTAAAAAGTAGTAAGTAGTTGTAAGGTTACAAATGAGCTAAAATGCTGAAGCTCTCGAAATGAGATTGGAACACGCAACCTTTGGGTTGTTAGACGTTCATGTTTTTCTCCTTAAGTTAAATTCTGTCTTATGTAGCCATACCAAACATAACATATCATACTAATTTCAGTCTCCCGGATATTTGTTTATGTCTAATCTGAGACTAGCCTGTTGTATGACATCAAAGCAGTAGTTATTATAATCTTTAACGTCTCATTCATTTCCAGCATTTCCCTCACTCAGATGACAAAAATGTCCAAAAGTTGCTCAATTAGCGGGAGTGATGGGGCAACTTGTCTCATGTGGTGCTCATGTTCAGAACGGCTGTCAGTCAAAATCCTACAGCGCTTTGAAATGCAGAGCATGAGCTCTGACGTAATTTATAGCATTTTACTGAACAGCCACTGCATTCCAATTTAGGCGATTATCAGGGCCCAAATCAATTTTCAACACGTATATGGGTACAAGTGTAAAGGTCTACGGTCCTCTTTGGTTTTTCATTTTGTATTTCATGTGTTTTAGAGGTTTGAAACACAAACCTTCACAACAAATTGCATTTTTGGGAGCATGTGATCTTGACAGTTATGACTGTGGCCCTCATGGCTACACATTTGAACAGAACTGGCTCCCATTCATGAATTTGGAAAACATCCTAGGAGGAAAATAACATTTATCCTAGGGGTTTGGATAATACACAGCTGACATCTCCGAGGCAGCACAAACAAATGGGTCTTGGTCTGGTAGCAGAAAACTAAGAACCACAAGATTGTATATTGCTTAATTTTATATGCCTCCAAAAACACAATCTTGCAATCATAGAAAGAAAACAGACAGTGAAGTTGTGTTTTGGGCAAAGCCAATGTCAGGCAGGCTATGCTTTTGCTCCCATGGCTAAAGCTCAAAGGCAGAGTAAATATGTCATCCCTGGGATGGGCTTAAGAGATGTACTCAACCTATCAAGTTTATTCTGTCGCTTAGTCCATCTGTACACACTGAGAATTGTTCCTGTTCATGGTTATGTTCAGTGTAAAATACCATGGAAATTCCCTGAAACGTATTTCAAATCAACGGTATTACATTTCATACTCATTTCACCCATTTGTCTTACGTCAGAGAGGGAAAGGCTATCTGTACATCTGTACATCATCTGACCTCAAAAATAAGACTTTGATGTGTTTTTTAACTGTGCACAGTTCCAGTAACTCATTTAGTGCTCATCATGTGGGCAGTAACAGTTCTCTACTCATGCTAAGCTTGAAGTGAGAGAGAGAACCTGCTCTGTTTGTTTCCGGGTTGAGAGTTCAAGTGCAGGTCTTTGACCGAGTCTCCAGCCCATGTTTACACAACATATGAACCACACCTTTGGCTGTGTTCTCATTGTGTTCTCATTTTCAATTCGTTTTTGGAAACATATTTTATTTTTTGGAAGATTTAGCAGTTACAGAAAATCATACAATCACTAAAAATGACTAACTTAACGTCATCTTCAGCTTTAGCCCAACGTCAGCCTCTTTCTCTTACATGTCAATAGGGTGTGTCTCACGTGAGGGAACAACAATTTTCTCATGATTGCCTCTTCTCTCTCCCTTTCCATCCCTCCTCTCTACAGAGTCGTATGGCAGAGAGCCTGCGTCTGTTTGACTCCATCTGCAACAACAACTGGTTCACCAACACCTCACTCATCCTCTTCCTCAACAAGAAGGACCTGTTGGCCGAGAAGATCAAGCGCATCCCTCTGACTGTGTGCTTCGCCGACTACAGAGGTCAGAACACCTACGAGGAAGCGGCAGTCTACGTGCAGCGGCAGTTCGAGGACCTCAACCGCAACAAGGAGACCAAGGAGATTTACTCGCACTTCACCTGCGCCACAGACACCAGCAACATCCAGTTTGTGTTCGACGCCGTCACGGACGTGATCATCCAGAACAATCTCAAGTACATTGGGCTGTGCTAGGACTGGGGATAGGGTGGGGAGGGGAGAGAGGGCTGCGTGGCAGCAGTAGACCCATTCGCTACCAGGCCCGTTACACACAAAGCCTGTCTGTCAGTCTCTTTGAGGAAGTGTAGGAAAGAGAGAACCTGCAAGGTGGAGCAAGGGGGTTGGGATTGTCAGGGACGGCTATAGGATCAACTGATCTGCTTGAAATATTAGAGTTGAGGGTCAAAGGTCAAGATGGGATTTACCCAAGGTCAGCATAAATGTGTTTGCACTGAATATATGAGTATGTAGAGACACACACACACACACACACACACGCTTATGTTTGCTCACACACAAGGACTTGGGATCAACTGTCAAGCACTTGTTTGGCGTGGAAACAATGGAAACTGAAGACAACCCCTACCCTCTGCCTGCCAAACCTGGTATTGAGCAGGAGTTCTTGACTGGCAGTTTCAGAGTTACGTTTGTCATTTTAGGTTGTTTGATTTGCCTCAGTCAATTAATGCTGCTTTGCGAAAATCAAGAAATTCCTGTGGATTTTCCCCTAAAAAGCTGGACAGCGGGTTTACCTGGCAAGGTATAGGGAGATGGTGAGTCACAGGTATCCTGGGAAAATAGTTGGAGGACATGACTTATGTCACAGGGTTTCTATCCAAAGGAGAAAACTGCCACAGTTGAAAGCTGAAGTAAAGGGTATTTTCTACACACACTGTATCTCATTTCTTGAGGGCTAAAATGGCTCTTTAAGGTTATCTGTTGTCCCTCTTCATTTTGTTTTCAGTTTTTTTTTGGTTTACATTTTTTTTATGTTTGTCAAACCTGCCCCTTAGAGCAGGTCTCTGACCTGCCAGGAGAGTGTTACACTCCATAGAGTGGATGGTGTTCTCTAAGATCATTCCAGTTTCCAGCAACAAAGACATCAAAAACAGTGCCAATTTTAGTGTAAATAAAAACAGATCCCATCAATAAATGTTGGTTTTATTGACAGAAACATTAAAACATGCATGATTTTGTTAATTGGGATATTGATCATTTTTTTATTTTGGATTTGTTTTCTGTTATTTTAGGTTTAACTAATATATTCCCTAAAATATATATACAAGTCAAACACTGTGTACAATTGTACAGCTGTTGTCTAAGAGGAATTTATTGAAAAGAGTACTATAAATTGAGATTATGATGAAGATGGTGACGATGATGACGCCAATGACAAGCTCATTACAAACCCAGCATGAGATGATAGAGTGGGTTGGGGAGGGTTAAAGGGAAAAAAGTTTGAAGACTGCAAAAAATATGAATGCGAAAAAACAAACGCTTCAGTTTAATCCTCCTTGCGCTATCTACATGGTAATTGTTATACAGTGGGTATGATGTGTACATATACTGTAAGGTTCACTCTGTTAAAACAATAAATAAAAGGTTGAGCTGGAATACTGTAAGTGAGAGAGAGAGAATGTGAGAGTGAGAGAAAGAGAGAACGTGTGAGAGAGAGAGAGAATGTGAAAGAGAGAGAGAGAGAGAGAATGTGAGAGAGAGAGAGAGAAAGCCCTGCTCTACTTCTCTCCTCCAACCCTCACCTTTTCAGCGAAGAGGAAACAACTCAGCTAAGGGCTTCAGGCTTGACTTTACAGGATGTTCACTTCAACAAAAAACAACCAATTTAGCCAAACAATAAAAATAATAAATAAAATGAATTATGCAAATTCTGGTTGTGCAGAGAATGTGTTTTGGGGTGGTGGTCATGGGTAGGATGGGAGTACAGGGAAATACAGTACACACTACTATGTTTCAGATCTTTATGAGAACAGGCTCCACACCATGCTGATGAAGCACTGGTATTATGTTTTGCTGTCTCGTATGCCTTTAATTCTAATCTAACACCACACCCGCCAACAAAAAAAATATTTTCTAATTTTTGAGTGGGACATGCTGTTCCTAAGCCATCTCTCTCTCTCTCTCCTAAATCACAATTAAAAGAGCCTGTTCTTATCTGAGCTACCACGCTACACTACAAGGGAGGGACAAATAACTAACACACAATTAGAGTAGGCAATTAAGTTACGAGTAAATTGTTGCAGCAGAGATTTGACAGGGTGGCAGAAGTGGTTGGGATAGCCACAAATTCAACTCAGAGCACAAACCCTGATTGACTCCCTTCCTACTGCTAATGGTTCCACGGGTCATTGTTTGGCCAGCCACAGCGCCTGCTTCTTATGGCTGGTTTACAGTCTGTCTATCGACATGTCTGTAGACAATTGTCGTAGCGACATCATGAACATTCCATTGTCTTCCGACATCAAACTTGTCATTGTTATTATGAAAGGCCAGTTTAACGACACGTCTGTAGACAATTACAATGCGATAAGTGTCGCTGGTCAAAACAACATTTCATTTATACTCTGGTGGAACGTCTGTAGATTGTCGCTGTGACTGTCAGTTTCCTTGTAGCACTGACATGAAAAAAGTATCTGCGACTGTCGCAACATCCATTGTCGAGGTTACCGGACTGCCACAGTTCTAAAATGATCAGATAGAATGAGCTACTTTTATTTCGTCACACTGTGGCAGTAAGTGATTTTCTGTAAGCTCGCCCTTACCTTGCAAATAATAATGTTGTTGGGTTTACTTTCTTGTAATAATGAATAAAAAGATGCTAAAGTTAAGACATTGTCAGCTACCCTCTGGTCATTATCTGAACTGGCTAGCCAGCTAGCTAACTAGTATTTTAATAACGAACCAAAACATTGTTTAAAAAAAAATATTTTAGTTTCCTGGCTTGATGATTGGTTGACATTTTCCAAATTAATTTTTAAAACAGATGGGTTTATTGGTGTTAAAATAGAGAAATTATGCTATCTGGAGCACCTGGCTGCTTATACTTTTTCATAACGTTCATAAGTTTGGTGTCGGACGACAATAGAATGTTCACGATGTCGCTACGATTGTCTACATGTCGAGAGACTGACTGTAAACCAGCCATTTAACTTTTTTCATAAAATCGGTGACTCATTGTTATATTTATCCTGATACCAGATTCGAATTTACGCAACTCTAACAAGTGCTACAAGGAAACTGACAGTTGCAGCGACAATCTACAGTCATTCCACCGGAGTATAAATTAAATGTTGTTTTGACCAGCAACACTTGTCACATTCTAATTGTCTATAAACATGTCGTTAGACCAAGTATTAACCGGCGATTACATAAAATGTATAGCAGCAGAATCGATGCATTATTGCTTCATGAAGTAAGCTCACGTGGAATGATAGAAGTTGCTGAAAAATAAAAGTAATTTCTCTTCCAGCTCATCAAATAACAATGCATTAAAATGTGTTAAAATGCAATGCATTTTAGTCAATAATGTATCAAGTTTCAAGTGTAATTATTAGTTGTATGTGCAGGATACGCATGGCAGACGTCGTACAATGAAATGCTCACTTGCAGATTCCTTCTCGAACAAATCAAAAATCAAACAAAATTTTATTAGTCACATGCTCCGAATACAACAGGTGTAGATCCTACTGTGAAATGCTTACTTATATGCCTCTAACCAACAATGCAGTTGAACAAATATGTATAAGAAATACAAGTTACCAGTAGTTAAAGAGCAGCAGTAAGATAACAATAGCGAGACTATATACAGGGGGTACCGGTATGATAGCACCTTCCTCTGACACCACCTGGTATAGTCCTGGATGGCAGGAAGCTTGGCCCCAGTGATGTACTGGGCCTTACGCACTACCCTCAGGCAGTGATGCAACCAGTCGGAATGCCTTCGATGGTGAAGCTTTAGAACCCTTTGAGGATCTGATGACCCATGCCAAATATTTTCAGTCTGAGGGGGAATAGGTTTTGTCGTGCCCTCTTCACGACTGTCTTGGTGTGCTTGGACCATGTTAGTTTGTTGGTGATGTGGACACCAAAGAACTTGAAGCTCTCAACCTGCTCCACTGCAGCCCCGTCAATGAGAATGCGGACATGCTCGGTTCTCCTTTTCCTGTAGTCCACAATCATCTTCGTTGTCTTGATCACATTGAGGGAGAGGTTGTTGTCCTGGCACCACATGGCCAGGTCTCTGACCTCCTCCCTATAGGCTGTCTCGTCGTTGTCGGTGATCAGGCTTACCACTGTTGTGTCATCGTCAAACTTAATGATGGTTTTGGAGTCGTGCCTGGTCGTGCAGTCATGAGTGAACAGGGAGTATAGGAGGGGACAGAGTACGCATCCCTGACAGGCCACTGTGTTGAGGATCAGTGTGGCGAATGTGTTGGTTACCTACCCTTACCACCTGAGGGTGGCCCGTCAGGAAGTCCAGGATCCAGTTGCAGAGGGAGGTGTTTAGTTCCAGGGTCCATAGCTTATTGATGAGCTTTGAGGGTACTATGGTGTTGAAAGCTGAGCTGTAGTCAATGAATAGCATTCTCACATAGGTGTTCCTTTTGTAAAAGGTGGGAAAGGGCAGTGTGGAGTGCATCATCTGTGGATCTGTTAGGGCGGTATGCAAATTGGAGTGGGTCTAGGGTTTCTGGGATAATGGTGTTGATGTGAGCCATGACCAGCATTTCAAAGCACTTCATGGCTACAGACATGAGCGCTACAGGTCGGTAGTCATTTATGCAAGTTACCTTAGTGTTCTTGGGCACAGGCACTATGGTGGTCTGCTTAAAACATGTTGGTATTACAGACTCAGACAGGGAGAGGTTGAAAACGTCAGTGAAGACACTTGCCAGTTGGTCACTGCATGCTCGCAGTACATGTCCTGGTAATCCGTCTGGCCCTGTGGCTTTGTGAATGTTGACCTGTTTAAAGGTCTTACTCACATTGGCTGCGGAGAGTGTGATCACCCTGTTGTCCGGAACAGCTGGTGCTGTCATGCAAGTTTCAGTGTTATTTGCCTTGAAGCGAGCATAGAAGTAGTTTAGCTCGTCTGGTAGGCTTGTGTCACTGGGCAGCTCTCGGCTGTGCTTCCCTTTGTAGTCTGTAATGGTTTGCAAGCACTGCCACATCCGACGAGCATCGGAGCCGGTGTAGTACAATTCGATCTTAGTCCTGTATTGACACTTTGCCTGTTTGATGGTTTGCCGGAGGGCATAGCAGGATATCTTATAAGCTTCCGGGTTAGAGTCCCGCTCTACTCTTTAGCTCAGTGCGGATGTTGCCTGTAATCCATGGCTTCTGGTTGGGGTATGTATGTATGGTCACTGTGGGGATGACGTCATCGATGCACTTATTGATGAAGCCAGTGACTGATGTGGTGTACTCATCAATGCCATTGGAAGAATCCTGGAACATATTCCAGTCTGATAGCAAAACAGTCTTGTAGCTTAGCATCTGCTTCATCTGACCACGTTTTGATTGACCGAGTCACTGGTGCCTCCTGCTTTAATTTTTTCTTGTAAGCAGGAATCAGGAGGATAGAATTATGGTCAGATTTGCCAAATGGAAGGAGAGGGAGAGCTTTGTATGTGTCTCTGTGTGTGGAGTAAAGGTGGTCTAGAGTTTTTTCTCCTCTGGTTGCAAATTTAACATGCTGATAGAAATTTGGTAAGACCGATTTAAGTTTCACTGCATTAAAGTCCCCGGCCACTAGGAGTGCCGCTTCTGGGTGAGCGTTTTCCTGTTTGCTTATGGAGGAATACAGCTCATTGAGTGTGGTCTTAGTGCCAGCATCAGTCTGTGGTAGTATTTAGACAGCTACGAAAAATACAGATGAAAACTCTCTAGGTAGATAGTGTGGTCTACAGCTTATCATGAGATACTTTACCTCAGGCGAGCAAAACCTTAAGACTTCCTTAGATATCGTGCACCAGCTATTGTTTACATAAAGGCATAGTCCGCCACCCCTTGTCTTACCAGACGCCGCTGTTGTATCCTGCCGATACAGTGTATCAACATACAGCTGGCTGATTATAATGCCGTCGTTCAGCCACGACTCCGTGAAGCTCCGTGAAGATTTTACAGTTTTTAATGTTTAACATTTTTATTTTTGGCCAGATTAATGAATACGGCTGCACAGTAATGTCTCTTATCGATGGCGGTTAAGATATTGTTTAGGACCTTGAGCGTGGCTGAGGTGCACCCATGAGCAGCTCTGAAACCAGATTGCATAGCAGAGAAGGTATGGCGAGATTCGAAATGGTCGGTAATCTGTTTAAATTAAATGAATGTCCCATTGCTAGTTTAATCTTCCCCGTAGGTCATCAATTTTATTTTCCAATGATTGCACGTTAGCTAGAAGAGCGGAAGGCAGGGTTTATTCGATCGCCTACGAATTCTTAGAAAGCAGCCCGACCTCCATCCTCTTTTTCTCCGATGTCTCTTCACGCAAATGACGGGGATTTGTGCCTGTTCCTGGGAAAGCAGTACGGCATTCACGTTGGACTCGTCGGACTCGTTAAAGTAAAAAAAAATTCTGCCAGTTCGTGTTGAGTAATCGCTGTCCAGAAGTTATTTTCGGTCATAAGAGACGGTAGCAGCAACATTATGTACAAAATAAGTTTAAAAACAAGTTAGAAACAATGCAAAAAAACTAACATAAAAACACAATCGATTAGGAACACATAAAACGTCAGCCATCTTCTCCGGCGCCGTCACTGATTACAACAACAATAAGACAACAATAAGAAATAAAAAAATATATGAATATAAACATACAATACATGGCTCAGTTGAACAGAATAAACATTTTAGCATAAGTATAATACAGGAAGGAACCATTTATAGTATTTACACATGTATTGGGGAAGGGGGGGGGGGGAGGCAGTGTACTGATCAATATAATAAGAGTCTGGTAGCAGCAGTTGTGATGTGTGTGTAGCATGAATGTATATGTGTGTGTGTGTATATGTCTGTGTCGGTGTGTGCATGTGTGAGTGCATGTGTGCTCAGGTGCGTAGAATCAGAGCAGTTGGTCAGTCCAGTTCAAGTGTTCCACCATCTGATGGCTTGTAGATAGAAACTGCCTCGGAGCCTGTTGGCATCACACCTCATTCTCCGATACCGTCTGCCCGCCGGGAAAGAGAGTGAACAGCTCGTGGCTGGGGTGTGTGGGGTCTTTGATAATGCTGCGTGCCTTCCTCAGGCACCCGTTTCGAGTAGATGTCCTGGATGGGTGGGAGCACGATATATATCCATCCCTAATTTCTACATCTCAAATTATGCTGATTGAGCTATGCAGCTCTGAGGGGGAGGATGCTCAGTCTGACCCTCAGCAGATGACCAGAAATTACTATTCCAGACTGGGGACTGGACAGTGGCTGTAAGAATCTGATTACTTCATCTCAACCCTGACCTAATGACCCTGTAGCCGCACATGGTTTTAACCTTGTTGAGATCAAAGCCTCATCTTTAGAGAGAGAGAGAGTCTCCATCAATACTCCTATTTTGTGAGTATGGTTATGGAGGAATAGTAATAGTGGCCATTTGTTTGAGTTTTAAATGTTTCTACAACTTGATTGGCGTCCACCTGTGGTAAATTCAATTGATTGGACATGATTTGGAAAGGCACAACCTGTCTATTTAAGGTCCCACAATTGACAGTGGATGTCAGTGTTTAAAAAAAGACAGTGGATGTCAGTGTCGAAGGCACAGATCTGGGGAAGGGTAACAAAACATTTCTGCAGCATTGAAGGTCCCCAAGAACAAAGTGGTCTCCATCATTCTTAAATGGAAGAAGTTTTGAATAAGCTTCCTAGAGCGGGCCACCCGGCCAAACTGAGCAATCAGGTGAGAAGGGCCTTGGTCAGGGAGGTGACCAAGAACCCGATGGCCCAGCCAAAGCCCAGACATGAACCCATTCTAACAGCTCCGGAGAGACCTGATAATAGCTGTGCAGCAACGCTCCCCATCCAACCTGACAGAGTTTGAGTGGATCTGCAGAGAAGAATTGTAGAAACTCTCCAAATACAGATGTGCGAAGCTTGTAGCGTCATATCGAAAAAGACTCAAGGTTGCAATCACTGCCAAAGGTTCTTCAATAAAGTACTGATAAAGGGTCTGAATACTTACGTAAATGTCATGTTTCAGTTTTCTATTTTGTATAAATTAGCAAAAATGTCTAAAAACCCATTTTTGCTTGTTATTATGGGGTGTGTAGATTGATGAGGGGAAGTTTAAAAAATACTATTTTAGTATAAGGCTGTAACGTAACAAAATGTGGAGAAAGTGAAGGGGTCTGAATACTTTCCGAATGCACTTTTTATTTCAGGATGTGTATATTCCTTGGTAGCAGGTAGCCTAGTGGTTAAGTACGTTGGGCCAATAACCAAAACGTTGCTGGTTCAAATCCCCAAGCTGACTAGTTGAAAATCTGTTGATGTGCCGTTGAGCCAGGCACTTAACCCTAATTGTTCCTGTTAGTTGCTCTGGATAAGAGTGTCTGCTAAATGACTCAAATGTAACCCAGAAAATAATCTGCATTTATTTACACATCAGTTTTGAAAACATAGCTTGTCCAAAAAAAAAAAAGAGTGGAGTTGGATAATAATAATAATAATAAGTATTGGATAAGTTAAGCTGCCTACAAATGTATGTAATTGAATGAAATATTACCACAACCTTTCCCAAACACCTTTCCCAAACACCTTTCCCAAACACAATTGAATACTATCACAATAGCTTTTTTTGTCTTTTAATCATTTTAAACATATTTAACACAGACTTAACACCTAACAAAGACTTTGTACTATTTTTTACACTTTTAACATAGGCTAGGCCCTGTTGTTACCTCATATCCCAGCAACAAGTCTGAGAAGAAAACACTTCAATTTGATCAACTTGCTATTGGCTCAACTTTACACAAAGGCAAACATTTTGACTATATTAGCCCACACAACTACAAGGATGCACTTTCATTCTAGGTTCAGGACCTCATATTGAAGCTTAAACAGACCCCAACACAATTTTTTTTTCTCTCCACCTTGACTTTCTTACCACTTTTTCCATGTGGTTTCTTCCTTCACAGACTCCATGAAATGACGGCCTCTTCCTAAACATTTGGTCAAATTACGAATTTTCGGTATGGTTTCCTAGAAACAAGGGTGGCTCAACTTACCTGTTTGGCTCAACTTACCCCACTCTCCCCTACAGAAAACATTTGAGTTACTGGTGATAGGAAAGGTGGTTAATGGGTGTATAATTGAAAGTGTATGGAGAACAAACAGACAGGACCGTCAATGTTCAATATTATCCATCCATCAAGGAAATATAATTTAAAAAAACTCAATGTCTTACAGTAGATCCCATTGCAAAGGCAAGAACCACTGTGATATCCACAGCAGACTGACCATCTATAGTATGAATACCCACCAACAACATTGTGAACAAAGTGGAAACAATGCGGAACAAACCGAGAAGCCACACATGGAAACACGTTTTGCACTCACAAATTGTTAGGAATTATAACATTGAGAGTCTAGAGCAATGTTTCTGGAGCGTGCTTTGTGTTTCCACCAGAAATGCTCTTAAGGCATCTACTGGTGTTGAAAAGCAAATGGCTTCATATCTTTTATATGCTTTGTATCTTGTTGTTGTAACTCCATGGGATCACAACTAGATTTATATAGATTTATGTGCAATTTACAGCTTATGACAGACACCTCAAAAGGCTCTGTGCTCAAATGATCACAGTAAAGTGCAGTAGAAATAGAAAATGACTGAACATGCCATTTGCCAACATACACAATATTTTCATGAAACAAACACAATAACAGGCCCAAGTTCTATGCTGCAAATCAGAGAGGACACATGAATGTCTATTGAAAAGTCATCTTCCAGACGGTGTGATATTGTCCTCTACTAAATTGCCTATCTGCCACCTGTCTGTCCTGTCTCTGATAGACCCAAATGGCCTTGCAACAGGATAGCATTAACGTTGGGGAGGTGAGGGGTGCAATTAAGCCTCATACACTGCCTTACAGTCCATCATTATTGATCAGTGATGAAATGGAATTACACCTTGGGTGAAAGGGAGCTATTGTCCCACAGGCATTTGATTAGTGGACATGAGGACATTACTTGGCACTGACAACACTTTGGCACAGATCCTGTTAAGGCTCCAGGCCTGGGACCTACTTGACAGTTGGACAATCCTTTATAATAATAAGATAGGAAGATAATGTAGGTAGTAAGTGGGGTAAAATCAAACCTGTTTTGCATGACACAGCCAGCAGTATGCATGGGTGGCTCTGTATCTAGACCTCTGCTGCCTCCCAGTGGCTGAGAATGGAACAGGCAACAGTTCATGGCATACTGAGAAGACACCTGTCTGAGAACAGAGGTGGGATATTATTTAATAAATGTATGTAACATTGCCCACCCCCCACCAGCCAGATAATTGCCTACCTGTGCCCACTTAGAAAAAGTGCTTAGCAGTGAGTGGCCTCTACATGTCTCCCCACTGAGACTCTTCCAGCTGATGAGCCAATACATTCTTAATGAGAGAGGGAAATTAAACCTCTCAGAGCTATGGATCATTTCAATGATTGGTCTTATTAACTGCCTTCTCACAGACAGTTTCATCTGCAGTCACCTGGAGGTCCAAAACGATCAATTACATTTTTTCTCTGTGTCGTTTTGAGAGCTTGTGTGTTCAAACATACTGACGAGAGAAGAGGGGGAGAAAGAGATAGACCATTATTCTTACTACAGGAAGTGCATAATACTAGCAACAAAATCAAACACATACTTCAGTTTCTTTAGTGTACTTGCCAGGATTTCTCATCAATGCGAATAGATGGAATAGACTGCAGCTAGCTGCACACGGCTCTTGTTTTCACAGGAGCAGCATACCCGCATTGACCTTACGTCATTTAGAATTCTACATGATTCCAGCTACTGGAACATCCAAAACATGTTTGTTAGAATGGCCACATTCCACTCGATACATGTGACATGTTAATAGCCTAACAATCGTTGAATTTACGCGTTTCTGCCTGGCTGCCATGCTTTTATCACATGACAAATATCCCTGTAGGGCACTGAAAGGTAGTTGTCATGGTGATGAGGGGTAGATCTGATGCTTGCAGCTCGAGATTCAAGTGAACGATTTTTTTTAGCAGCAACGACGGAACAGTTGACAAGAATCCGTGAGTAGTTTACACATCATTATTGATTTCAATGTACACGGTACTATGTTGCGGATACTTTCATTGGCCAAATGTTGCCATCTCATTGCGTCCTGCTATATTGTAGCGTAGCCACTTTGTGTTCCAGAATATAGAAGAGTAAACAGTCATAGCTAGTTTCCACCGCAGTACTTGCACACACAAGTCTAGATTCTCCACACGTCATAGTGCTTTCTTTATTATCACTGTCGCTGAACATACCTTTTTTGTTCATCCGAGAAATGTTATCGTTGAGTCATCTTCAGAGCTTTATGTAGGCTATCTAAATATTATATGGACACTGGAGTTTAAACCTTAGGCCGCTGAAGCCTAATTTGTGCACGGCCTACATAATAATGAATGTAAACCCCCTTCCCTAAAACACTCCAGTATGGTTATTCACACATCATACTGCAGTGTTTTAGAGAAGGGGGTGGGTGCACCCTTCACAGGAGCCTGCACACTTATGGCATGGAAATTAATATAGCTAATCAGTACATTGCACTGGTCATGGCCAGGATTCTAGTTTACAGGCAGACCACCCACACAGCCTTACCAAAATGCAGGAGATGAGGAACGGGATGATGCACTTCCCACCACCTGTGAGCAGAGACCGGGTCATATCCAAGTTCCCAAAGGTACCCGAGCACACACCAGCAACCTGCTACCTGCCTGCTAGCCATCTGGATCAACTCAAACCTACCATAATGTTTTAGTGGCTCTGGTGTACCGTTTGTTAAAAGTCACAAGTGCTGTCATTCAAAACAGGTTGGAATGGAGGGGTCAAAAGTATGTGGTTGATGTTATTGAAACCGTGTGACATCCACACAGGGGCTTACAGTTGTCTGAGTGTGTGTGATCACAGGGCTGGCTATTTCTGAAAACAGCACTAATAAAGTTAATGTTGTCTAGTAACCTACTGTACCCAATGAAGCCTCTCTGTCAGCTGTTGCTGAGTAGGCCCAACTCATAGGTTCTAACAGCATGCAGTGACACCTAAACTCTCCTTGGTCAGGACAGTATTCTGAGTAGATAATATAGGACCACAATAGAAACAAATGTCTTGACTTTTTTTTGTATATGTATCCTCGACAATGTATCCGTTGCCTGATGTAACATTTTCTGTATTTTAAATTGTCTCGTCAAATAAGTAGTGAAGATGTAAATTGCCAGGGCTGTAAAAGCTTCAAAGGATGTTGCACACATACTGCATTCCTAATACGCAAGGATTTAGCTATTTTCCCCCCACAGTCTCCTGGTGCCGTTTCAAAAGTAGATTAAATTAAAAGTTCAGGGGAGTTTGAGTGACATTTTTCAAGCCTGGATATGAGAAGAGCTTTTACAGTAATGTCAGCAGGAATTCACTGGAACAGCAAGACTTTGTAGACAGCTGGTATTTTCATGACACACCATTAAAGATGCCTTCAGTATGTCAGATGGAAGCTCATAACAAAAAAAAACATCAGTGCTACAGTATTGTTTTCATTACAGATACCAAACAATGCATTTAAACTCTTCTGTGTGATTGTACATCAGAGAGTGATGTCTGTTATTAACGTTGAAGCGACTGTTGTTTCCAGTGTTATACTCCACAGGCCTGTCTGCAGATTAAGGAGGATTGGGATACCCAGGCCAAGGCTGCCTGCAAAGAAAGAACTGACAGGCATCAGGGGTGAGTTGCCTGGTTAGATGTATTGATTGATTCATGTCTGACTGATTCACTTATTGATTGGTATTGGATTTATCTGGAAAAGCAACACTGGATTTAGCTGTTCAATATTTCCTTTGAAGATGGGACAGACTGAAGATGTCCAAAGCAGTGGTTGTTGGTGACCTTAATGTGGGCAAGACCTGCCTAATAAACCGGTACAGTATTCAGCTTGCGACCTGGCTGCTATATCATGTTCCTTTTAGGTGGTAAACAGCCTGCTAACATGTTTGTGTATTCTGTTCTGCATTTTCAGGTTCTGCAAAGATGTATTTGACAGAGACTACAAGGCTACCATAGGAGTGGACTTTGAGATTGAGAGGTTTGAGCTCTCAGGAGCTCCATTCTCCCTTCAGATGTGAGTGAGGGTCATGCTCTGGTTTGTTTGAATATGTGCTTTATTATTTTATTAGAAACTTGTGATTCTTTACTTGTATTCAAAGGTGATTTTTTTCTCTCCCCCTTCTCCTTCTCTTACATAGCTGGGACACAGCTGGCCAGGAAAAATTCAAATGCATCGCTTCAGCATACTACAGAGGAGCTCAGGGTAAGATAGAGACAGCCAGTGAGATGCCTTTGGCTGTGTTTACACAGGGAGCCAGATTCTGATCTTTTTTTCACTAGTTTCACAGCTCTGAAAAAATCTGATATGATTGGTCAAAATACTAATTAGTAAAAAAAAAAAGATTTTTACTGCCTGTGTAAAAAGCAGCCATTGTAGACTAGGGAAACCCCGAGGAGTTCACTGTTGCTGTATCCAAGCCTCTGTGTTTTTATTACAGTGATAATCACAGTATTTGACATGGCAGACATTAAGAGCTTGGAGCACTCAGGGTAGGTTTATTTAATATAATATGAAATCAAGAGCGAGCACAAAGATAAATCAGAACAATCAAAGTAAAATGTCCTCTCAAATGAAATGTCTATCTCTCACAGGCAGTGGTTAGAAGAGGCCATGAGGGAGAATGAACCTGGCTCCTGTTCTGTTTTCCTGGTCGGAACCAAGAGTGACCTACTTGTGAGTGCACAAACATGTACATGGTTCTTGGCAGATAGATAGATATTGTAGATGGGCACACATAGGTGTATAATATGCTTTCCCCCCCATATCCGTAACGAAGAACCATATCCATTAGCTCTGTCTTTTGGCTCCTTTCTATGCTTTCAAATACAATTCATTCATCTTTTCTCTCTCTGCCCAAGGCTCCAGAGGAGCGCCAGAGGACTGAGAGAGACGCCATCAAGATAGCAACTAAAATGAAAGCTGAGTTTTGGTCTGTTTCGGCCAAGACAGGTACAGACCGGAGCAAAAACCCCTATTATAACATGACACCATGACTTCATTGCGATGTTCATGTTGACGATAGCATATCAAATCAAATGTTATTGGTCACATACACATGATTAGCAGATGTTTATGCGAGTGTAGTGAAATGCTTGTGCTTCTAGTTCCGCTTGTGCTTCTAGTAATATCTAACAAGTAATCTAACAATCCCCCAACAATGACCTAATACACACAATAATAGCTGTGGTTTTAGAGACCACAGGATAATTACATAGAGATGGTCTCCAGGTGTGCAAAGTGCTTATTGTGTAATCAGAGGTTAAGCTGTTTCACTGTATGGAGTGTGTCTGGGCCATGTGCAATCAATGCAGCTGCTGGTCTTGTTACTGTAAATAAGCATTTTGATGATATGATAATGACACTCACTATCGGTGTGACTGTGTAGGGGAGAACGTGCAGGGGTTCTTCTTCCGGGTGGCATCTCTGGCCTTTGAAGACTCTGTACTGAAGGACATGGAGAATGGGATCACCTCCACTCGAATAGGAGGAGGAGACAGCATTAGTAAGAGACAACTGAAAGGACAACAGAGGGGTTTGGGTCAGAGAGTGTAGGTGGAGGGAAATATATAGAGAAGAAAATAGTGAATGTATATTTAAAGCTTTGGGAATAAATATGTTGTCAGTTGCTCATCTCTCAGATGGACTTGAATTGGGGTTGGAAATTGCAATACTCTGTATTTATGTTCTTGGTATCTTTCCCTTTAGAATCTGACAGAGCCAACCTGGAGGAGCCCCAGTCCAGAGCAGTGAATACGAATTGCTGCTGAGAAAAGAGAAGATGATTTGAAGTAGGAGTCAAGAGAAGGAAGGAGAGTGAGATGTGTAGAAAGATATTGAAATAGGGGATTTTAAAAGTGGAAAGAGCTGTGACTGACATGTGCCTCTTTTTCTCAGTCTTCACTGGTATCATTCATACGTGGACACACACGTGTCTACAGCCTTTATAATCATCATTTAGTACTGCCATTTTGGGATGTAATGTATCAACTTCCTTGATTTTAACCCGGTCGTCAATGACCTTTATTATATGCATTGTAAAGTATTTTATGAATTCAGTATTTTGTCGAATTTTGGAAATTAGGGTGCATTTCAGACTCATTTGTAGAAGTGGTTTGATAGTTTATGTAATATACTGTATTATCATTATGTATTGTGTAGCCCTAACATTCTGCAGATACATTTACAATAATTTTATTGCATATTTTTGTTATTACTGCTAACCTCGTTCCTAGGCTGAATTGTTTCTGCACAGAGACAGAGCTGGATGGTGATGACATTACCCCTAATCAAAATAAAGTTTCATATTTTTGTATGGGTCTTCATGACATCTAAATATCCCAGTTCCTTTCACTGGATGACTCTAACTTAGTAAAGGGCTACAGAGCTAGTTACTGACTGAGTTCACAACTGACCAAAAACAGTGACAAAACAATTCAGCAAGAAAGAACAGTTAGCCACTGCATTTACACAAACAGTAAATTCTAGAAATACAAATGCATGAACTTAAAGAATCACCTCAATGGAGGACAGGTTCAATAAGCTACAACATTGTGTAACAAGATATGTGATGCTGTTCAACTAACCCTGTGCTTGGGGATACTTTCTTCTATCTCCATTCAGAAAGAAAAGTGTATCTTATAAATGTCCGTGTCCAGTTGCAGGTGGTTCTCCAAAAACCAGACACAATTCAGAACTATATTAAATCCATGTTTTGCCTCTTGCATGTGTGTAGATCTTTGTTTTGGTCGAGCTGTCATCTACTTCTTAATTTGGCCTTGGCCGCAGCGCATGAAAACTTCCTGTTCCTGCAAAGATGTTGTGAAGGACACAGTGGAGTAGGCTGGTGGGTTTTCAGTAAGTGTAGGGTCGAAGGTAGGGTATTTGTTGATTTCTTTCTTTTTTTCCCCATGTTTTTTTCAAGCAATGTATAAGGGAGTTATACTCCAGTCTAGTAGGTGGCAGTAATGAAACATTTATTAGATGCCAAACACTCTTAAATGTCATCAAAGAAGAAAGATGTTGGGAAATGTAAGATGTCTGACAGCTAAATTGGCTAGGGAACCTATCACTCTGTGCAAAAAGTGGATTTAATATCATTCTGAATTTTCTGGTTTTGGAAGGACCACATGCAACTGGACACAGACAGTTATAAACTATTGATAAGTTACACATTTCTTCTAAATTGAGAATGAAGAAAGGATCACCGAGCACAGGTTCCTTCTGTGCAAAGCTGTAATAGCGATATGCAGTGCTTGACTTGGACTAAAATAGGTGCTGGAACTCATTTTGGATGCCGGTACTGTTTACATTTAGCTGCAGGAGCTCCATAATAATTTTCTGCTAATATTCTATAAGAGGAACAGGAGCTCCAGCAGTAGAACATTTGAGGTGCTGGTACTCGGCTTCGGTGAACTCCTGCCCGAGTCAAGCACTGGCGATATGGAGCATCATATATCCCGTTACAATTCTGTATCTAGGGTTCAATATACTGCTTGTACCCCCATCAACATCTCTCCAAAAACAAAAAATGAACTGCAAACAAGACACTACTGCAGTGGCATAACTTGTTAAGGGATACATATTCTGTACAATTTGAATAAACAAACATTGATACAGAGAAACAAGCATACCTTATGAACAAATTTGACCACACACAAAACAATTGCTTAAGACAGCATGGTCCCCAAAATGGTTCCTACCCTGTCACACTAGAAACTTTTTATTGTATGATTACTTGAGGTTAAATATCTTATTCATTAGTAAAATAGTAGGACATCACTATGTTAGAAAATATATATATTTAACCTTTATTTAACTAGGCAAGTCAGTTAAGAACAAATTCTTCTTTACAATGACGGCCTACCCCGGCCAAACACTAACACCGGACGACGCTGGGCCATATGGGACTCCCAATCATGGCCAGTTGTGATACAGCCTGGAATCGAACCAGGGTCTGTAGTGACGCCTCTAGCACTGAGATGCAGTCCCTTAGACCGCTGCGCCACTCAGGAGCCCAAACTGCTGCTATTAGTCTTAAGAAATCCCAAACTGAAGTGTATGCTGGAACCATAGAATTAGGAATGAGGATCTTTATGGCTGGAACAATGATCGTGGTCGTTTTGCATGGCCTGGTGCCCTGGTAGGTGGAGTGTGCGTCATTTTAGACCACTCCATTGGTCCATAAGGGACATTTCCACTGACCCAGGCCATGCCAATTGAACTCCACCAGGGAGGGGGTTAGAAAGCGGGGAGGGAGGAGCGCCCTTCTTAAATGGAACTGTAATCTGCGCCACTCGATCATGTTGTCAAAAAGCCATCATCCAGAAACATATAACATCTCTTTTCCATAAAATAAATGTGAGAATTTTCAAACTAGTTTTCATTGGAAAGGCAGATAACCATTTTTATCAAAAGCCATCACTTTTGCATGTGAAAGTAGTAAACACTGAATCCTGCTCATTACTACACATGCTTAATTATGTCACATCACCGGCACCTGGCTCATGTTCGGGTGGCATCCCGGTTTCAAATCGAATGCCATCAACTTTCAGCCAGTGCAAAACATGCCTACATGGGTGCCCGGGTGAGATTAATCGAACCCCCACACCGGGGGGGATCTCCGGAGCACGTGTAGATAGATTTTGCACCGGATGAAAGTTGATTGCATTTGATTTTGAACCGGGCTTGCCTCCCAGATCTAAGCCAGGTGCCCTGCTCAAAGCCCACTGCGAAGTCTGCTCAAAACAAAAGTGACGTAATTAAGCATGTGTAGTAATTACTAGGGTTCTGTGTTTTCCCAAGGGATTGCTTTTGATAAAAAACACTTTATCTGCCTTCCTAATGAAAAATAGTCAGACAATTCGAACATTTATTTTATGGAAAAGAGATGTATCTTTCTGGACGATGAAACCATGCTGCCTTGTTGACAAAATGGCCGACAGGCACATATTACTGTTCGATTTGAGAAGGGCGCTCCTCCCTCCCTGCTTTCGCCCGCTGACGTAATGGGCCATAGACCGGTGTCCCGCGGTTGGGCATAATCGTATCCGCCCAGTGTTGTAGGAAGCAACCATTGGAGGAAACCCGTCCGCACAGGGCAGGGATGGCCAACTTTGATGTTGGTGGGGCCCACAAATAATCTGAAGTCATCACGAGGGGCTGTAGTTGACCCCCAGATAGATAAAGACAAATGTTGTGTAAATTCTACACTTTTGCCATGGGGTGTGGAGAAGATGTTGCTGTTTTAAAGCTATTTTGCTGCAATTCCACACATTTAGCCATGGGGCGCAGAGAAGATTTAGCAACTTTATAACTAAATTCATGCACATTTTGAAGTTGTATGTTTAATTTCGTGCAATTATACTCAGTTGCCATGGGGCAGAGAGGAAGTAAGCGGTTTTACAGCAAATTTCCTGCTATTCTACATATTATGCCATAGGGTGGAGAGAGTGAAACTGACTAACAAATCAATGGGGGCTCTAATTCAACCTTGATTACTACAAGTTTAGATAGCTGGCTAATTTACCAATCTATAAATGTTTAGCTGCCATGGGCTAATTGAGTGACTATCAGTGACTGACATAAGAGAAAGTCTGTTGACACACAAACAAATGTCAAAATTGCATATTGTGTATTCTACTATTCTACCTCGCAACAGTAAATTGAGTCCCCATCCCTGGCCAATGGAGACTAGAGTCACAGAGGAAGAGGGGAAGTGAAAGCGATAACTGTCCAAAATCTGTCTTCTCCAGAAAGTGGCGTAATTGTGGCGTTTTTTTAATGGAGGTCTATGAGAGAGTGTCGAATTTGGTTAACAAAAAAATGAATGGCTTATTTGCTACTTGTGGCTTATTTGACCAAAGTTTCCTAATGATTAGGTTGTTACGAGCGTATTGATATAAGACGATAAAACACGTTATATAGGAGTTGTGCCATCTCGTCAGTGGTTATCACAGCCACAAAGTCAAAACTCCCGCCTATTTCTACAGTTTCTCTTCTTAAAATATGATTTTAAACATAACCTTAACCACACTGGTAAACTTATGCATGTCCCTAACCTTGAATTTAAATTAAAAATGTGATTTTTTGTTTTCATAAATATTTACGATATAGCCAAGTTTAACTTTTGGCTGTGGTAACTAGTGGAAAGTTTTGCACACGAGTATTTTTCACCTTTATTTAACCAGGTAGGCTAGTTGAGAACAAGTTATCGTGTATCTGTCCTCACATTGTCTAGAATGGTCTTGCCTCCTCCATACTGCCTTCCATTGTTGAATAAACTTATTTTAATTGTTAGAGCGAACACTAGAGTATGTGGTTAATATAAATAATCCGTGCTAAAGTGCACGGGAATTAAAATTAAGCACACCCACAGTGTGCTCGTAAATTCATTATGAGGTGCCAGAGAGCGGGTGTTCGTCAATCCAGAGCGTTGTCCGATTGTCCGTTGGTAAATTCGGAGCATTCAGAGCGCATACTGGACACTAGTCGAGGAGTAAGGTTGATCCGAGCGTTCTAACCTCACAATGGCAGTCAAGCAACCAAGCTAACATTGGCTAGCTTGCTAGCTACTTCAAGACACAAATGAGAGAATAATTCACTCTGACCATTTTACTCTCCCGTGCAGAAGTGGTTTAGGCTGTTTCATGTTATCCAGAGCGTTGGTGACTGTAACTGTGCTGCTGACAACAATTTAATAAAGTTTTTTTGCCGACGTTTACCGACATCGGTCGTATTCAACCGGTGTTGAACGTTCGTAAATGTATCATTTATTCTACACTCTGACACACTCAGACGAGAGTGCTCTGAAGACGGACTAGATGGGCTGAGTGAATTTACGAACGCACTCCCTGTAGCCAGTACCACTTGGTACTATGTATTGCGAACACCCAATCAGCTAGCGTCAACAACTGACAAGAAACCAATCGTTGAATGACTTTATAATCTGTGGGCGGTTATACTCCATGTTTTGCAGGAAGTTGAACCCTCGCTGTGCAGTAAAAACAACAATATACGACACGTCTAATTTCAATAACGTTTAACCTATCTTTCATATTAATGCGTTGTAAAGGCAAGTCTGAACTTCATCCAACTTTTGTGTGCATTGTCTTACGTTGTGTTTCCAGGTAGATGTGAGCTTTTAGCAAGTTACAAGTTAGCTGTAGCAGCTAACGTTAGCCACCATCACGAGACCGTCAAGTCAGTGGCGTCCCATGCGTGGAGCTCTGTGTTACTAATAGGGTGTTATTTGTGTCTACAAAACTTCTCGTTTCTTCGGATTGATAGAGTTGGGTGTAACCGAAAGGTTATATAACATGTGTTCTTGGTAACATGCATTCGGTGTGCCTTCTTTAGCTTGTTCATCATGAAGAATAAAACATACAAACTTGTGGTGCACAAGAAAGGATTTGGAGGCAGTGGTGAGTGAATTCCTTTCAGTGACGGTGTTAAACGGTTCACAGTGTTTTATCATGTGTTGGGTGAAATGAATGCTGTTTTGTCGTTGACAATAACCCCTCCTTATACACAGATGATGAGCTTGTGGTGAACCCCAAGGTGTTCCCTCAAGTTTCCCTTGGGGACATAATTGAGATTGCACATCCCACAGATGAATACAGGTGAGGATGCATGCCAAGAAGTTATCTTTTGCCTGGGTCTATGTTGGTCCAAAGTTATGATAGATTCTCCTAATTTTCCAACAGCCCTCTCTTGCTGCAGGTGAAGAGTCTCAAAGAAGACCTCCAGAAAGGTAAAGCATGACGAATTTCCTCCAGTTTTAGAGGAAGCCTCTATAGAACCTAGCTAGTGAACTGATCAATATCCTATTTGATTGTAAGTTACATGCACAAGGAACGCTCATCAGTAAATCTGTAGCCTAAATACAATGCATTCATCCTCTCCTCCAGAGACAATCAGTGTGGACCAGACTGTGGCGCAAGCCTTCAAACTCCGGGCATACCAGGATGTCGTAGTAAACATTGTGGATCCAAAGGTGTTTTTTCTATGAATCATATTTCCAATAGTATTTGATTGAATTACAGTATTCAAGCTGATTTTTAAAGCGAGCTCATGCTGTATATGGATTTCTGTGTTAGGATGTAACTCTGGACCTTGTAGAGCTCACGTTCAAAGACCAATACATTGGAAGGGGAGACATGTGGCGACTGAAGAAGAGTCTGGTGAGAGGGAGTCTGTTTGAATACCTCTGTATATGCTGTTGGTGTTTTGTTAAGGTAGCCTACTTCTTGAATCTGTGCCTATTAGAACTTCATTAACATTCTATTTATCTTAGGTGAGTACCTGTGCTTATGTGACCCAGAAAGTGGAATTTGCAGGGATCAGGTATGCAATACCATTCTTAACACATTAATAATAATAAATATGTTATTTCATGTGTAAATATGTTTTATGTTATTATGTCCCTTACTGTCCCTTACGTTGTATCCTGTCTCTGTTACCCTCAGAGCCCAGGCCAGTGAGTTATGGGTGAAAGGAGAGAAGGTCACCTGTGGCTACATCAGTGAAGACACCAGGGTAAGCAATGTCACTTTCAAAAGTAACTGTCTATTAAGATATTGCAGGACACTGTATGTAGTTACTAAATATGTTCTCCAGTCTCCCTACGATAGAGTGCCTTTCATATTTGTGGTGTTTAATGCAGGTGGTGTTCAGGTCGACCTCTGCCATGGTGTACATCTTCATCCAGATGAGCTGCGAAATGTGGGACTTTGATATCTACGGTTAGTTTCTCTTCTATCCCAGGTTATCAGGTGTTGGTATTGTTGAGTGTGTGAGATTGAGGCTGTGTTTCTTCTGTCTTGAGTGGGTGGTTTACTGAGATTGGCATTGAGCAGTGAGCCCTGTAGTTTGTCAATGAGGAGGAAAATAAAGTTTTCATTTGTTTTCAGGGGATCTCTACTTTGAGAAAGCAGTCAGTGGTTTTTTGTCTGATCTTTTTGCCAAATGGAAGGTTTGTGACTTACGTTCTGTATTACACTTGCAATGCTTAAACCATTAATTAAACTTAATCAACACATTTCTAGGCATTAAACCAGGAGTGGGCAACTCCAGTCCTCAAGGGCCTGATTGGTGTCACACTTGTTCTCCATCCCTAGCAAACACAGCTGATTAATAAAATTGCATTTTAAACTGAAGATCATGGTTAGGTGATTATTGGAGTTGGGTGTGTTAGCTGGGACTGGGGCAATGACACCAATCAGGCCCTCGAGGACTGGAATTGCCCACCCCTGCATTAAACAATGCAGTTCTAAAGGTATTTATCCCAGTGAGATTTTGTTGACTTTTTCAGGAGAGGTATTGCAGCCATGAAGTGACAGTGGTGCTTTTCTCACGCACTTTCTACAACGCTAAAACCTTGGGTGAGCCCTTTTATTTATGTTTTCATGAGACATCAGGAATATCACATGCTAGCTATTATTAGATTAAATGTTCTATTTTTCTTCCCATCTTCTGTAGAGGAGTTTCCTGAGATATTGAGAGGTTCCATCAGACAGGACCACGAGGGCCGTTTCTATGAAGATTTCTATAGGTTTACTGTCTTCCAGCCTCATTGTCTATTTCAATTATATTTTCACAATGTCCGTTTTTGTATGTCTACTTATTTCTAGTTTTAGTTACCAGTTGGAACTTTTTTCCTCATCTGTCAACGGTCTGACTGACTCATGGTGTTTCTCTTGTGTTGTGTCTTTGTAGGGTAGTGGCTCAGACTGAGAGACGTGATGAGTGGACCTCTCTACTGGTCACCATCAAGAAGCTTTTCATCCAGTATCCTGTCTTGGTGCGGCTAAAAGAAGCGGGTAATGAATCAGACACAACTTTGTACATTTAACGTCATGAGCAGGGCACTTGAACGTTACCATATTATGTATGTTTACTTGTGTACATGTGGTTATTTTTGTGATAGTTGGTTTCCCCTCTGGCCATAACTCTACTGCTGCTCAGGGGAATTACCTTGAGGCCATTAACCTGTCTTTCAACGGTGAGTGCGTCATCTACTCATTATTTTGTGTGATTCTCAGTGTTCATATTGAGCCACATATTATCTTGTCTCCTTATGACTTTCAAAAATATGGTCCTGTGCCTTTTACAGTCTTTGACAAGCACTACATCAACCGCAACTTTGACCGCACCGGTCAGATGTCTGTGGTCATCACCCCGGGGGTGGGCGTGTTTGAAGTGGACCGACTGCTCATGATCCTAACCAAGCAGCGCATGATTGACAATGGTAGGAAGTTATAACAACAGTAATAGGATGAACAGTCATACAGTGCCTTCGGAAAGTATTCAGATCCCTTAACTTTTTCCACACTTCGCTACGTTACAGCCTTATTTTAATCCTCAGCAATCTACACACAATACCCCATAATGACAAAGTGAAAACAGGTTTTGAAATGTTTTGCTAATTTATACAAAGAAAAAAAACAACACACAAAGGTATTTACATAAGTATTCAGACCCTTTCCTATGCTACTCGAAATTGAGCTCCGGTGCATCCTGTGTTCCATTGATCATCCTTGAGATGTTTCTACAACTTGATTGGAGTCCACCTGTGGTACATTTCATTGATTGGACATGATTTGGGAAGGCACACACCTGTCTATATAAGGTCCCACAATTGACAGTGCATGTCAGAGCAAAAACTAAGCTCCCAGACAGGATTGTGTCTAGGCTCAGATTTGGGGAAGGGTACCAAAGCATTTCTGCAGCATTGAAGGTCCCCAAGAACACAGTGGCCTCCATCATTCTTAAACCACTAAGACTCTTCCTATAGCTGGCCGGGCGGCTAAACTGTGCAATCAGATGAGAAGGGCCTTGGTCAGGGAGGTGACCAAGAACCCGATGGTCACTCTGACAGAGCTCCAGAGTTATTCTGTGGCGATGGGAGAACCTTCCAGAAGGACAACCATCTCTGAAGCCCTCCACCAATCAGGCCTTTATGGTAGAGTAGCCAGACGGAAGCCACTCCTCAGTAAAAGGCACATGACAGCCCGCTTGGAGTTTGCCAAAAGGCACCTAAAGGACTCTCAGACCATAAGAAACAAGATTCTCTGGTCTGATGAAACCAAGATTCAACTCTTTGGCCTGAATGCCAAATGTCACGTCTGGAGGAAACCTGGCACCATCCCCACGGTGAAGCATAGTGGTGGCAGCATCAGGCTGTGGGGGTGTTTCTCAGAGGCAGGGACTGAGAGACTAGTCAGGATCGAGGAAAAGATGAAAGGAGCAGAGATCCTTGTTGAAAACCTGCTCCAGAGTGCTCAGGACCTTAGAATGGGCTGAAGGTTCACCTTCCAACAGGACAATGACCCTAAGCACACAGCCAAGACAATGCAGGAGTGACTTTAGGACAAGTCTCTGAATGTCCTTGAGTGGCCAAGCCAGTGGCCGGACTTGAACCCGATCAAACATCTCTGGAGAGACCCGAAAATAGCTGTGCAAAATAGCTGTGCAGCGACGCTCCCCATCCAACCTGACAGAGCTTGAGAGGGTCTGCAGAGAAGAATGGGAGAAACTCCCCAAATAAAGGCGTGCGTCATACCCAAGAAGATTCGTTGCTGTAATTGCGGCCAAAGGTGCTTCCACAAAGTACTGAGTAAAGGGTCTGACTACTTATGTAAATGTAATATTTCTGTTTTTTTATTTTTTTATACATTTGTGAAACTGTATAAAAACCTGCTTTTGCTTTGTCATTATGGGATATTGGGTGTAGATTAATGAAAGAAAAAAAATGCAATCAATTTTAGAACAAGGCTGTAACCTAACAAAATGTGGAATGAGTCAAGGGGTCTGAATACTTTCCGAAAGCACTGTACATTGTTGATGCTCATAAATGATTTGCTATTAGAAGGTGATAGGACTAGTGATTTTTCTGACATCTGTTTTCCTTTGCCAGGTATCGGTGTAGACTTGGTGTGTATGGGAGAGCAGCCACTTCATGCAGTGCCTCTATTTAAGGTGAGACGGACTGAACCCAAATATAAGCTCAGAGGTTAAAGTTCTCCATCACTGCAACGGATTTCTGTAATATGGATGACGCATGAGGGTTTTAGTAAACAATTGTATTTTCTATTATTATTATTATTATTATTTATTTTTAAATCTCCAGCCACACTTGAACATCTAAAACTAGAAAGTTTGGAGAAATGATAATGGCCCTATATGTTTTCAAATAATTGCCATTTTTCTGGCCCGCAAATCAATTCTGACAAAGAAATCTGTCGTAAAAACAACTGTGCGACCCTCCCAATGTTGCCCTCGAGCAAAAAAGTTTGCCTGAGATGGACTTACGTTTCAGTCATGGATACATTTTTTTCTTGAAACCCTGGAAATGCCTCAATCTTCATTATGACCAAATGATTTGGACTTGAGTCGATGTGCAGCATACCTGTTTTAACGGCTTTGTGGAAAGGGAACAAATAGTTACTTTGGCGGTGACCTCATCTATTTGAAAACAGATCCTCAAAAATGACTACTTTTTAAAACAATTTACATACAGGTGCCTGTTTTAATAAAAATCTCATTACTTTTTGAGCAACATTTTATTAGCATACATAATACTTTGGTCAATGCATTTGAATTGCATTGCAATGAGCTGAGTTTTGTAACTACTGTACACAAGGCATAGTTACTGTTCCTTATTCCAATTATGTAATAACTCCATTATTATAAAGCAATTTCCAAAGTCCTATATAACAACTTCGCTTTTTTAATAATCACTAAGTTACTACACATGTATAAGAACTTGATGTCAAGTGTTACTGTATTACCTTACTAATTTACTTTTGTCAGTCATTTTGAAGCTGCTAAAATGGTCTACTCTAATGTTGAGGTGATTCCATGTCCTCCATGTATTTAATTCTAGGCTGTAGGCTATATTCATATCTATGAGCCATCCGAACCATGTGTTTTATTATATTCAGACTAATTCAGACTAATTCAACTAACTGTTGTAGTTTTCAAATAACTTTCATATTTTCAATTAGCTTAAAATATGATTTGGTTTTCTGAGACCTGTATTTGAATATCAAAGAAAATAGCTGTCTTTTAGTTGAATCTGTATATAAATTATATTTGACTTTGAGTATTTGAAGAGTTGGTATTTTCAAATAAACTACAAAATAGAACTATTTTCTTCCCGGGTTTGATGTGCAGATACAGAATGTCTGTTATTGCTACTGTTTTCTGAGGTATGATTTTCTACTATATGTCACCGTCTTTGTATTGGATTATTACTGTATTTTCCCTGTGATGTTGACAAGCTGCACAACAGGACAGTGCCTGGAGACTCACGACTGGGGGATGACTACAACCTGCCCCACTGGATCAACCACAGGTAAGACCAGACAGACACAGCTTCTGGATAGAGATGGAGGAGGACAGAGGAAGGGTAATATGGGTAAGCGAGGTTCATATATTTCAGGATGGGAGACTGTTGAATATTCCTGGTGAAGAGATTAATGGGTTTTAGAGAAAGGAAGGGATGTTTTTCTAATGTTATCTCTTTCTGTTACCATGACCACAGCTTTTACACATCCAAAAGCCAGAACTCCTGCAGCTGCTTCACTCCTCGCATCAAGCTGGCAGGACGCAAGGTACATATAGACCTAATCTAGATGCAGCCAATATTTTGAATTTGGCTTACAGCTCACCTGTCATTTATTTTCTCCATTTGTTTGCTTTTAGCTCCATGCAGAAAAATTCAAGAACAACAAAGAGCACAGTAAGAGAGAATGTGTTTATTGATTAAACCCCCCTACGATGAACTATCATTCCCTTTTCTTCTCTAACAAACTGTGCCTCTTCTTCATTGCCTCTCAGCTCTTGGGGCTCCGAAGGACGAGAACAGCCTTCCCATCCAGGTGGACTACGATGCCCATGATGCACAGGTGTTCAGACTCCCCGGGCCGTCCCGAGCCCAGAGGAGCACCAACTTCAGGTGCCGCTCAAACACAACCACACATTTATTGCACACTTCCAATAAATAGAGTTAAGAGTAAGGATAGGAGTAACTCAGTGTGACGGTCTTCTAGGGTGGTCCGAGAGAGGGAAGTGAGTGGAAGGAGAAGCTGGGGGTCTGCGGATGTGAGTGGGGTTCTAGGGGGCGGTGTGTCCCCCCCTGTCCGCTCTTGTGGGCCTGACGAGCAGCGGAGCCTGGCCTCTGATGACAGCCTGGGCAGGGTGTCCAACATCCTGCTGATCCCTCGTCTGCCCCCAGCCCAGTACGGAGAAGTCAGCAGCTCCCTGGGCTACACCAGCACCAGAGGTACCAGGAATAAACCCCTTGTATGAGTGATTAGTGTGATGTTTAATCGTGAGGGTGTGGTATCGATTAATGTGCTGAGTAGCCATAAGTGTTTATTTCAACTGTGCTAATGTCTCTGTCTGTCTCTCTGTGTCTGTCTCTCTCTCTCAGAGTTGTTGGAGAAGATGATGGAATCTCAGCGGGACTCCAGTGCTCCGGGGAGGTTCACTGTGGGGAGTGCTGAGTCCACCCTCCATGTGCGCCCAGGGGGCTACACCCCTCAGAGGGCCCTCATTAACCCCTTCGCCCCCTCACGCATGCCCATGAAGCTCACCTCCAACCGCAGGCGCTGGATGCACACCTTCCCTGTGGGTGAGGACACAAACACAGACACACACCATCATCCACTTCGAATTAAACACAGACTGAAACCCGCTAGTTGAAACGTTTTCTGTGTCTCCGAATCCGCATCAGCCAATTAAAATCTTTCATGTAGTTCTCGTGATAGAACACTTAATATTAGCTTTTCCCTTAAAATAACATGGCACACTTAGCTCTGTTCTGACAACACCAGCTGGGCATGATTGTTTTCTGTAATTCTGCATCGACCAATTACAAATGTTGACGTAGTTGGACTTGATATAATTTTTGTCATAAGAGTGTCCTTAACAGAGGTCAAACGGCAACATCTGCAAAATCAAACACGCAAAATGTCAACTGGATGATTAGCTCACAGTGTAGCGAGCCTGGCTCCTGGTCATTTTAGCTGTTTGCGGCAAGTTCGAATCCCGGGTGAGATACAGTATGTTTTTCCTTTGAAATGTAGATTTATTGTGTGTTGCGAAGGGAAGTGCATCCAACACATTGAAAATTAAGATTAAGAATACATTTAATAAGGAGCTGTATCTTTCTTCAGCCTTGTAGACAAGCTCTGCTAATAATCAAGTGCATTATTTGAATTGAGCATCGAGGACCAGCAGTGAAATGTTTTGTCCTTTAGCAAAAAAGCTTGGATGTGAGGGAGCCTCGAACCCGCGGTTACTGTACCCTGCAAACTCACTGTTTAGCGGCGTATGCCACCTGGCAGTGATTGTAGTGGAGGTACATGACAGCTATTTGACAAGACCATGAGGCTCTTTGATGAACGATAAACTCAAATGTTGTATAGACCGCCTTGATCTTTTTCCCGTAAAAGCATATAAATGTTTGTAAAACAGATAAGGAAAAACGTGGGGTTTTGTCATTTCTTCTTATTTTTTTATTTTATTTTATTCTAACGTTAGTATCTACAGTGGGGCAAAAAAGTATTTAGTCAGCCACCAATTGTGCAAGTTCTCCCACTTAAAAAGATGAGAGAGGCCTGTAATTTTCATCATAGGTACACTTCAACGATAACAGACAAAATTAGAAAAAAAATCCAGAAAATCACATTGTAGGATTTTTTATGAATTTATTTGCAAATTATGGTGGAAAATAAGTATTTGGTCAATAACAAAAGTTTATCTCAATACTTTGTTAAATACCCTTTGTTGGCAATGACAGAGGTCAAACGTTTTCTGTAAGTCTTCACGGTTTTCACACACTGTTGCTGGTATTTTGGCCCATTCCTCCATGCAGATCTCCTCTAGAGCAGTGACGTTTTGGGCTGTTGCTGGGAAACACAGACTTTCAACTCCCTCCAAAGATTTTCTATGTGGTTGAGATCTGGAGACTGGCTAGACCACTCCAGGACCTTGAAATGCTTCTTACGAAGCCACTCCTTTGTTGCCCGGGTGGTGTGTTTGGGATCATTGTCATGCTGAAAGACCCAGCCACGTTTCATCTTCAATGTCCTTGCTGATGGAAGGAGGTTTTCACTCCAAATCTCACGATACATGGCCCCATTCATTCTTTCCTTTACACGGATCAGTCGTCCTGGTCCCTTTGCAGAAAAACAGCCCCAAAGCATGATGTCTCCACCCCCATGCTTCATAGTAGGTATGGTGTTCTTTGGATGCAACTCAGCATTCTTTGTCCTCCAAACACGACGAGTTGAGTTTTTAACAAAAAGTTATATTTTGGTTTCATCTGACCATATGACATTCTCCCAATCTTCTTCTGGATCATCCAAATGCTCTCTAGCAAACTTCAGACGGGCCTGGACATGTACTGGCTTAAGCAGGGGGACACGTTTGGCACTGCAGGATTTGAGTCCCTGGCTGCGTAGTGTGTTACTGATGGTAGGCTTTGTTACTTTGGTCCCAGCTCTCTGCAGGTCATTCACTAGGTCCCTCTGTGTTGTTCTGGGATTTTTGCTCACCGTTCTTGTGATCATTTTGACCCCACTGGGTGAGATCTTGCGTGGAGCCCCAGATCGAGGGAGATTATCAGTGGTCTTGTATGTCTTCCATTTCCTAATCATTTTTTCCTCAGTTGATTTCTTCAAACCAAGCTGCTTACCTATTGCAGATTCAGTCTTCCCAGCCTGGTGCAGGTCTATAATTTTGTTTCTGGTGTCCTTTGACAGCTCTTTGGTCTTGGCCATAGTGGAGTTTGGAGTGTGACTGTTTGAGGTTGTGGACAGGTGTCTTTTATACAGATAACAAGTTCAAACAGGTGCCATTAATAAGGGTAACGAGTGGAGGACAGAGGAGCCTCTTAAAGAAGTTACAGGTCTGTGAGAGCCAGAAATCTTGCTTGTTTGTAGGTGACCAAATACTTATTTTCCACCATCATTTGCAAATAAATTCATTAAAAATCCTACAATGTGATTTTCTGGATTTTCTTTTCTAATTTTGTCTGTCATAGTTGAAGTGTACCTATGATGAAAATTACAGGCCTCTCATCTTTTTAAGTGGGAGAACTTGCACAATTGGTGGCTGACTAAATACTTTTTTGCCCCACTGTAAGTCAAGGATGTATCATGCAATATTGACACACTACACTTATGACCGACCAAGTGAAACAAAAGTAACATTTGGAGGTTTAAAGTATCTCTGGTGGCCAAGTTAACCTATTTTAAGAAATGCCATTGGGTTGGTGGATATATAGTCTAAGATCTTTGATAGGCTGATGTGGAATTTGATACAGGAAATAATCACTGCCACCTGGTTAGGTTAGCATAGGGCTAAATGTGCGAGGTTATGTAATGGGAACAGCTAACATGTAGCATTTTAGCACGTCCAACTACATTGCCGATTCTAATTGGCTGATGATCATTTTGAGACAAAAATACAAAATAGAAGTATCAGTGTACCATAAGCACAGGGCAGTCATGATGCTACAGGTACAATGCGTACGTTCCAGTACAGGACATCTTTCACGAGGAACGTAATTAATGTGTCATGGATGTGTTCCAGGTCCGTCAGGAGAGGCCATCCAGATCCACCACCAGACCAGACAGAACATGGCTGAATTGCAGGGCAGCGAGCAGAGAGACCCCGCCCACACCTCCGCCGAGCTCCTGGAACTGGCCTATCATGAGGCCACTGGCAGGTTAGACACGCCCCAGGGGGAAGGTCATGCCTCTTTCTTTAAATGTAATTATAGTTGTCTATTGATTATTTCCCCCCCTGTGGACTGTGTGTTCAGACGGACAGCCTCAGAGAGACGACAGGCAGGAGAAAATGGGCTGTACTCCAGCGGAGGGATGGAGGAGTATACTCATGGCAGTCCAGCCAGCAGCAACAGCACTGGTACACACACACACACACACACACACACACACACACACACACACGCTAGTGCATCTGACTCACTATATACATCACACACAAACCCTGCCAACTATCTTTTCTCTTAATGTTGTATGGTTGATGGTCACGCTGTTGGTTTTAATGCTGATAATGTTTGTGCAGGAACTCCGGTAAACCGTGGCTCCTCGTTGGAGGACTTTTCCTCTGGCAGTCCGGATCCAAGTGAGTCTGTGCTGCCCTAAGAAAGAAAACACACTCACTACACAGACACACTTGACACAGTCACACACATGTCATGTACACAATATCCTATCAGTTTGGTTGTGAACATTGCCTGACAGCCGAACTGATCATTCGAATAAGCCCTCACATGATGAAATGAGAGCTTATTCAACTGAACCCCTGATTGGCTGAATTCTCCGTTCGGTGTCTGTCTGTGAGGGAAAGACTAGGGTTCATAAAGGGTCACACGTTTTTGGGTCATGCATTTACCCCCCCCCTCTCTAACGTCCTTCTCTCTACCTCTGAGTATCTCTCACTTCCATTCTGTATCTTCCAGCTTCTCTAGCTCTTTATCCATTTTCTCCCTCAGGCTTCACACCTCTCTCCTCAATGTATCTCCTATCTTTTACTCTATCATACATAATAATAATATTAGAGTCTCTGCTCTCAAGTGTATGTGCTTAATTAGCCTCTTCCAGGTGTGTGTGTGTGTGTGTGTGTGTGTGTGACTCCTGACTGTCTGCATGGGTGGCCGGTGGCCTAGGGGTTAAGAGCGTTGGACCAGTAACCGAAAGGTTCGAGTCCCCGAGCTGACTAGGTGACAAATCTGTCTGTGCCCTTGAGCAAGGCACTTAACCCTAATTGCTCTGGATAAGAGCGTCTGCTAAATGACTAAAATGTAAACGCATGAGTTTCCTGTCCATTTTTCTGTGGCATGTGTAGTGTGTTTGTTTTGCATGTACTGTGTGTGTGTTTGTATGAGCCATATATGCGTGCATGTTGTAATCACACTGCTGAGATCACTGCTTATCATATGCTTATCACATCATCACAGATTGCCAAGTCGATTGTCACAGAGCCTCAATCTCCTGCATGTGTTGATCAGAGCTCCACTTCTGTCAGTGACACTGGAATCATCAGGTGTAATGAAGGCAATGAGAATAACCCTCTGCTCTTTTTTCCTTCCCCCTCTTTTCTCTCTCTTTCTCTACTTTTTATTTTTGTTTGTTTCTGTCTGTCGTTGGCTGTGTTTTTCCCGCGCCACTCTTTTTATCATTCCAACCTGTATCTTTGTTCCACACTTTCCCCTCCTACTTTATCAACCACCTCTGCACACCTTCCTTTCATTCCAAATGTATTTCTCTCTTTTACTTGTCCTTTTCCTATTTCCTTACCTCCTCCTCCACAAAATGCACCCTGTTGGGTGGTATGTGTGTTTTCGACGGGGCACTTGTTTGTTTTTGTCTGTCTCTGTGTTGTATGTATGTATGTATGTATGTATGGTATTTTTGTCTGGTTGGCTCTGTGTGTGTGGCGGGGGTTCCCCTGAAGCCCTGCTGCTGTCTGCCCCCCCGACAGTGCCTAGCTTCTGTTGCACGGTGGGGGTAGACTGGAAGTCTCTGACCACACCCGCCTGTCTGCCTCTCACCACTGACTACTTCCCTGAATGGCAGACCCTGCAGAACGACTACACTGAGGGCTGCTACGACCTGCTGCCACACACTGACCTGGAGAGGTACAGGAAACATGTTTGTTTTACTATCCTTGTGGGAGCCAAACAATTGAAAATCCTATTTTCCCTAACCCCAAACCTATCCCCTAACTGTAAGCCTATTTGGAACCCTAATCCTAAAATAGCCTTTTCCTTGTGGGGACTGGGGAAATGTCCCCTCTTGTCCAAATGTTCTACTGGTCAAAACAAGGATAGTAAAACCAAAAATACACACACACACGCTGTAGAACGACTACACTGAGGGCTGGTACAACATGCTGCCACACACTAACCTGGAGGGGTAGAAAATGTAACACGGGGAGTACACACACACACCTCACGTAGTATACAAAATGACTACTGTAACACTGACTGACTGCATGGTCTACTGAGAAATATATAGCAACTAATTGATCAACAGGTACATGCAGCTGTTTCAGATGCTCCACCCCTCTCACCCTGTCTCTCTCTGTCTCAGGCGGGATGATGAGGCCCCGGTGATGAGTGCCCCTCAGGTGTTTGAGGAGTTTATCTGTCAGCGGCTGATGCAGGGCTACCAGATCATTGTCCAACCTAACAAAAGGAAACCCCAGCCTGCTGTGGCCCCGCCCCTCAGCAGTAGTCCACTCTACACCAGAGGTGTTCTATACTGTCTCTGTCCGGGCGTGTGGCTCAGCTCTGACACAGTTACCTAATAACACCACAGTCACAGTTAGCTACTGACTGACACTGTTAACTTAGAGAGGCTAATAAGTCTGTTATACGGCATATTCACTTGCATAATTTAATAATTTGGTAAATTACAGTAATCTCAATTTGGACCAAGTGCAGTCATTTACCCTCTGTCTCTCTCCTCCTCCTTCTCAGGGCTGGTCTCTCGGCGCAGGCCAGAAGAGGAGGAGAGTCTGTACTGGCTCAGTATGGGCCGTACCTTCCATAAAGTCTGCCTGAAGGATAAAATCATCACTGTTACCCGCTACCTTCCGAAGTAAGTCTCCAGCCTTACATTAGATCCATACTCCCAGCTAATCATCAGACTGTACTGTTTGCATGTCACTCACCTGTTTTCTGTGTGTGTGTGTGTGTGTCAGGTACCCGTATGAGTCGGCCCAGATCCAGTACACCTACAGTCTGTGTCCCCCTCACTCTGACGCCCACTTCCTGTCCTGCTGGGTGGAGTTTGGTCACGAGAGACTGGAGGAGTACAAGTGGAACTACCTGGACCAGTACATCTGCTCTGCTGGCTCTGAGGACTTCAGGTACCTATGCTCAGCAAACACACAGTCTCATACGGAGCCATGTTCAGCCCCAGGGAAGGCTTTAACACATTAATTTGGACCCCTTTCTGTTGTAAAAGAGTTTGCCATAGCCAGCACTGAGTGTACAGAGTCAACTATACTGAACAGAAATATAAATGCAACATAAGGTAATCAATCAATTGAAATAAATATATTAGGCCCTAATCTATAGATTTCACATGACTGGGCAGGGGTGCAGCCATGTGTGGGCCTGGCAGGGCATAGGTCCACCCACTTGGGAGCCAGGCTCACCCACTGGGGAGAAATACGTTTTATACGCTTTATTACAGACATAAATACTCCTCAGTTTTATCAGCTGTCCAGGTGGCTGGTCTCAGATGATCCCGCAGGTTATGAAACTGGATGTGAAGGTCCTGGGGTGGTGTGGTTACACGTGGTCTGCGGTTGTGAGGCTGGTTGGACGTACTGCCAAATTCTCAAACGACGTTGGAAGCAGCTTATGGTAGAGAAATTAACATTAAATTATCTGACAACAGCTCTGGTGGACATTCCTGCAGTCAGAATGCCAATTGCACTTTCCCTCAAAACTTAAGTAATCTGGAATCGTGTTTGACAAAACTGCACATTTTAGAGTGGCGTTTTAATGTCCCCAGCACAAGGTGCACCTGTGTAATGATCATGCTGTTTAATCATCTTCTTGATATGCTTGGCATAGGACAAATGCTCATTAACAGGAATGTAAACTAATTTGTGCACAACATTTGAGAGTTAAGATTTCAGTGTGTATGGAACATTTCTGGGATTTTTTATTTCACCTCGTGAAACATGTAACCAACACGAGTGGCGCAGCAGTCAAAGGGACTGTATCTTAGTCCTTGAGGTGTCACTACAGACACCCTGGTTCGATTCCAGGCTGTATCATATCCGGCCGTGATTGGGAGTCCCATAGGGCGGCGCACAATTGGCCCAGCGCTGTCCGGGTTTGCCCGGGGTAGGCCGTCATTGTAAATAAGAATTTGTACTTAACTGGCTTGCCTAGTTAAATAAAGGTTAAATGTAAAAAATAAAAAATAATGTACGTGCATTTATATTTTTGTTCAGTGTGTATGTATGTATGTCACACTTCCAAATAACTCTTATTTCTACCGGCCGTGTGCCATAGTTTGATAGACTCTCTGAAGTTCTGGCGGACCCGCTTCCTGCTGCTGCCGGCCGGGGGGGCTAGACGTGTGGCGGACGGGGAGGGGCACTGGGACGTTTACGGGGAGGGAGTGGGCACGGTGGCGGGCAGAGAGGGCATGACGGGCACCGGGGACTGGGCCCTGCTGGATGGCTTCATCCGCTTCCTGGAGGGACTCAACCGCATCCGCAGACGCCACCGCTCTGACAGGATCATCAGGGTAACACCCTAAAACACTGTCTTACTCATTTCAGAAGACTAAAAAAACTGCAGTCTTGCAAACCCAGCTAAGAGAGAAACTGACTGCCAGGAACAATGATCCTATGCCAATGTTGTTGTCTTGAGCTGTTTTAAGCTTCCTGTCGTACCGTCTTCCCCTCTCATTCTGTCTGTAGAAAGGACCGGCGATGAAGGGTTTGCAGGTGACTGGTCCTCTCTCTGCCTACCCTCCGGAGCCTGTAGCGCCCCCCCAGGGCAAGAAAGGCACCTCCGCTTTATCAGCTCTCCTGGAGTTGGAGCAGAACCAAAAGTGAGTGTAGTTGTCCTATCTGTGTCCTTTCAATGGAACCTAGTGTGTTTCCAAATCATTAGAAGCACAGGGTATCTGACATTGATGCTACCGTTCTTACAATGAGGATGCATTTCCTGTCTAGGACTCTAGAGGAGCAGCAACAACAGGGGAAACCCTCAGCTGCCACCAGTGAGTCTTCCACTGCCACCATGACCACTACATATGTGGACAGCCCTCGCAAGGTGGGTGTCTTTGTGTGGTTTTGGGAAGGAACACAATGATCAAGGGCTTTCTGTCTTGGGTAAAAGGGATCTCAATTTCTGGCCTGGGTAAAAGGGATCTCAATTTCTGGCCTGGGTTAAAGGGATCTCAATTTCTGGCCTGGGTAAAAGGGATCTCAATTTCTGGCCTGGGTAAAAGGGATCTCAATTTCTGGCCTGGGTAAAAGGGATCTCAATTTCTGGCCTGGGTAAAAGGGATCTCAATTTCTGGCCTGGGTAAAAGGGATCTCAATTTCTGGCCTGGGTAAAAGGGATCTCAATTTCTGGCCTGGGTAAAAGGGATCTCAATTTCTGGCCTGGGTTAAAGGGATCTCAATTTCTGGCCTGGGTAAAAGGGAGCTCAATTTCTGGCCTGGGTAAAAGGGATCTCAATTTCTGGCCTGGGTAAAAGGGATCTCAATTTCTGGCCTGGGTAAAAGGGAGCTCAATTTCTGGCCTGGGTAAAAGGGAGCTCAATTTCTGGCCTGGGTAAAAGGGAGCTCCATTTCTGGCCTGGGTAAAAGGGAGCTCAATTTCTGGCCTGAGTAAAAGGGAGCTCAATTTCTGTCTTGGGTTAAAGGGAGCTCAATTGGGGCGTTTTGGTTGAGGGCATTTTTTGTTGTTGGTGTGTATGGAATGTTGGTTTGCCGTTTTATAGGGGTTTATCTTTGCTTCCTTATTATGGGGTTTCGCTTTGCTTTTGTTTCCTTCTCTCCTTCCCCAACTTTCTCTCCTTGCCTTCTTTTCCTGTTGATGGACTTTGGGTTTTTCGTCCTGTGGTGTATCCCTCTTCCTATGCTAACAGGATGCTGCCTTCATTTTGGATTTTATACGTAGCCCTCGTTCCTCCTACATCTATCACACACAGGTCAGTAACTAGGGGCACTGGATGCCGCTGCATCTGTTAGAGTAGAAGTGTATGTGTTGTCCTGTTTCAAGTTTTAATGTCACATGCACAAGTACAGTGAAATGCCTTTCTTGCAAACTCAAAACCCAACTTTGCAATAATCAATAACAATGTAAAACTTGAAAAAAAAAAGAGAAATAAGAATAAGCGATATGAAATACACAAAGTAGTAAGCCTACTATATACAGTACCAGTCACAAATTTGGACACACCTACTCGTTAAAGGGTTTTTATTTTCTTTTACTATTTTCTACATTGTAGAATAATAGTGAAGCTTCAAAACTATGAAATAAAACATATGGAATCATGTAGTAACCAAAAATGTGTTAAACAAATCCAAATATATTCTCATCAAAGTAGCTACCCTTTGCATTGATGACGACTTTGCATTGATCACTCTTGGCATTCCCTCAATTTGCTTCACCTGGAATGCTTTTCCAACATCTTTAAGGAGTTCCCGCATATGCTGAGCAATTGTTGGCAGCTTTTCCTTCACTCCGCGGTCCAAGTCATCCCAAACCATCTCAATTGGGTTGAGGTCGGGTGATTGTGGAGGCCAGGTCATCTGATGCAGCACTTCATCACTCTCCTTCTTGGTGAAATAGCCCTTACACAGCCTGGAGGTGTGTTGGGTCATTGTCCTGTTGAAAAACAAATGATCGTCCCACTAAGCGCAAACCAGATAGGATGGTGTATCGCTAAAGAATGCTGTGGTAGCCATTCTTGTTAAGTGTGCCTTGAATTCTAAATTAGTCACGTACGGTGTCACCAACAAAGCACCCCCACACCATACCTCCTCCATGCTTCACGGTGGGAACCACACATGCGGAGATCATCCGCTCACCCTACTCTGCGTCTCACAAAGACACGGCAGTTGGAACCAAAAATCTCAAATTTGGACTCATCAGACCAGAGAACAGATTTCCACCAGTCTAATGTCCATTGCTCGTGTTTCTTGGCCCAAGATAGTATTTTTTTAATTATTGGTATCCTTTAGTAGTGGGTTTTTTTTCTCCAGAAATTAGATCATGAAGGCCTGATTCACGCAGTCTCCTCTGAACAGTTGATGTTGAGATGTGTCTGTTACTTGAACTCTGTGAAGCATTTATTTGGGCTGCAGTCTGAGGTGCAGTTATTCTAATGAATTTGTCCTCTGCAGCAGTGGTAACTCTGGGTTTTCCTTTCCTGTGGCAGTCCTCATGAGAGCCAGTTTCATCATGGCGACTGCACTTGAAGAAAGTTCAAAGTTAATTTTGCGGATTGACTGACCTTCATGTCTTGAAGTAATGATGGACTGTCGTTTCTATTTGCTTATTTGAGGTGTTCTTGCCATAATATGGACATGGTCTTTTACCATGGTCTCTACCTTGTCACAACACAACTAATTGGCTCAAACGCATTAAGGAAAGAAATTCCACAAATTAACTTTTAACAAGGCACACCTGTTATTTGAAATGCATTCCAAGTGACTACCTCATGAAGCTGGTTGAGAGAATGGCAAGAGTGTGCAAAGCTGGAATCAAGGCAAAGGTTGGCTACTTTGAATAATCTCAAATGTAAAATATATATAGATTTCTTTAACCCTTTTTTTGTTACTACATGATTCCAAATGTGTTATTTCTTAGTTTGGATGCCTTCACTATTATTCTACAATGTAGAATGATTTTTTTTTTAAATATGAAAAACCCTGGAATAAGTAGGTGTGTCCAAACTTTTGACTGGTACTGTACATTAAATATTAAAAGGTCCAATGACATATTTACAGTGCATTCGGAAAGTATTCAGACCCCTTGACTTTTTATACATTGTAAGTTACAGCCTCATTCTGAAATGGATTAAATTGTTTCTTTTCCCCCATCAATTAACACACAATAGCCCATAATGACAAACGTTTGCAAATTGGGGAAAAAAATACATTTACTTTAGTATTCAGACCCTTTACTCAGTACTTTGTTGAAGCAACTTTGGCAGCGATTACAGCCTTGAGTCTTCTTGGGTATGGAGCTACAAGCTTGGCACACCTGTTTTTGGGGAATTTCTCCCATTCTTCTCTGCAGATCTTCTCAAACTCTGTCAGGTTGGATGGGGAGTGTCGCTGCACAGCTATGTTCAGGGGTCTCCAGAGATGTTCGATCGGGTTCAAGTCCGGGCTCCGACTAGTCCACTCAATGACATTCAGAGACTTGTCCCCAAGCCTCTCCTTTGTCTTGGATGTATGCTTAGGGTCGCCGTCCTGTTGGAAGGTGAACCGTTGCCCCAGTCTGAGGTCCTGAGCGCTCTGGAACAGGTTTTCATCAAATGTTATGTCACCTATGCCAAATCCAATAGGTGTAGACCTTACAGTGAAATGCTTACTTACAAGGCCTTAACCAACAATGCAGTTCAAGAAATAAGAGTTAAGAAAATATTTAATAAATAAACTAAAGTAAAAATATATAAAATTAACATAAGATATTTACATAACATTAACAAGACTATATATAGGAGGTACCGGTACCAAGTGAATGTGTGGGGGTGCAGGTTAGTCGAGGTAATTTGTTAAGTGATTATGTATAGATAATAAACAGCGAGAGAGAGGGGGGGGGGGGCATGATGGTGTTGATGTGAGCCATGACCAGCCTTTCAAAGCACTTCATGGCTACCGACGTGAGTCGGTAGCTACGGGGCAGTAATCATTTAGGCAGATTACCTTTGCTTTATTGGGCACAGGGACTATGGTGGCCTGTTTGAAACATGTAGGTATTACAGACTCGGTTAGGGAGAGGTTGAAAATGTCAGTGAAGACACTTGCCAATTGGTTTGCGCATGCTTTGAGTATCCATCCTGGTAATCCGTCTGGCCCGCAGCTTTGAATGTTGAAAGGTCTAGCTCACATCGGCTACGGAGAGCGTGTTCACATAGCCGTCTGGAATAGCTGGTGCTCTCATGCATGCTTCAGTGTCTGGTTGGCTCACTTCACTGGGCAGCTCGCGGCTAGGTTTCCCTTTGTAGTCATAATAGTTTTCAAGCCCAGCCACATCCAACGAGCGTCAGAGCCGGTGTAGTAGGATTCAATCTTAATCCTGTATTGACGCTTTGCCTGTTTGATGGTTCATCTGAGGGCATAGCGGGATTTCTTATAAGCATCCGGATTAGTGTCCCGCTCCTTGAAAGCGGCAGCTTTAGCGGCAGGATGTTGCCTGTAATCAAGGATCTCTCTGTACTTTGCTCCTTTCATCTTTGCCTCGGTCCTGACTAGTCTCCCAGTCCCTGCCGCTGAAAAAGATCCCCACAGCATGATGCTACCACCATCATGCTTCACCGTAGGGACGGTGTCAGGTTTCCTCCAGATGTGACTCTTGGCATTCAGGCCAAAGAGTTGAATCTTGGTTTCATCAGACCAGAGAATCTTGTTTCTCATGGTCTGAGAGTCCTTCAGGTGTGTTTTGGTAAACTCCAAGCTGGCTGTCATGTGCCTTTTACTGAGATGTGGCTTCCGTCTGGCCAGTTTACCATATAGTCCTGATTGGTGGAGTGCTGCCGTAAACAATTAATGAACATGCACCTGTGGAATGGTCGCTAAGACACTAACAGCTTACAGACGGTAGGCAATTATGGTCATAGTTATGAAAACTGTGTTCTGGATGGTTCTCCCATCTCCACAGAGGAACTCTGGAGCTCTGACAGAGCTCCAATCGGGTTCTTGGTCACCTCCCTGACGAAGGCCCGTCTCCCCAGATTACTCAGTTTAGCTGGGCGGCCAGCTCTAGGAAGAGTCTTAGTGCTTCTAAACTTCTTCCATTTAAAAATGATGGCGGCCACTGTGTTCTTGGGGACTTTCAATACTGCAGAATGTTTTGGTACCCTTCCCCAGATCTGTACCTCGACACAATCCTGTCTCAGAGCTCTATGGACAATTCCTTCCACCTTAAGGCTTGGTTTTTGCTCTGGCATGCACTGTCAACTGTGGGAGCTTATATAGACAGCTGTGTGTCTTTCCAAATAATAAATTGAATTTACCACAGGTGGACTCTATCTCAAGGATGTTCAATGGAAACAGGATGCACCTGAGCTCAATTTTGAGTCTCATAGCAAAGGGTCTGAATACGTAGGTAAATAACGTATTTCTGTGTTTTGTTTTTAATACATTTGCAAAAATGTCTAAAATCCTGTTTTTGCTTCGTCATTATGGGTTATTGTTTGTAGATTGATGAGGGAAAAAAATATTTAATCAATTTTAAAATAAGGCTGTAACATAACAAAATGTGAAATAATTCAAGTGGCCTGAATGCACTGTACATGTGCAGTGATACTGGAGTGATGAAGGTAGATATGTATTGGGGTAAGGGGACTAGGCATCAGGATAATAGATAAACAGAGTAGCAGCAGACATGTGAGTGGGTGTGCGGGTTTGTAGAGTCAGTGTAAATGTATGTGCATATTATGTGTGTGTGAGCAAATGATGGAGTGGGTGTGTGTGTGTTGGAATGACAGTGTAAGTTTATGTAGGGCCCTGTGAGTGTGCACATACATAGGTCAATAAAGATACAAGGTAAACTCAGTCCTTGTAGCTATTTTGTTAACTTGCATCCTGCACTGTCCTTCTGGCATGAAATCTGCATGTCTGCATGTGTCTACCGTAGACACATCATTGTTGTTTGTGAAGAGACCACACATTACACTAGTACCTGGCAGATTTAAGCCAAGTCAACCAAGGTAATGTATCCCAGATGGGAGTTATCCTCTTCAGTATCTAACTATCATGAGACCAGAGGTGATTGATATGTAATGTAATGAAATAAATAGAAGGCAGCATAGTGACTGCCTGAGATTGACTTCATTCTAACCTTTGGTGATTGGCCTGTAGGTTTCTACAGATCCTGCTGAAGGAGGGGCCACAGACAAAGGTGGTCAGGTAGGGGCTGGGGTGGTGGCGACCGGTGGGGCTGCAGCCCAGGCAACAGGGGATACAGGACCCAGCTTAGCCACAGAAACCAGGTGGGGAAAGAAATATTGTTTTTCAGATGTATAGTGTTCAAAATCATGTTTCTAATTGGAAAGTGTTATTTTAACGATGATGACATTAGTCATAGTTAACCAGACTTATGTCTGTGAGTTTACAGTGGACAGTCTGGTACTGGAGCCTTATGTTTGTCCTCATCCTCCACCCTGATGGAAATACTAGAGGCCATCAAACACCCCACGTAAGACCCTGTGTGTGTGTGTGTGTGTGTGTGTGTGTGTGTGTGTGTGTGTGTGTGTGTGTGTACACAAGGTAAAAGGTAAAACCAGGAAAATTCCGACAAGTGGGGACGTTTCGCCGGTCCCCATAAGAAAAAAAAAAAAAGATTTTTTAGGCTTACAATTAAGGTTAGGATAGGGGAAAATAAGATTTTGAGTGGAAATCAATTGTTTTGTCCCCACAAGGATGGTAAAACATGTGTGTGTTGGCTTGCACCACAACACATACCTCAAGTGTTTTAGTTGTGGTTTGTTGTCCCTGCAGTTAGATGGGTGTGTTTGAGCTACTGTTCTGTTATGTGATATGTATATATATATAGAACAGGTGTGCAGCTTCTACCTGAGCAGAAGGGCCTGCCCCCTAACTGCTTCATCAGTGCTGAGATCGTCCATTGGCTGGTCAACAACGTAGAGGGTGTGGCCACACAAGGCATGGCTGTCGACATCATGCAGGTTTATCTGGTTTATCATATATGTTTATCTGGTTTTGTTAAAGCATGTGCCGGATACACACTGTATGTAGTGAAGCCAGCATTTGTGTGTTTGTGTTTTTAACAGTATTGCTGTGTCCCCTGTGTTTCTGTAGAAGATGCTGGATGAGGGCCTGGTTACCCATGCATCGGGGGATGCCATGAGGACCTTTGTCTATGGCTTCTACTTCTACAGGATAGTGGCAGAGAAAGACGGTGAGCGAGGTTAGAGCGACACGTAGTCTGCACAAAGCTAATCTGAAAACGTATCATTTTAAAAACGTTGGTTTGCTCTCCTAGGACAAGGTAGTCCTCCATGCTGCCCACCAGACATGGGGTCAATTCCATTTCAATTCCAGCCAATTCAGGAAGTGCACTTCCAATTATTTTTGCTTTTCAATGCAGCAAATTTGGAATTTGGTTTACTTTCTGAATAGTAATAGAATTGACCCCAACCCTGCCTGCTCCACACACTGACTTCTTTCCAGTCATTGATTCTCAGTCATGCCGATATTGATTGTTCTCATTTCGGGAACAACTAACCAGACTCAATAACCATACATCTATCTCTCCATCTCTACTGTACTCCAGGCCCTACATCCCAGCTGCCCCCTCCTGTGGCACAGGGCTGGTCAACGGCAGCCCTGGAGGACTTTGCCCTGTTTCAGAGGAAGTGGTTTGAGGTGGCTTTCGTCCTGGAGGAGCGTCGAACTTGTGACCTCCCGGCCTTCCTTCTGCCCTGGCTGCCCAGCCGGCCCGCCTCCTATGCAAGTAGGCACAGCTCCTTCAGCCGCAGCTTTGGAGGACGCAGCCAGGCCGCAGCACTGCTAGGTACACACAGGCTGCTCCTCCCCCAGAGCTGAGCCTCAGCCCACCCACCTCAACCCCACCCCAAAATGGGCATCTCCCCCACAATCAGAATGAGCATGCCTCCCCTGTCCCTTCCAGTCAGACACACACCCTGGAACAGGCCCTCAGGGGTTTGGGAGGGAGGGTCCCATAGCAGGTGTCACACAGAGCCACCAGACAAGATTCCTGCATGCCTCTGTATGCAAATATGAAGTTGTGCTAACTTGGTCATCAGATTGGGACATGGTTGGTTGAGATCCGGTTAGACATTTTTCCATTAACTTGGTTTGTATTGTTGACAATAAGTTCCCAAAAATCATTAGCAACTTGTTAAAAGCTGATCTCTAACTTACCATTCCATAACTGAGGAGCTACTATTCTATTTGATTGAGGCATTCAGGGAATTTACAAACATCCATCAAAACCATCAAACTCTCACTAATTTATTCTTAGGTTTGAATAATTGGCCTATGATTCATTATATACTAATAGCAATTTGACTCATTAAGTACTTTCCATGACTTGAATTTCTCACCATCACAATGTTGCTCTCACATCATTGAATCAATGACTTGCCATCTGAACTAATAATTATCCTGGTGACATTGTTCCTTCTGTGTGACACAAGGCATTGGACCTCAGTACCCATCCCCCATACGGGCAGCAACAGGGCTGCATGTGATTGCTGGTGATCTATCTACTCCAGCTTGCAGAGCTTGGGTTGGTGGCACACCTAAACCTCTTCCCATTCTCATCCCAACCCCCTCTGCCTCAAATTGGAGCTTGAATTGGCATGTCAGTATGTAAAGTACAGTACATATTACATCTAATGGTAGTACTCGTGCCATTGTTGACTGATTTGAAAACAACTCCATCCAATCAGATCGCTGATGGATGTGATTTGCATCTACTTCTTCCAATTAGAGCAGTAATCGGTGTGGTAGTTCTCTTTTCCGTCCAATTAGAGAACTAGTTGGTGTGGTAGTGTTTAGTGCATGCTGTGGTAGCAGTGGCTGTGTACAGTAGTGCAGTGGTGTGCAGTGCACTGTCCTCTTTGCTTTCTGTCTCTATACTGTTTAATGCGTTTCAGCTATAAAATGTTGTGAGAATGTTAATGCGTTTAGGGATTCTTGACCAATCCTTCTTTCTCTGTCTCACTGTGATTTTTCTAACTGTGATTTGATGCTGTTTATGCTGCCACTTGATGCTGTTTATGCTGCCACTTTCGTAATGATAAATACCCATTTATTCTGGAAGAATATAACTTCTAAATGACTCATGCTTAGTTCAACTGTCATACCCCATGAGAACCCAAAATATAAGCTTGTTTTTCTCTGTAAATGTGAAAAAACACTGTATAGCCTCAAAATATGGTTGAAACTATCATTTGTATATCTTGGATGGTCAATCCTTGCATCCATAGCTCTATCTATTTATTTGAGAGTGGTTACATTTCTCCAGGCCCATCCCTCAGCTTTTTCCAAAGCAGGGTGACCTCTTTGTAATTGTTTCAACTAAGGATTGCCCCTTTTAAATGACTGATGAGTTTGGAATTGATTTCTGGTTTATATAAACCAGCTTATTGCCATGAAAATGTCTAACACGGGGAGAGAAACACCTCCAACTGTAGGCTATGCCCCCATCTGCTCAGGAAACAGATATGGTCATTATACCCAACATTGCTGAAAACATAAATGCTAAACTTTTCTCCCATAAAATCTGGTTTATTTGGACACATTTCTGTGAGAGTTGTGAATCATAATTCAGTACCTTAAAATAAAGTAATTTATACATAAACTCAATGGTTCCTCTCCAGGAAATCATGAAACAATGACACCAAAATCTAGCTGTAGAAATAATTTATTGTATGCGTATGTTTGTCATGATGACCATGTTTGTGTTGTCTCCAGTGATTAACAGTGTACTGGTCATTTAAAACCTATAGGCCTATTTTTAAAAAATAACACACTCACCTTTTCAGAATTAAATAACCATATGGACAAACAAATCATGATTTCTTAAGAATTGTGATGTAATTTGGAGTAGCATTCTAAATGTATGCATCATTAGCACATAATCAGTACAGAACAGGTTTGGGGTCAATTCCATTTCAATTTCAGTCAATTCAGAAGGTAAAACAAATTCCAAATTGTCCTAACTGAAAGGTGTTGAAGAGAAATTGAATTGGAATTTCAGTGTACTTCCTGAATTGACATGGAATTGACCCCAACCCTGGAGAGAAATTCTGAGCATAAGAGGTATTTCAGGGCAAGAGAGGATGCTATGGTTGAAAATTGTGGCTTCACTGACTTTCGCTAACTTACTAACATTCTTTGTGACGTTTCTAACTCCATCACAAATATTTGTGCCGTATTCTCCCAACAACTCTCATCCTCTTAATCTCATAATATCCATGTAAATGTCCTCTTCCTGCCTGTCCATCTCTACAACCATCTCTCCCTTTGGGCCTGATCTCTGGGCCTGTCCCTCTACTCCCTTGCTCTCTCGCTCCCCTCCCTCCTTGTCTCTCTCCTCAGCTGCCACTGTACCAGAGCAGAAGACAGCCACCTTGGATGTGGACGTTAACAATCGTAGTGACCGCACTGAGTGGTGCAGCTGCTATTACCATGGCAACTTCTCCCTCAACGCTGCCTTCGAGGTCAAGCTGCACTGGATGGCCGTCACTGCAGCTGTTCTCTTTGAGATGGTAAGACAAAGACAGACAGAGGGGGAATGTCCATTGACTCACTAGAGACACTCAGCGCTTCAAACTGTGACCAGACCCTTTGACTGGACAATGTTTTATTGGTCGCTAGGGTGCCAGTGAATTTTTTGTTATCTGGTCACGTTTGTTTTTGGTTCACAATGTGCTTTTATAAAAATGTATTCTAACAGCAATGGGTATGCAAACCAGGTATTCAAAAGGTTTGGTCCAAAGTCTTGGTTGAATGTTTGCGATGCGCAGTTCATTCATCATCCTCTGTTTTGAATTTACATTTCTAAATGCTTCCCAAAAAAACGGCCCAATTTTATTTGGTTGCGACCAAATCATGTGCTAGTGCCATCGACCGAAAACTTTGGTAGTGCCACCAGTGGAAAAAGTTAGTCCAGCACTCGACACATTAAGACTAAGATTAAGACTTCCTGTCAGAATGATTTAATGTAAGATCTTTTTAAGACCTACTGACACATTTCTTGATGTTGCCACAGATATGTAGTAAACGGCTGAATTAAATATTTCAGGATGTCATACAAGGCATGCCAGCTAATAATTAAACCATAAGGTCTCAAAACAGCTCACTAATTCCCGACATCACAACACTACACATGACATTATGCTTGCTTGGACGAGAGAGTTTGACAACAAGACCCATCTTTATCTTGACTCTCCACCATGTCTATCTTGGACTCTCCACCATACTCCCATCTCGACAGGTCCAAGGCTGGCACAGAAAGGCTGCCTCCTGTGGGTTCCTGTTGGTGCCCGTCCTGGAGGTGCCCTTTGCCCTACCCTCCTACCTATATGGTGACCCGCTGCGGGCCCAGCTCTTCATCCCTCTCCACATCCACCGTCTGCTGAGGGACGGCAGCGACAACCTGTTTGAGGGTGAGGAAACACTAGGAGCTTTTTACACCACTGTCATTGTACAGTCGTGGCCAAAAGTTTGAGAATGACACAAATATTAATTTTCACAAAGTCTGCTGCCTCAGTTTGTATGATGGAAATTTGCATATACTCCAGAATGTTATGAAGAGTGATCAGATGAATTGCAATTAATTGCAAAGTCCCTCTTTGCCATGCAAATGAACTGAATCCCCCAAAAACATTTCCACTGCATTTCAGCCCTGCCACAAAAGGACCAGCTGACATCATGTCAGTGATTATCTCGTTAACACAGGTGTGAGTGTTGACGAGGAGGCTGGAGATCATTCTGTCATGCTGATTGAGTTCGAATAACAGACTGGAAACTTCAAAAGGAGGGTGGTGCTTGGAATCATTGTTCTTCCTCTGTCATCCATGGTTACCTGCAAGGAAACACGTGCCGTCATCATTGCTTTGCACAAAAAGGGCTTCACAGGCAAGGATATTGCTGCCAGTAAGATTGCACCTAAATCAACCATTTATCGTATAATCAAGAACTTCAAGGCGAGCAGTTCAATTGTTGTGAAGAAGGCTTCAGGGCGCCCAAGAAAGTCCAGCAAGCGCCAGGACCGTCTCCTAAAGTTGATGCGGGATCGGGGCACCACCAGTACAGAGCTTGCTCAGGAATGGCAGCAGGCAAGAGGAGTGAGTGCATCTGCACGCACAGTGAGGCGAAGACTTTTGGAGGATGGTCTTGTGTCAAGAAGGGCAGCAAAGAAGCCACTTCTCTCCAGGAAAAACATCAGGGGCAGACTGATATTCTGCAAAAGGTACAGGGATTGGACTGCTGAGGACTGGGGTAAAGTCATTTTCTCTGATGAATCCCCTTTCCGATTGTTTGCGGCATCCGGAAAAAAGCTTGTCCGGAGAAGACAAGGTGAGCGCTACCATCAGTCCTGTGTCATGCCAACAGTAAAGCATCCTGATACCAATCATGTGTGGGGTTGCTTCTCAGCCAAGGAGTGGGCTCACTCACAATTTTGCCTAAGAACACAGCCATGAATATAGAATGGTACCAACACATCCTCCGGGAGCAACTTCTCCCAACCATCCAGGAACAGTTTGGTGACGAACAATGCCTTTTCCAGCATGATGGAGCACTTTTCCATAAAGCAAAAGTGATAACTAAGTGGCTCGGGGAACAAAACATCAATATTTTGGGTCCATGGCCAGGAAACTCCCCAGACCGTAATCCTATTGAGAATTTGTGGTCAATCCTCAAGAGGCGGGTGGACAAACAAAAACTGACAAATTCTGACAAACTCCAAGCATTGATTATGCAAGAATGGTTTGCCATCAATCAGGATGTGGCCCAGAAGTTAATTGACAGCATATCAGGGCGGATTGCAGAGGTCTTGAAAAAGAAGGGTCAGCACTGTAAATATTGACTCTTTGCATCAACTTTGTGTAATTGTCAATAAAAGCCTTTGACACTTATGAAATGCTTGTAATTATACTTCAGTATTCCATAGTAACATCTGACAAAAATATCTAAAGACACTGAAGCAGCAAACTTTGTGAAAATGTCATATTTGTGTCATTCTCAAAACTTTTGGCCACAACAATTGTCTCCATTTTATAGAGCACCTGTCTTTAACATAGATTGTAAGTAAATGTACAGGGGCATAAGCATAAACAACTTATTGGGTGTTGCTGGGTGTTCATGCTTGTCAATATTATTCCCCTGTGATAATTGTTTGACAGGGTTTGAACCAGAGACGTATTGGGATAGAATGCAGCTCTTTCAGGAAGCCATACTATACCGGTAGGTGATTCTCTATACATAGTTTAGAGGCCAGCAGGTAGCTTAGCGGTTAGAGCGTTGGGCCAGTAACCCGAAAGGTTGCATGTTCGAATACCTGAGCCGACAAGGTGAAAAACCATTGCGCAAGCCTCTTAATCCTAATTTGCTCCAGGGGCGACGCACTACTATGACTGACCCTGTAAAACTACACATTTCACTCCACCTATCTGGTGTGTGACAGTGAAACTTTTTTGTTGTTCTCTGTAAACATGGGATGGAGATGTCTATAAATAAACTCTGAGGCACTTTATGTGCTGCAAAGGGCTTTAGGTATTTATCCAAAGATTCTCTCACTTAACCTCTCTCGCTCAGATTCGGTTTTGTCCAAGACAAGTTTTCTGCCTCTGCTTTCAACTTCCCGTCAGAGAACAAACCCCAATACATCCACGTAACAGGTAGGCACATATTAACATAAAGATGAGCATAATTTCTAATTCTGTCACACATTTTTTTTCAATATGCCTTTTGATATTGCTAATACCCTCCCTCACAGTACTGTTCTCCTGCCCCTCTTTCTCTCTTTTTGTCCTCCCTGCTCCCCTTCTACCTCCCTCTCTAGGCACAGTGTTCCTCCAGCTGCCCTACTCCAAGAGGAAGTACTCTAGCGGGCAGCAGCGGAGGAGGAGGAATTCAACAGCATCAGCCAGTCAGGGCCTGTTTGGCTCAGAAGAGCTGGTGGGTTACTACTGGGCCTACAATACCATGCTGACCAAGGCTTGGAGGACGGGTGTGCTTGGGGATGAGAAGCTGGCTGACCGCCTGCTCAGAGACTTCACTGACTTCTGCGCCAACAAAGACAAGAGGCTGGTAAACTTTTGGGACAGCTGCCAGGAGAAAATGAACGCTAGTGCTCCATGAAGATGAGATGGAGAGGTGAAACTGAGAAAGAGAGACAGACAAATCTATTGAAATGGGAATGCAGTGGCTGCAGTGTTGAGGTTTTTGGTAAGAATTCTCCTCAACAACACCTTGTATAAGTGTGCTATGTCCCATCTGTGGCAGGACTTGTGCTTTGCATCTAGGTCAAGGTGGCAGGTCAAGTGCTATGACAGTTAACATGAAGACTATGCATGAGGAGCAGAGACTCTGCTTCCTCTGGTCCTGCTACTAAGCTGCTACTTTTTCTTCACATCAAGTGAATAATAAAATAACTAATCTGAACCTGGTATACGCCTCTACATCAAATCACATTTTATTGGTCACATACACATATTTAGCAGATGTTATTGAATAAAATACAGTAGAATAGAATACAGTATTTACATATGAGATGAGTAAAGCAGTATGTAAACTTTATTTAAACATTATTAAAGTGACTAGTGTTCCATTATTAAAGTGGCCGGTAATTCCAAGTCTGTACAGATGAAGTTGGAAGTTTACATACACTTAGGTTGGAGTCATTAAAACTTGTTTTTCAACCACTGCACAAATGTCTTGTTAACAAACTATAGTTTTGGCAAGTCGGTTAGGACATCTACTTTGTGCATGACAAGTAATTTTCCCAACAATTATTTACAGACAGATTATTTCACTTATAATTCACTGTGTCATAATTCCAGTGGGTCAGAAGTTTACATACACTGAGTTGACTGCCTTTAAACAGCTTGGGAAATTCCAGAAAATTATGTCATGGCTTTAGAAGCTTCTGATAGGCTAATTGACATAATTTGAATCAATTGGAGGTGTACCTGTGGAAGTATTTCAAGGCCTACCTTTGAACTCAGTACCTCTTTGCTTGACATCATGGGAAAGTCAAAAGAAATTGTAGACCTCCAAGTCTGGTTCATCCTTGGGAGCAATTTCCAAACGACTGAAGGTACCACATTCATCTGAACAAACAATAGTATGCAAGCATAAACACCATGGGACCACACAACCGTCATACCGCTCAGGAAGGAGAAGCGCTCTGTCTCCTAGAGATGAACGTACTTTGATGTGAAAAGTGCCTTTTGAAGATGCTGGAGGAAACCGGTACAAAAGTATTGATATCCACAGTAAAACGAGTCCTATATTGACATAACCTGAAAGGCCGCTCAGCGAGGAAGAAGTCACTGCTCCAAAACAGCCAATAAAAAGCCAGACTACGGTACTTTTTGGAGAAATGTCCTCTGGTCTGATGAAACTGTTTGGCCATAATGATCATTGTAATGTTTGGAGGAAAAAGCGGGAGGCTTGCAAGCCGAAGAACACCATCCCAACCGTGAAGCACAGGGGTGGCAGCATCATGTTGTGGGGGTGCTTTGCTGCAGGAGGGACTGGTGCCCTTCGCAAAATAGATGACATCATGAGGTAGGAAAATGATGTGGATATATTGAAGCAAGATCTCAAGACATCAGTCAGGAAGTTAAAGCTTGGTTGCAAATTGGGCATACTTCATAAAGTTGTGGCAAAATGGCTTAAGGACAACAAAGTCAAGGTATTGGAGTGGCCATCACAAAGCCCTGACCTCAATCATATAGAAAATTTGTGGGCAGAACTGAAAAAGCGTGTGCGAGCAAGGAGGCCTACAAACCTGACTCTGTTACACCAGCTCTGTCAGGAGGAATGGGCAAAAATTCACCCAACTTATTGTGGGAAGTTTGTGAAAGGCTACCTGAAAAGTTGGCCTGTAAACTTCTGACCCACTGGGAATGTGATGAAAGATATAAAAGCTGAAAAAAATCATTCTCTCTACTATTATTCTGACATTTTACATTCTCTGGAGAGCCCTGCGGTTGCGGACGGTGCAGTTGCCATACCAGGCAGTGATACTAGTGAAATTTAAAACTTTGAGGAGAATTAATTTGTTGCAGAAATGAATACAAAATAAATATCAAGAGGTTATGGGGTTTGTTCAGGATGTTTTATTGCATGGGGATAATATAATGCTAGTTTCCCTTCTCAGTGACTGGTAGCTGATGTTGGGGAAGCTACTCTGATAATATAGTTTACCAAGCTACCAATTACTTCACACTGGAAGACGTTAAGATACACTAAAGCTACCCTTAAGAAAAATATAGTTTAACTAAAGTTACTAGTAGTTAAAAGGTTAGGAGACCATTTCCCTAATCCTTGTCCTAACCTTAACCTAAATTCTCCTAACTTGCTACAAACTAACTGAGATTTTGAGGGAATCTCAGTTAGCTACACCGCTACATGGCAAAAAAGTAAAAAAACACAACCTAGATTTGAATTTAGTTCAACTACCACCAAGCTGCTGCAGTCTGCAAATTGTACATAGGCCCACCTACTGGAGAGCCAGGCCCAACCAGTCAGAATTACTTTTTCCCCACAAAAGGGGGGGGGGGGAAAGGGCTTTATTTCAGACTCCTCCGTTTCATCAGCTGTCCGGGTGGCTGGTGTCAGATGATCCCACAGGTGAAAAAGCCAGATGTGGAGGTCCTGGGCTGCCGTGGTTACACGTGGTTGTGAGGCCGGTTGGACGTACTGACAAATTCTCTAAAACGACTGCTTATGGCAGAGAATTTAACATTCAATTTTCTGGCAGCAGCTCGGGTGGACATTCCTATTGCAAAAATGTAGACATCTGCGGCACGTGACAAAACAGCACATTATAGAGCGGCCTTCTATTGTACCCAGCACAAGGTGCACCTGTGTAATGTTTCATTTTTTTAACTAGGCAAGTCAGTTAAGAATAAATTCTTATTTACAAAGACGCCCAAACCAGGACAACGCTGGGCCAATTGTGCGCTGCCCTATGGGACTCCCAATCACGGCCGGATGTGATACAGCCTGGAATCAAACCAGGGTCTGTAGGGATGCCTCTAGCACTGAGATGCAGTGTCTTAAACCGCTGCGCCACTCAGGAGCCCATGATCTTGCTGTTTAATCTGCTTCTTGATATGCCATTCCTGTCAGGTAGGTAGATTATCTTGGCAAATGAGAAATCCTCACTAACGGATGTAACAAATTTGTGCACAACATTTGTGAGAAATACGTTTTTTGTGTGTATGTAAAATTTCTGCAATCTTTTTATTTTAGCTCATGAAACATAGGACCAACACTTTACCTGTTGCATTTATATTTTAGTTACATTTAGCTCACGACTCCCCAACACTGCTGCTAGCTAGATGTTCTGCTATATTCTTGGAATAATATCACATCCCTGATAATATACAGAAGTGTGTCACACACTCCTCCTCCTGCCCAGTTACCGGGAAGAGATGATGCAACGCTGGAATGGGGAGTTATTTTCTTTTAGGGATGAGGGGAGGGAACACTTGTCAGCAACACAGAGGTCTTCTGCACCTTTCAGTGTCATGTTTTGTACATTACAGCGGTTGGCATAAATGCTATCATGGCTTTGGGACTGGGTAGATGTAAGGAAAGGCACTACTTATGCCCTATATGTTCACATCTCCATCCTACTATGCTTGGAACCATTACTTGTATGCCATATGTGAGGTCACGCTAGCTGCAACCCTACACGCACGCGCTCTCAGTTGCTGCAACCGATGCAGTACGTTGCACTGCGCAGGTGCACGCCTGCAGCGTACGTTTCTATTTTTAGAAAGTGACGTCATCTTGAAATATCAGCAGCAGCCTTCACCCCCCGCCCCGGATAGACAGGACTCTTGGAACAGCACCCCATGTCGATAGCAGTGGGAGGCCGCAGTAGCTAGTTTAGCCACCGGTTGTTGAGATAGAGTCGGTTAGGGGTTGGAGCGAGGACTTGGAGGGGAGCCACTGATTATCTTAATTCTAATTTGCGCCTCGGCAGCATTAAAAAGCGCATTGTTTCACCATTGTTTAGCTTGTATTGTACGTGGGTTTTTAGAGATAATCCGCAGTGACATTTGATGTGCTGTGTGTATCGTAGGACGTCATCGGGAAAATACACATTGCTTTCGAATACACCTAGCTATCGTCAATAGCCTCCCGTATCTTGGAACTGACTTCCCGACCTTCGGCACATCAACAGCGACAATGGCAGATAGAGAGCAACTGATCCAGAGAGCCCGTATGGCTGAGCAGGCGGAGCGGTACGATGACATGGCCTCAGCGATGAAACAGGTAGACATCATTTTGCATAATGTGCAATGCAGCTCACTTGGAGGAATGGCCAAATGTGACAGTAATTCATATCAGTTTGTAACAAAGGTAATCTATTATTACATTATTCACTAGTCAGACAATGTAGCCTCTTGCTAACTAGCTAACTAACTATAGTAACTGGGATTATCGTCTTAATCTAATAAATCATTTCCAGAATTCTGTGCATTATCATAAATCAATGTGTAACCTGGTGCACACAATACCAAGGTTGGCTATTTTGCTTCTGTTGCTATGTTATTTTGCCATATATATTTTTTTGGAGTGAATGTGGTAGCTAAAGAGCTAGCTGAGCTAACAATGAAACTGGTGGTGGTCTTGGTTTCGTGGCTACGGCTTGTCTATGATGCAGTAGTAGCAGCACTAGCCTAGAGGCTGAACACGTTGGGTGCGTTCGTTCACTAAAGCACTTTGGGCCGATTGAATAAAACTAGATATTCCAAGCTTGAAAGCTGTTTTTTTTTTTACCTTTCCTGTAATAGACTAATATACAGAATAGTCGTCAAATGTATGCCAGGCAGAGGTACAATTTCTTAAATTACGAACAAATATGATGCTGGAAGTTTATAAACGACCAGGTTTTGCTCCTTTAACGCACCCACAAACCTGTCTGCAAGGGTGGAAATGGCTGCAGTTTGATGGATCGACGATGATGGATACATATTCAGCATATGACTTAAATGTAGCCTGTTTCTCAAAAGGCATAAGACAAGCACCTTTATATAAAAAAATAGGGTTTTATATTCACAGTTAAGAATCAAGCACAGCTTCAGCCACAAATACAGCACAGTCTAGGCTTTCTCCAGCTAGGCATGCATGCACCCTGCAACGTCACACCTTTGTCATTGGTCAATTTATAGAGCTTTTATTCAGGATAGGAATGTTAGGTCAATGGTACATTTCTTTTAATTTATGGAAGGTTTATGATACGGTAGCATTTTCACATCCTGACACCATTCTTTGCAACACTTCTATGTCCTCACCAGGTGACTGAGCTGAGTGAGCCTCTGAGTAACGACGACCGCAACCTGCTCTCCGTGGCCTACAAGAACGTGGTGGGGGCCCGGCGGTCCTCCTGGCGCGTCACCTCCAGCATCGAGCAGAGGGCCATGGCCGACGGCAACGACAAGAAGCTGGAGCTGGTGAAGGCCTACCGGGAGACCATCGAGAAGGAGCTAGAGACGGTCTGCCAGGACGTGCTCAACCTGCTCGACCAGTTCCTCATCAAGAGCTGCGGAGAAGACCAGCTGGAGAGCAAGGTGTTCTACCTGAAGATGAAGGGTGACTACTACCGCTACCTGGCCGAGGTGGCCACGGCCGAGAAGAAGACCTCCGCCGTGGAGTCCTCCGAGGGAGCCTACAAGGAGGCCTACGAGATCAGCAAGAGCATGGCGGCCACCCACCCCATCCGCCTAGGTCTGGCCCTCAACTTCTCTGTGTTCTACTACGAGATCCAAAACGCCCCCGAGGAGGCCTGCAAGCTGGCCAAGGAGGCCTTTGATGAGGCCATCGGACACCTGGACAATCTGAACGAGGACTCCTATAAGGACTCCACCCTCATCATGCAACTGCTGCGGGACAACCTGACCCTGTGGACCAGCGACCAGCAGGACAGCGAGGGGGGAGAGGCCCAACCCTGAGACCACCTCCTCCTAACCCCTGATAGTCTTTAGCTAGAGTTAGCCACTCCCCTTCCCCCCCCCCCCCTCACATTCTTTACTAGTTTCAGATCTTTTGTTCTCTAATCTCTTCCTCATCGCTCGCCTCTTTGTCTCTTTGTGCCATTATCATGCTCAATTAAGGCCTCATCAGGAATAATCTGTTCTCTAGTGGCCTGTCGTTTTTGTCCTACATTCTCACCTCTTCCCTTGCTGCATTCACCCTATCATACTGTCCTCCTCAACTCTCTCCCTCTTTTCTGTCCTCCAAGGCTTTCTGTCCCTGGCCCACTTCCTGTGCGCTAGGTGGTATTTTTTCTGCTTCGATCCATTCCATCCCCTCCCTTCCATAGTTGCTGATAATTAACTGACTAGTTGGTATTCAAGTGACATTTCCACAGGATGTTCTCGTGAGGACAATTTAGTATCGATCATGAGTGGATGTCTGTAATTCTAATTAGGGAAAATGTATTTCATTACGTTACACAGCATAGTGGAAATGTTACTATTGACCAGAATGTGGTTGTGATCTCCTCCTTGACTTGAACCCTTTCTATGCCCCCTGTCACTGTAAGATGTCTGTCTGTTGTTCCTCCTCTCTATTTCCTGTCTGTTGCCCTTTCCACTCTGCCCTCTGATCTCTGTGTGCATTGCTAGCCCCTGTGAATGTGTGCGCCAGCAATCATACCATTTTGAAATGTCCACCTTTTGAAGGTTGATGGGACAGTGTCTGGAGTTTTCAGTTGTGCAAGTACATTTGTTTATTATTATGAATAATGTGTGGTCATTAAAAGAATGCCATTAAAACATTACCTACCCTGGGAACTTGTGGGTTTATACCCTGGTCTGTGTGAATGCTTGGATGAACAGCATGCGCATCAGTCGCCATGAGTGAATCTGTGACCCTGCGGTCATGAGCTATTTGGTCATGATGTTTCCGGCTGTACGTGTATTTAATTATTCAGATTATCTCTGTATTACACACACGCACACACACATTTAGTTCACTGTGTATTGTGTTTTTTGTGAGAATGTTCTCATTGTATTCCTCCCCCTAATGGACAAAGTCAGAATGGGGTCTTGGTGCAGTATACATTTCCAATGAATTAGCTGCACACTTCTATTGAAGTGAAATGGACAGTAGGTTAGTAGTAGGTGTAATATGACCCATTTTAGTTTTCTGTTGCAAATGTTTTTGATTCTATATGCCCAATTGAACACCACCCTGGCTTGTTTTACCACTTTTTTTTTGTTAAATTTTTTTTTTTAACCTTCCTGGCTCTTTGTTGTGCTGCATTTTACCATGTTAAGCTCCAGACTCGATACTTGCCTGGTGGTTGTTTCTGGTACTTTTACCCTCCCGACTACAGGGTCCATAATAACGTAACAGCCCCATTAAAGGGATTTTTTTTTTGCAATCTTTTGACTTTATCATTGATTTATAGGTCTATGCTGAGACTGGTATAACAAACATCCCACTACAAGGATGAAAGAAGTCGAAAATAATCATGTTCTATCAATTAAATTGTCAGTCTTTTATATTGGTACAGGCTTATCTTGATCATCTCAGGGAGGAGTGAGGTTGGGCATAGTTCAGGCTTTGAAATTGCTGAGATAGAAGCTCAGGGTCAGGGAAGAAGCATCAGGTGATGATGATATAGGAGCATTCAAGGTTGGGGAGTAAAATGTAATCCGTTACATGTAAGGGATTACAAAAAAATGCGTAACTAACCCATAACGTTACCAGCAAAAATATTGTAATCAGATTACACAACTGAGCAAGAGGACAAGTACAATAGTGTCTAGTTTGAGAAACAAGATGCCTCACAAGTCCTCAACTGGCAGCTTCATTAAATAGTCCCCGCAAAACACCAGTCTCAACGTCAACAGTAAAAAGGCGACTCTGGGATGCTGGCCTTCTAGGCAGAGTTGCAAAGAAAAGGCCACATCTCAGACTGGCCAATAAAAATAAAAGATTAAGATGGACAAAATGAACACAGACACTGGACAGAGGAAATCTGCCTAGAAAGCCAGCATCCTGGAGTCGCCTTTTCACTGTTGAGATTGGTGTTTTGAGGGTACTATTTTGTGAGGTGTCTGTTTCTGAAACTAGACACTAATGTACTTGCCGCCTTGCTCAGTTGTGCACCTGGGCCTCCCACTCCTCTTTCTATTCTGTTTAGGTGAAGGGAAGGGAGTAGTACACAGCGTTGTACCAGATCTTCAGTTTCTTGGCAATTTCTTGCATGGAATAGCCTTCATTTCTCAGGACAAGAGTAGACTGATGAGTTTCAGAAGAAAATTCTTTGTTTCTGGCCATTTTGAGCCTGTAATCGAACCCACAAATGCTGATTCTCCAGATACTCAACTAGTCTAAAGAAGGCCAGTTTTATTGCTTCTTTAATCAGGACAACATTTTTCAGCTGGGCTAACGTAATTGCAAAAGGGTTTTCTAATGCTCAATAAGCCTTTTAAAATGATAAACTTGGATTAGCTAACACAACGTGCCATTGAAACACAGGAGTGATGGTTGCTGATAATGGGCCTCTGTACGCCTATGTAGATATTTCATAAAAAATCTGCCGTTTCCAGCTACAATAGTCATTTACAACGTTAACAATGTCTACACTGTATTTCGGATACATTTGATGTTATTTTAATGGACAAAAAATTTACTTTTCTTTAAGAAACTAGGACATTTGTAACTGACCCTAAACTTTTGAACGGTAGTATATATCTAATTTATAACGTTGGTCCTTGCATCTATAGCTCTGTCTATTCATCTCAGAGTGGCTACATTTCTCCAGGCCCATCCTGGCTTTTTACCAAAGCAGAGGTCGGGGCGACCGTTTTGTTATTGTTTCATCTTTGGATTTACCCATTAAACAGCTGCATATTATCAAGATATCAAATAGGCATTAACAAAAAGTTAAACAATAGGCCTATAGCAAATGCAGCATATGGCATACATTTTTCACATGTTAATAGCACTTTTCAGTAGTGCATAAAGCATGCCACTCCATGAGCGCAGCATTTATTTTTCAACTCAAATCAATGAGTCCAATCAGTCTTCCATGACAACAAAATCATAAATAACAGATGAATAAATCCTTCGTTTTGGGGATATACTCAGGTAAAACAACTTGGCTAATCTATATATACCATATTTCCAAGTCCTATTCTTGAAGATGAAGGGGTATAACATTTATTGGAATGACTGGAATTCTGATAGACTGGTTTTGAATGTAAAGATATAATTTAATTGTATTATTATAGGTAGTAAAAAGCGATGGGTTTGAAGAAGCCTACATAACCAACCCATAAAGTGAAATTGTACATCCATATATGGCCAGCTATGTAAACTTTAATGTGTATTTATCCTGCAATAGATGTTCAATTGCCTCTTAAGGGGAAAATAATCTAAAAATAACTTTATGTAATCAGATTACCATACTGAGTTTGGGTAATCCAAAAGTTACGTTACTGATTACAATTTTGGACAGGTAACTAGTAACTCTAACGGATTACATTGAAAAAGTAACCTACCCAACCCTTGGAGCAGTACAAGGGTAAGATCATACAGTGACATTGTAAATGTTATATACCTGTAGAGACTAATGGCTGATGTAAATGTATGTGAGCAAGATTGTTCGAAGCTGTGATGAGAGAGATTAATACAATTTTATGGATAGCCCCTTATCACACGCACACTCAAGTCTTCACCAGCAACCTGAAGAGGAATGGAGGAGGGGCAGAGTAATCATTAACCCACTATCTGTGTGTTTACTCTGTGAGTGAGGTCGTTTTGTGAAGAAAGTACCTTTTTGATTGACTGTTACCTTGATTCAGAATGTGTTTCCTTGTGGAAATAAGTCTTAATATTGACAGAAGAATTCATGGACTGGGCTTACAGTCAACAGCCATGGCCATTAACATACATTTAATGCTAGTATTACTATATTTCCCCATTAAACATTATAGCCAATAAACCCTTCCTAATGGTTGTGTTCTATCAAAAACCCAATATTATTGTTTTTCCTGTATGCTCTTTGGTGTGCTCTTTCTCCCAGGAGTCCACAATTCACCTGCTGCCACAGCACTTTCACAGTTGATGTATCTACCTACAGTAGTCACCTACTTTCAGAGTTTTATCAATCAGCCGTTTCCATTAGGACTAGGGTTAGTGTAGTTCTGAAAGTGGAGTGGCTTACAAGTGGTCTTTTATAGGATTTTTTTTCCCTTCTAAGTATTTTCGGTTCAGCTGATCATTAAAGCGTCAATCAGAAGTAGAAACAATAACAAAGCTACTGCCTGCCTGCCACTGTTTTGGTAAAAAGCTGAGGGATGGGTTTGGAGAAATGCAACCATTCTCAAATTCATAGACAGAGCTATGGATGCAAGGACTGACCAACCATGATATCAAAATGATAGTCTTTATGCTATATTGTGTTTATTCACAAACATTAGAGTAAAAACAAGCTTATATTTGGGGTTCTGATAGGGTACAACAGTTGAACTAAGCTCATAAGGCATAAGTTACTGTACATTCTTCAAGAATCAATGGGTACATATAATTAATTTATAAGTCCAAAAATGGATGTAGCAAATGTTGATTTCCCTTTCAATTACCCTTTGTTTGCCATAAAGCACATGCTTTGCATTGTCTCAAACATACTATTAATCAACACACCAGTGGTGGTTCGTGCCGTTTAAGATGAGGGACAACAATATTTTTTTATGAGCTTGGCCTTATTTCTACTACAGCACATTGGATGACTGTCATTCGTATACAATGAACCCAGCTCAATGTAACATCGACAGATTTAGGCTACTACATGATAGTTGAATTTTACCTATACACATCATGAGCTTGCTACAACCTAGCCTACGAATGAAAGCTTACAATGTAGGAGCACAGGTCGAGAGAAATTTGAGTCATCAAGGTGACAGACATTGACACATTCGACACTGCCTTGCACACTCTTGTTGCCTCTAGCTGATCTAGTGTGTAATCATTTGTCCAACAGTTGCAAACAAGATTTTTCTATAGGACACATTCAGGTACATTTCTCATATTTTGTTCCTTTTGCTTCCGTTTAAGATATGTTTTTACAACAGAATCGGCGGAATGAATTCACCCCTGATCACACGCAAACAGAGTTCACTTTCATTGCAGCCACATACAAACAGCATGATCCTTTTGATCATTGTAGAATTGCTTCTTGCATCTACGCACTCCCCTCTTCTCACCTTTTCCCTGCGCTTGTAGACTTCCGTGCACAACACATCAGCTGTCTGTGACCAGATGAAAAAACCTTTCCAAACCAAACCTTCACATCATAACCACTAACCGCTACACACATCCTACATCGTTGTCACCATATTAAATAACGTCATAGTCAACATAGCTACTAGAACTAAGGTGTTAGTAAACTCGCTACGATCATGCATTACAGTGTACAGTCAGCAAGGAGTTTAGCAGTTACACTGGCGGGCAATAAATTAATAAAACCAAAAGCTTACCTTGACTTCGAAGAGTTCTAGTGTTGGATAGCAATAGCCAGCTAGCTACCATAGCCAGCTAGCTAACATAGTATTTATCTCTGTTTGAGCAGGGTGTTTGAGTAGGCTAAACTAGCTAGGTAAGTGAAAATGAAAAAAATACAACATCTTGCTCTTTCTCTTTCTCTCTTGCTTCTCATTCATTTTTTTAATAAAGTAATTTGTTCAAAACTGTTGAACTATTGTTTTCTCTCTCTCCTTGAGTCAACTACTCACCACATTTTATGAACTTCAGTGCTAGCTAGCTATAGCTTATGCTTTCAGTACTAGATTCATTCTCTGATCCTTTGATTGGGTGGACAACATGTCAGTTCATGCTGCAAGAGCTCTGACAGTTTGGAGGATTCCTCTGGAGGTTGTCATAATTACTATGTAAGTCTATGGAAGGGGGTGAGAACAATGAGCCTCCTAGGTTTTGTATTGAAGTCAATGTAACCAGAGGAGGACGGAAACTAGCTGTCCTCCGGCTACACCATGGTGCTACCCTACAGAGTGATGTTGTGGCTACTGTAGACCTTCATTGCAAGTGTAGTGTGTTTTAATAAATTATTTGGTGATGTGAATATAGTTAGTATAGTGTCATCTAAAAATGATAACTTTTTAAATGTTTCAATATTTAAATGTTTCTGAAATTCACTGTTGAGGACAGTCCTCCCCTTTCTCCTCTGAGGAGCCTCCACTGGTCCACACGCACACGTACATGCATGCTCACATGCACACACATACCTATCTGTGGGGTCAGTAGTACATAAGTAGCATTGCAGGTGACAGGGGAGTCAGTAGCACAGCAGTAAAGGAGAGAGGCTTCTACAATACACCTGTCCTCTTGTCACCTCTGAAGCTCAGAACAGACAAAATGACACAGGATTATTTTGGGTTCTCCTTAGTTAGAAGTGTGCCTAATAATGGCACAGTGGCAGTCAACAACCCAGCGGATATCTCCGTGATTGTGATCTACTTTGTGGTTGTCCTGGCAGTCGGAGTATGGGTGAGTTCCTTAATCTTTCCATTGACACATTGACACTAAAACAACTCTGTGTCTGTGAATAGTTAATCCCTCAGAAAGGAACAGAGCATGTTTTAGTTGAATCCGGAAAAAACGTTGCTTTCTCTATTCTGAATATGATTTAACAAAAAAAAAAAAAATAGAAGCATCTTCATAGTGTTTCGATGAGTTTTCTTCTGAGTGATAATATGTCCTTATATTTACAAACATAAAATATGAATTATGATATTCTACACTTTCTATACAAAGTTATTCAGAAGGCTTCCAAAAAACATAATCACAAATGGGTTAATGGCTGGACTCATGCAGTACACTTGTTGCTGCAGATATTGTCCAACCTGTGCCAGGTACATTATGCGGAAATTCTCCTCAAGTGTATGTCAAGTAGCCTATGAATACCAAATGTCAAGTAGCTTATGAAAACCAAGTGTCAAGTAGCCTATGAATACCAAGTGTCAAGTAGCCTATGAATACCAAGTGTCAAGTAGCCTATGAATACCAAGTGTCAAGTAGCCCGTGAATACCCAGTGTCAAATAGCCTATGAATACCAAGTGACAAGTAGCCTATGAATACCAAGTGTCAAGTAGCCTATGAATACCCAGTGTCAAGTAGCCTATGAATACCAAGTGTTAAGTAGCCTATGAATACCAAGTGTCAAGTAGCCCATGAATACTAAGTGTCAAGTAGCCTTTGAATACCACATGTCAAGTAGGCTATGAATACCCAGTGTCAAGTAACCTATGAATACCCAGTGTCAAGTAGCCTAGGAATACCCAGTGTCAAGTAGCCTGAGAATTTCAAGTGTCAAGTAGCCTATGAATACCAAGTGTCAAGTAGCCTATGAATACCACATGTCAAGTAGCTGTCAAGTAGCCTATGAATACCAAGTGTTAAGTAGCCTATGAATACCAAGTGTCAAGTAGCCTATGAATACCACACGTCAAGTAGCTGTCAAGTAGCCTATGAATACCAAGTGTTAAGTAGCCTATGAATACCAAGTGTCAAGTAGCCGATGAATACCAAGTGTCAAGTAACCTATGAAGACTAAGTGTCAAGTAGCCTATGAATACCAAGTCTTAAGTAGCCTATGAATACCAAGTGTTAAGTAGCCTATGAATACCAAGTGTTAAGTAGCCTATGAATACCAAGTGCACTGACATCTCATTGAAGTACCTGGATTGCTTCAATTTATGCCCAGCTGCAAAATGTATAATATTGACAGACATTTATAGAACAAGTCACCAAGTATGTTTGAATTAAATTGCTGAGGAATACATTTGCATTTGTGATATTGTTTCAGATGTGTGGAGAGTCGATACAGTACTAACTACACACCCACTGGGCACAGACGTCAAACTAACATCTATTCCTCATTGGTTCAACGTACATGTAGTTTCATTGAAATGATGTGGAAACAACTTTGATTCAACCAGTGTGTGCTCAGTGGTTAGTGCTGATTGATGATTGACCCAAACAATGTTTACAAGATGTAGTAAACCATCAGTGTGAAACTAACAGAGTCCAATTAAACACCATATAAACAAAAATGTATATTGACCTTGTATATATAACTGAAAAAGGTGCAAATAACCGTATCATGTAACAAGGTTATTGATCAACATGATCCCTGATACATGAATATGGTATCTCAAAACAACTCAATTAACCAGTCTCTCTTTGCAGGCTATGGTGAGCACAAACCGAGCCACCGTAGGTGGGTTCTTCCTGGCAGGAAGAAGCATGGTGTGGTGGCCAGTGAGTATAAGTCTTCTCTCAGGGCAGTCTATTACATATTATAAACTGGGTGGTTTGAGCCCTGAATGCTGATACATTATTACGTTCAAAGGCATCGAACTCGCTCTAATTTACTGGCCACTGTTTATGACCGTAGCACATATTTGGAAAGACACCCTGTTCTCCTGAACTATCCTAATCCGTGCCTGTATTCCATGGAAGTGTCCAGCTCATACTTAAATCAAGGTCATAATCTTTTATCTTGATGTGTTGGAAGCCTATAAATCATATGCCCTTCATTTGAGACTGCTCCTAATGACTCAATAATGACTGATACTGATTGTACCGGTACACGTGAGGTGTCTAACTTAATTGCATATTTCCCTTCTATGGACCATGTACTTGGCAACCTTTGCCCCATTATCTTACATGGTACACCTGTTGTTGTTGTTGTAAATGTTCCTTTATGAATGAAGTTCTTCCCAATGACCTTCCATATCCAAAAACTGTGAAAGAATATCATTACTTTCTGTATAAATTGATCATGAACATTCCTCTGTCCTTCCTCTCCAGATTGGGGCATCCCTCTTTGCGAGCAACATTGGCAGTGGGCATTTTGTTGGCATCGCAGGGACTGCGGCTGCAGGTGGACTTGCCATTGGCGGATTTGAATGGAATGTGAGTGGCAACGTCTAATGTAAATAAGTACCATGATAACCTCTCATGCAAACATCATCATAACCTCTGAAACGTACCTGATATTATCACTCATCTCATCTCTATCTCTATTATCATCTCATCTCTATCTCTATTATCATCTCATCTCTATCTCTGTTATCATCTCATCTCTACATCTGTTATCATCTCATCTCTATCTCTATTATCATCTCATCTCTATCTCTGTTATCATCTCATCTCTACATCTGTTATCATCTCATCTCTATCTCTGTTATCATCTCTATCTCTGTAATCATCTCATCTCAATCTCTATTATCATCTCATCTCTATCTATGTTATCATCTCATCTCTATCTCTGTAATCATCTCATCTCTATCTCTATTATCATCTCATCTCTATCTCTGTAATCATCTCATCTCAATCTCTATTATCATCTCATCTCTATCTCTGTTATCATCTCATCTCTACATCTGTTATCATCTCATCTCTATCTCTGTTATCATCTCTATCTCTGTAATCATCTCATCTCAATCTCTATTATCATCTCATCTCTATCTATGTTATCATCTCATCTCTATCTCTGTAATCATCTCATCTCTATCTCTATTATCATCTCATCTCTATCTCTGTAATCATCTCATCTCAATCTCTATTATCATCTCATCTCAATCTCTGTTATCATCTCATCTCTATCTCTGTAGTCATCTCATCTCAATCTCTATTATCATCTCATCTCTATCTCTATTATCATTATCTCATCTCTATCTCTGTCATCATCTCATCTTTATCTCTGAAATCATCTCATCTCTATCTCTATTATCATCTCTATCTCTATTATAATCTCATCTCTCTCTCTATTATCATCTAATCTCTGTCTATGTTATCAACTCATCTCTATCTCTGTTATCATCTAATCTCTATCTCTATTATCATCTTATCTCTATCTCTATTATCATCTCATCTCTATCTCTGTTATCATCTCATCTCATCTCGATCTCTGTTATCATCTCATCTTTATCTCTATTATCATCGCATCTCTATCTCTATTATCATCTAATCTCTATCTCTATAATCATCTAATCTCATCTCTATTATCATATCATCTCTATCTCTATTATCATCTCATCTCATCTCTATCTCTGTTATCATCTCATCTCTATCTCTGTTATCATATCATCTCTATCTCTATTATCATCTCATCTCTAGCTCTGTTATCATCTCATCTCTATCTCTGTTATCATATCATCTCTATCTCTATTATCATCTCATCTCTATTTCTATTGCACTCTGCAATTATTTGTATAAAAGGTGCTCTTTTTTTATACACGTTTATTATCTATATTGGGTCTGATAAGCGTGTAGGTTAAATGTCACCATATGATCGATACTAGAGAACAGCAGTGGGCGAAAGCAGTAACACGTCTAGTAAAAGATAAATCTGTCATTTCATGAATTCCCCATCTGAACCCTTAGGATGTGTGTTTTTCAGGCCCTTGTGGTGGTGATCATTCTTGGATGGCTCTTTGTTCCCATTTACATCAAAGCTGGGGTGAGAACAACCTTTTCTGCTATTACAGTGTAATTACCATTATACCATGACATTTCGTACATTTCTGTAGCATATAATCTAGTGCTATTTCACAATGTAATCATGTCTACTGGATTTGTTTAGGTGGTGACCATGCCAGAGTACTTGAGGAAGAGGTTCGGAGGCCAGCGCATCCGCATCTATCTCTCAGTGCTCTCACTCTTCCTCTATGTCTTCACTAAGATCTCAGTGAGTCACTCATATCACTGTTCATTGTATATTACTGTTGAAAACAACAAGGTACACTGTATATATACACTACCGTTCAAAAGTTTGGGGTCACTTAGAAATGTTCTTGTTTTTGAAAGAAAAGCTAATTATATGTCCATTTAAACAACAGTTTTGCGGGTAATATTTAATGAAGCTGCCATTTGAGGACTTGTGAGGTGTCTGCTTCTCAAACTAGACAATCTAATGTACTTGTCCTCTTGCTCAGTTGTGCACCGGGGCCTCCCACTCCTCATTCTATTCTGGTTAGAGACAGTTTGTGCTGTTCTGTGAAGGGAATAGTACACAGCATTGTACCAGATCTTCAGTTTCTTGGCAATTTCTCGCATGGAATAGCCTTCATTTCGCAGGACAAGAATAGAGTTTCAGAAGAAAGTTATTTGTTTCTGGCCATTTTGAGCCTGTAATCAAACCCACAAATGCTGATGCCCCAGATACTCAACTAGTCTAAAGAAGGCCAGTTTTATTGCTTGTTTCAGCAAGGGGCAACAAAGTTTCATCACGTTGTTAAAAGTCCATGTTAATTTATGTACGTAGAAACAGACTCAACTTCAATAATGTTCGGCCATCTGGTCTTCAGTCAGCTGTTCGTTTATGACAGTTATTATATTGAACATTTTCTTCATCCAAAATCGTGTGCTAGCCCTATAGAAGCCCTTCCTTTGTCGTTAATCCCCTCTCTCTCTATCTCTCTCTCTCTCTCTCTCTCTCTCTCTCTCTCTCTCTCTCTCTCTCTCTCTCTCTCTCTCTCTTTCAATCTCTTTTTCTCTCTCTCAGGCAGATATGTTTTCTGGAGCCATCTTTATTAACCAGGCTCTGGGGCTGAATATCTACCTTGCTGTGATTCTCCTGCTAAGTATCACGGCTCTATACACCGTCACAGGTATATCAATACATACTCTCAACTTATACACTACATAACTGTATATAGCAGTGATATACACTGAGTGTACAAAACATGCTCTTTCCATGACATAGACTGACCAGGTGAATTCAGGTGAAAGCTATGATCCCTTATTGATGTCACTTGTTAAATCCACCAATCAGTGTAGATGAAAGGGAGGAGACAGGTTAAAGAAGGATTTTTAAGCCTTGAGACAAGTGAGACATGGATTGTGTATGTGTGCCATTCAGAGGGTGAATGGGCAAGACAAAATATTTACGTGCCTTTGAGCAGAGTAGGGTAGTAGGTGCCAGGTGCACCAGCTTAAATGTGTGTCAAGAACTGCAACGCTGCTGGGTTTTTCACGCTCAACAGGTTCCTGTGTGTATCAAGAATGGTCCACCACCCAAAGGACATCCAGCCAACTTGACCAAACTGTGCGAAGCATTGGAGTCAACATGTGCCAGCCTCACTGTAGAATGCTTTCCACACATTGTAGAGTCCATGCCACATCGAATTAAGGCTGTTCTGAGGGCAAAAGGGGGTGCATCTCAGTATTAGGAAGGTGTTCCGAATGTTTTGTACACTTAGTGTATAGCAGCGATATATAACTAATTCACTGAGAGGAGCCCTATATCGACTATGTCCATTTAAACCAATATGGAGTTCTTATCTGTAACCATGGCAGAGTGGAGTAAAGTCCATCCTATTATCGTTGTATTTGAGTCTTAATAGCAGACTATGTCTGACAGCACAAATGCCTTCCTCCAAGGCTGTTTATCTCCTGTACCCCATGGGTAATTACCCATACTCCCTGATAAAACCTTGTTGTTCACCTCTGTAATGATGCATTCATTCCTGGATTTTAGCACACTGACAGGCCTTCAGCAAGGTCATTGACGCAACACTGTCTCTGTATAAGATTGGGTTTCCATAATACTCATGTAAACATGTAATGTAGATTAGTCTAGACTGTCTACTGAGTGGCGCAGCTGTTTAAGACACTGCATCTCAGTGCTAGAGGCATCCCTACAGACCCGGGTTCAATTCCAGGCTGTATCACAACCGACCGTGATTGAGAGTCCCATAGGGCGGAGCACAATTGGCCCAGCGTTGTCCGGGTTACGGTTTGGCCGGGGTAGGCCGTCATGGTAAATTGCCTCGTTAATTAAAGGTTAAATATAAAATAAAAGTCTCTGTATAGGATTAGGTTTGCATAATGCTCATATAAACATGTAGTGGAGTTTAGTATAGGCTTTGTAAATATCATACGTGAAGGTGAGTTAACTGCTGAAAATAGAGTGACTCACAGCATCAAATACTGTCATGCACACGTGACACATCGATGCTTTCGAGGTGCAGTCAACAGCAAAAGTTGTGTGCACTGTTATTCTTTGCTAGGGCTTGATTTTCAGTCTGTAAGGCAGCCCCACTCAAATGTATGTAGGCCACCGTATCTTCTTCATTACCATTGTGCTCAAATGAATATCAATGACCTACATGTATATTCATATACCGTACACAACTACTGATAGGAGTTATAGAGTCTATGTGATAGACAAACATCAAACGAACAACTGGACCACTAACAGGCTATCCTGTTACAGGCTATTTTGACCAAGGGCAATCATTCAAGTAAAAAATAAACATCACGTCTACAGTGTAAATGAGTACTACAGTGGTTTTCCACAGCTTAGTCATTGACTGTAACCCTGTATAAGTAATGAGTGGGATTGTGTTGTGCTGACTCTCACCATGTGCACTCTGCTTCAGGTGGACTGGCTGCAGTGATCTACACAGACACATTGCAGACCATCATCATGGTTGTGGGATCTTTCATCCTCATGGGCTATGGTAATGTATTTATTCATCCTCATGGGTTATGGTAATGTATGTATTCATCCTCATGGGTTATGGTAATGTATTTATTCACCCTCATGGGTTATGGTAATGTATTTATTCATCCTCATGGGTTATAGTAATATATTTATTCACCCTCATGAGTTATGGTAATGTATTTATTCACCCTCATGGGTTATGGTAATGTATTTATTCACCCTCATGGGTTATGGTAATGTATGTATTCACCCTCATGGGCTATGGTAATGTATTTATTCATCCTCATGGGTTATGGTAATGTATGTATTCATCCTCATGGGCTATGGTAATGTATGTATTCATCCTCATGGGTTATGGTAATGTATTTATTCATCCTCATGGGTTATGGTAATGTATTTATTCACCCTCATGGGTTATGGTAATGTATTTATTCATCCTCATGGGTTATGGTAATATATTTATTCACCCTCATGAGTTATGGTAATGTATTTATTCACCCTCATGGGTTATGGTAATGTATTTATTCATCCTCATGGGTTATGGTAATGTATGTATTCACCCTCATGGGCTATGGTAATGTATTTATTCATCCTCATGGGTTATGGTAATGTATTTATTCATCCTTATGGGCTATGGTAATGTATGTATTCATCCTCATGGGTTATGGTAATGTATTTATTCATCCTCATGGGTTATGGTAATGTATTTATTCATCCTCATGGGTTATGGTAATGTATTTATTCATCCTCATGGGTTATGGTAATGTATGTATTCACCCTCATGGGCTATGGTAATGTATTTATTCATCCTCATGGGTTATGGTAATGTATTTATTCATCCTTATGGGCTATGGTAATGTATGTATTCATCCTCATGGGTTATGGTAATGTATTTATTCATCCTCATGGGTTATGGTAATGTATTTATTCATCCTCATGGGTTATGGTAATGTATTTATTCATCCTCATGGGTTATGGTAATGTATTTATTCATCCTCATGGGTTATGGTAATGTATTTATTCATTGCCTCTTTTCCTTTTCCTATAACTCTATATCTCTTCTTTGTCCTCCCTTCTTTATTCCCTTCCTCCAATGCATTCCTTTTTCTCCTTCCCCCTTTCTACAGACTATCATTTCCTTGATTTATTCTCTTCTTCCAATTCCTCCAACCTCTCTCATCCCTCTTTCCCAACCCTCTTCGGTCTGTCTCCTCAGCCTTCAATGAGGTGGGAGGTTATGAGAACTTCCAGACGCGCTACATGGAGGCCATACCCACTCTGACTGGGGTCAACATCAGTGAGAGCTGCTACACCCCTCGGCCTGACTCCTTCCACATCTTCAGGGACGCGGTGACAGGGGACCTGCCCTGGCCAGGCCTGGTGTTTGGCCTCACTGTCCAGGCCACCTGGTACTGGTGCACTGATCAGGTAGCCTACTGCTCCGTAGGGAATGAATAAGTCTAACACCCTCCCTCAGTTACATGCACACGCACACACTAATGTGTGTATCATTACCATGGCCATTCTTTCCAGCCAGCTCTCAGCTTGTCTTAGCTTAAGTGGCTGCCTTATGAAGAGAAGCATGCTTTTAGTTAGACCCAAATGCACTTCCTTCCCACAGACTTAAATAAGACTAAAAGCCGGGAACACAGAGGTGACTGTGAAAAAAGAACAGGATATTGACTTACACAATCACACACACGAGCGAGCACTCACTCACACACGTTAAATACGCAAGTTGAAACAGTTTATTCGATTAGCAGAACTCAAAGCTTAAGTTTCTCTAATTCATATATGATAGCGCCATGCCTTCTTCTGTGATCAGCAATTTGGGTCACGTTCGGAAAGGAAAACATTTCCTTTGATGAATATTTCCACTAGAAAAGCTGCATACACATTTGTGCCTGTCAGAAGATATGTGGCTGTATGGTGCATGGAAGGAATGATGAGTGCATTTGACTTCAAACCCCTTTCATTCCCCTCTACTCTTGATATTGACATATTCAAGCAATACAGAGGCACCATACTTCTGTTTGACCATGAAAACGTAACCCATCACCTCTTCAGTCACTGGAGGGTTGTTATCTCTCCTGTCACCTAGGTGATTGTCCAGCGCTGTCTATCTGCCAAGAATCTTTCCCATGTCAAGGCTGGCTGTATCCTGTGTGGCTACCTGAAGCTGCTGCCCATGTTCCTCATGGTCTTCCCTGGCATGATCAGCCGAATCCTCTACCCAGACGAGGTGGCTTGCGTGGAACCAGAGGAGTGTCTGAGGTACTGTGGGGCCAGTGTTGGCTGCACCAACATTGCTTATCCCAAACTGGTGGTGGACCTCATGCCAAATGGTGGGTAACAGAAGATACTCGTCCATCTAGTAACAATGACAGTCTTAGCACCACTATCCAATTGTATTTGTCACGTGCCGAATACGACCTCATCGTGAAATGCTTACTTACAAGCCCTTAACCAACAATGTAGTTCAAGAAATGGAGTTAAGAAAATATTTACGAAATAAACTGAGGTAAAAAAAAGAAGGTAACATTAAATAACACAATAAAATAACAATACCGATACTAGCGAGTAGCAGCAGTGTAAAAACAAAGCGTGGGGGGTCAATGTAGATAGTCCAGGTGGCCATTTGATTAATTTTTCAGCAGTCTTATGGCTTGGGGGTAGAAGCTGTTAAGGAGCCTTTTGGACCTAGACTTGGCACTCCAGTACCGCTTGCCGTGCGGTAGTGGAGAGAACAGTCTATGACTTTGACAAAAAAAATAAAAATTAGGACCTTCTGGATAACGAGCAGTTGCCATACAGGAGGTGATGCAACTGGTCAGGATGCTCTCGATGGTGTAGCTAAAGAACTTTTTGAGGATCTGGGGAACCATGCCAAATATTTTCAGCCTCCTGAGGGGGAAAAGGTGTTGTCGTGCCCTCTTCACGACTGTCTTGGTGTGTTTGGACCATGATAGTTTGATGGTGATGTGAACACCAAGGAACTTGAAACTCTTGACCTGCTCCACTTAAAAAATGTCGATGAGAATGGGGGCGTGTTTGGCTGCAGTCCACGATCAGCTCCTTTGTCTTGCTCACGTTGAGGGAGAGGTTGTTGTCCTGGCACCGCACTGCACAGGGACTATGTTACTACAACACTGTTACTACTGCTACAAATAGTGGATTCAATAAGTACTACTCCTTATTCCAGGAAAACAGTTGTTGCTGCCAATACAATCAACCATCACATTCATTCATCTCTTCATTCCTTCTCTTTTCTCTACCTATCCTAATCTGCCTTCCCTCCATTCCCGTTCTCCTTTGCATCCCCTCCCTCCCTGCCCTCTCCTCCCATCCTCCCCCTCTTTCCTGCAGGTCTGCGAGGCCTGATGCTGTCGGTGATGATGGCGTCTCTGATGAGCTCCCTGACCTCCATTTTCAACAGTGCCAGCACCCTTTTCACGATGGACATTTACACCAAGATACGCAGCTCCTCCTCCGAGAAGGAACTCATGATCGCTGGGAGGTACAGTAACACACAGCTCAGCCTGCTCGAGTTCTTTGGACTTCACTTATTTTAACACGTGTGTATATGCTTGTGTTTGTGTATGTTTGCGTTTAGATAAATGGGTAATATTGATATTGATGTATTATTCTTGGCTGTGTAGGGTGTTTATCCTGGTTCTGATCGGGGTGAGTATAGCGTGGATCCCTGTGGTCCAGTCTGCTCAGAGCGGCCAGCTCTTTGACTACATCCAGTCAATCACCAGCTACCTGACTCCGCCCATCGCTGCCACCTTCATGCTCGCCATCTTCTGTAAGCGCGTCAATGAGCCGGTGAGTCTCTAACTTAACAAAAGTCAGTGTGATATAAACTAGTTTCCCTGAGCTACTTGTGGTTTGAACTGGTTTATTTAATCTGTTGTCTAATAAAGCAATAAGGTACCTAAGGGGTTTGTGATATATGGTCAATATACCATAGCTAAATGACAGCCCTTAGCCGTGGAATATTGGCCATATATCACATGCCCCATTGGGCCTTATTGCTTAAGTAGTTTATCTGAACTCTGCTGGCTAGGCTCAAAGGACCCTGGTTACCACTTTCACCATTTACTGCCTTGTTCGTGTTATACGTGATGTTTGTGCAATTGGAAGTGAACCATGAAAATGTGTTGAGTCACAGACCTCCCCCACTTTCAGGGTGTGTTCTATGGCCTTACGATAGGCCTGGCTATTGGCTTAACCAGGATGATCAGTGAGTTTGCCTATGGGACAGGAAGCTGTGTGACCCCCACTAACTGTCCTGAGATCATCTGTGGGGTCCACTACCTCTACTTCTCCATTATTCTGTTCTGTATCTCCTGCCTGCTGATAGTCAGCATCTCCCTCATGACCAAACCCATCGACGACAAACATGTAAGTTACAACTTCACCTAATAGTCAAACTTATTTAGTTATTCTTCCATCCGTGAATGTTAATTGAATAAAAACGCAGTCTCTCTGCCATCTCTAAATTAATTTCTCCCCATGTGTTTGTCCTGTGCCTCTTCCTCCCTCCATCTGCAGTTGCACCGCTTGTGCTGGCAGCTGAGGAACAGCACAGAGGAGAGGGTGGATCTGGAGCTAGACAATTGGAAAGAAGATCAAGAACCTACCCATGTGGATATTGATGATGAGAGAGGTCTCTCTCCAATCTCTATCTGTTACTCCGTGACACACATACAGATTTTATTTCTCACATTTACAACCACACACTGTTTCCTCATCCCTGTGTTTGTGTGTCTGTGCAGAGCCCACCGAGGAGCCAGGCTGTTGTAAGAAGGCAGTGTTGAGCTTCTGTGGCTTGGAGAAATCGACTGCTCCCAAGCTGAGTGCTGAGGAGCAGGCTGAGCTGCAGAGGCAACTCACAGACACCTCAGAGAAACCCATGTGGAGGAACGTGGTCAATGCCAACGCCATCATCCTCCTGTGCGTCTGTGTCTTCTTGCACGGCTTCTACGGTTAAACATCTCCTCATACTGGAACCCCCCCCCTGCCCTGGAGTCTGGACTGTCTAACCATAAACTTGGGTAGTCTCCTCTTTCAACCCTGAAATCCCCCCTGACTCACAGGCCCACAATGCACTGTGAATTGCCACCTCTCTTACACTCCCTCCCTCTATCCATCATCTGTACAGGTCGCTCTTAACCTCTTAACTCTGTAATCTCCACACCCCCGCAACGTGGTCAATTCTACGAACACCTTACCTAGCTCCATACCTGAATGGGCCTAGGCCCTCTAACTGGGAGTTACAGCGCTCCTTGGTTTGGTGTTCTTTGTTCTTTGCTTTGTGGACTTTAAATGTATGTACATGTATGTTGAATGTGTAATGAAGATCATGAGGATGATGAAGAGGATAACGATGATGATGATACTGATGATGGTGCCGATGAAGGATCTGAATAGAACTCGGTGTCCAATGGTATCCAATGTTCACTTTGAACTTTCTGCCCTTCATGAAGTTACTATGGTTTGGTATATTAACACCAGGTGAGGCTGCAGTAGGAATAAACTTGCATAATTTAAGATTTGAAAGAGTATCATTACCAAGATAACACTGTACAGCCAGTGGATTTCTAAAGCATTGACACGTCAAATGTTGTTGGCAATGAGAGGAAAAAGGCCAATACAACACATATACTTATTGAACTTATTGAACACATATACTTATTGAACTTATTGAACACATATACTTATTGAACTTATTGAACACATATACTTATTGAACTTATTGAACACATATACTTATTGAACTTATTGAACACATATACTTATTGAACTTATTGAACACATATACTTATTGAACTCGTATGACACGTATCTGGTAGCTTTCTTTTACTGAATTAATAAAGTATTCAACCTTAGTTCGACAAAAGTTGAGAACTACCCGATTTTTCAGAGATGAGGGATGGACTCACAAACTCACTATCACACATTCAATCTCTGACGGACTACGGTGAATGGAGCCTGGCGATCAAAGGTCAAAAGTGGTGCCATATTTCCTCTTTCCTCTTGCTATTTCGCTTTGCTATGTGTTAATGAATGATATCTCAAAATGGAAGGAGCAGTATATTTCCTCATGGTACTGGAGTAATAACCCACTCCATGCACAAGCACACACATCCGAGCCATGCTTCTCTGTACTGCCCCCTGCCTGTCATAACAGTAAATGCATCTGGAGGACCAAGAATGTAAAGGAAATGTTCCTGCATTAGCACAGACTGCATTCACAGTAAACTGCTGCATATGTCAGTTCAATCAGAAATTACCTTTACATTTTAATCACACAATCTGAAACGCTTCAACTGTACAGAATGAATAGAGCCCTAAGTATACCTGTTACAAGTAGTGTCCCCTAACCCTAGAATGGTATTCGGGTTGTTCCATGTCATTTCAGCAAGCCATGACACCCACCAGCGCAGATTGTTCTAAAATGGTTTCTGTAGTTAGTAACCAATTATTTTGTTGAAAGACAATTTGAACTCTATGGATTGCACCCAAATTTGACATTTTAATTTATAGGATTCATGGTGTACTGGCTACGACGCTGTGAACAGCGTGAAGCGAACCCGTGCACGTGAGCAGATACTGTGTGTGACTGTGTGAGAGCCAAGTCTTGCATCTCGCTCATCTCAATATCTCCGGTGCTGCTCATCTCAATATCTCCGGTGCTGCTCATCTCAATATCTCCGGTGCTGCTCATCTCAATATCTCCGGTGCTGCTCATCTCAATATCTCCGGTGCTGCTCGTGGCAACATGATTTTTCGGAGTGTACCTTTAAGACATGAGGATTCCAAATAAATGCTCAAAAGCCACCAACGGACGCCCCAAACCCCACACCAAGCCCACCACCAACCCCACACCAAGCCCACCACCAACCCCACACCAAGCCCACCACCAACCCCACACCAAGCCCACCACCAACCCCACACCAAGCCCACCACCAAGCCCACCCCCATGCCCAGTAGGACTAAACACTTTCAGTTTTCTGTGTCTGACAAGTAGTACAACGCTGCGGCCTGGAGTATTTCTTCATACTATGTAATGTATTCCCAGTGAATCTGGTAATGTTTATTAACCCCCATTCAGAGAAATTAGTAATTGAAGTCACTTGCCTTATATTGCATCTAACCCTAACCCTAGAATGGTATTATAATGTCCTACAGCTGTAATACTGAGCGCAACCAAAACCCTTCAACGTCAAGTGTGCTATAGTGAGGTTTTGGATTGAATCCTGCCGCAACTGTAAAAGTCCCTCTAACACGCTGCCATCTTATAAGCATCTGTCTCTCGTCTCAAAACATCCACGTATGAATTGCATTCTTTTTGCACACAATCTCTCTCTCTCTCTCTCTAACATAACATCATCATAAAGATAACCTAATTTGGTTTTCAGGGATACATCGGGATTTTGGCAATTAAACTCTTTATCTACTTCCCCAGAATATACTTCCCTAGTGGATACCATTGTTATGTCTCTGCGTGCAGTTTGAAGGAAGTTGCTAACTAGCGGCAGAGGAATAACTGGAAGTCTATGGTAACTGCTAGCATGCTAGTAGATACCATAGACTTCAAGTCATTGTGCAAACGGTAGCATTGGCTCGCGAAACTACCTCTAACTTCCTTCATACTGGATGCAGAGACATAAAAATGGTATCCATGAGTTTATCTGACTCTGGGGGAAACTGTATCTAGCTCATACAATAAATGTGTGTATAGAGAGATAGATATGTATTTCTCTGTTACAGCCAAAGTATAAAGAATCAAGCAACTTCAATGGAATGTTTTCTCAATGCGTGGGTTATGCAGAAGCACACACAGATATTCTTTCATAGATCATCTTTTCAATCCGAGATGAGGATTATTTATAGGTCAACATGCAGGCCTGTGGAGATGGGAAACTGATTAAAATCCGCGTTACGTAATGCTGGTCTGTGACGGCTGAGGCTGTGGCATGACGGCCAGACAGGGACACTGATTTTAAGTGTCTGCCACTTTGTGTTTGTGAAAGCGAGCTGATGACATGAATATCCCATGTTTCTGTGATACTGCGTTTCAGTGAAATCTCACCACGAGTATACAACATTTCTATGTTGTTTTGAAAAATGCAGTGGTGGTCATGTGGTCTGTTTTCCCTATATGAACTGTGTGGCTCATTATATGTATGTTGGCCTGTAACGTGATGCAGTATGATTCATGGGTGTTGTGCTGTTAAATATTCCATATTTGAATGAATTTGTTTATTGGATTTATGTTTAGTGCTGCACTCTGCAGATCAGATCTATTTGTTAGCAGCTTCCTGTATTTCCTGTGTGCCTGGCCTGTGTACCAAGAATATGTTTTTGTTTGTGTGTGATGGATTAATATTGTATATGGAGTATGATTCAGTGCTCTCTGCACATAGCTTCCATCTTTCAGTAGGTGGTGTGAGTGAGTGTAGGGTAGAAGGGGGGTGGGTTTTCAGGGCCCTCATTGGCTGAAATATTTTCACTGGCAACTAGAAAACGTGATCCAGCCTGCAGAGGCACTGCAGCGGAGACTGCAGAGAGAGAGAGGGAGGGAGGGAGAGAGAGCAAGATAAGAGAGAGAGCAAGGAGAGAGAGAGCAAGAGAGGGGGAGGAGAAAACATGCAATAGAAATTGTCAGGTCCAGAGACAGAGATCGAGAGAGAGAGAAAGAGAGGGAGAGAGAGAGAGCCACATACATATGGTAAGGGAGACAGAAACAGAGAACAAGCGTGTGTGTGTGTATGCGTGAGCCAGTGTGTGAGTGTGTGCACAGAGGCGCATTGACAGCAGCGGAGAAGGAGCAAGGCTAACAAACGGCAGCCGTGAGAGAAAAGGAGCACAGTGACGCCACTGGGGGAGAGATAACGACTGAGTGGAAGAAAAGAAGAGAGGATGAAAGAAAGACATCAGTGAAGACCTGAGGCTCTGAGACCAGAGAGAGAGAGAGAGAGAGAGAGAGAGAGAGAGAGAGAGAGAGGAGAGGAAGATACCCAGAGAGGCATCACAGGAGCACACGTAATTACACAACCTATTTGGCTGGCTGACTGACAGGCAGAGAGAAAGAGACAGGAGGAGGGATGGAGAGGGAGCTGCTAGAAACTGCCGCTTGGCCACACCGCAGACGACAGGGTGAGAGGGAGAGAGTTTGAAGGACGAAGGGAACCGACAGAGGAGAAGAAGAGGTGGGCTCCACCACCAGTCTCTGTCTTCCATCACTGTGACTAAAGGAAGGAGTGACGCATCCATCTTTTGACAGCTCAGCCTCCATCTTACCTTCCCTTCCTCCCTCCACCTCCATCGTTTGTGTTCTCAGAATCTCACAGACAGGAATGATCACCTTGCCTCCGTCGCTCCTCTCCTCCTCCTTCTCCTCCTCTTCCTCCTCCTCCTCTGCCCCTCTGGCAAAACACCTTCTGTTCTACTCTCAGACGAACTGAGACCAATGGGCCATGTTATCAGCTTCACACGCACATGGAAGCTTTACCCTGTAACAAGACTATTGTCTCCTCACAGCACAGTAATATCCAAAACCAACAACAACAACACACAGCAAGGTGGTAAGAGAACTGGGAGGCGATATGTTACGACAGGACTAAACAACAACACAGGTAAAAGGCTTGATCAAGGATGCATCAATGTGTCCGTGTACACCGAAAGGGGGCTCTGTGGAATATTTGTGCATGTGCGTTCCATATTGGGTGTGTGCCAATGTATGTGCTGGTGTGTGTGTGTCTGTTTGTCCAGATGTCAGATCTTACCTTGATCACTCTTTTGTCGATGAGAATTTTCCTGCTGCATCAGGAAATTAGAATGGCCTCGTAAGTCCCTGATAAAGAGCAGTTATCTTTCTCTCGATGCGGGGAGTCATTTGGATCAGGGCTTGCTATCAAAATAATTTTCTCTCTCCCTCGCTCAAACGCTAGGCCTGGGTCCTATTACTGCAACATTCAAATGTACAAACATGTATTTCAAATGCAGCAAAATTTAGTTCAATTAAGGTCTTGATTGATTCAATTAAGGTCTACTGTGTCACCGTGGGTTCGATTCTGGCCCACGCCCTACTGGCACAACTAACTCAATCCCCTAGATTGACTTGATATATTCACACATTTCAAATGGACAGTCCAGGGATATTTTACCCCCGATCTTGAATAGAAATGACGTTACCAGACCCTTTTGGATAACATAAATAGGAAACGAATAAAATAATAACAATAGGCTACACCAACATTAGTTTCCATTCATACAAAGAGTCGGGTAAATTGCCACGATATTGGTAAACGAGGAAACACTTCATTACTATTTTACGGAATTCCTGTCAAATGAATTGCCCCTAGTTTATTAAAAAGGACTACGTTGTTTCCGATTACAATACCAGCCAGAGGGCGAAATTTCTCGATTTACTTTGGTTGCAAGCAGGACTAAAGGAAACACCGACATCATATTTTAGGCAGCGGTAGAGGTGGCCAATAATGGTTGCAATTGAGATCAGCTGTGCAGGTGAATTTAGAGCGTATTGATGAGACATCAGCTGGCGATAATCTAGTGCCAATCGACGGTTGCAGTAGGCCCCTTGTTAGTTGATTATATTCCAATAGGCTACATTCTGTAGGCTAGCCTATCATTGTCACATAATGAAAGATGTGAAAACGGATAATGTGCTACTGTGTTTACCTGTCAGAGTTGTTGAGCTGATTTGGACCATCAGTTGATTGACAGATGTAGCACGACTGCAGAACGATACACTTTCCTCCAGTGTGGATGCTCGTCCACGCGTTATACTTAGGCTATGTATCATTTGTCAACATAGTTCTGGTCTTTGGTGTGGATTGAAAGCCTGTACTGTGTGGCTTTAATATGTTATTTCGTGAAGCTGTCAAGATGTTAATGCATTTGAGCCTACCCAAAGACGACTTTGTTGAGCTGAGACACTTCTTTGATGTGTAAATGATCAGACTATTTGTTTTACTTCTTGAAAACATTAAAATGAATGTAATTAACTTGTGGGCCCAATGAAGACTCGGGCTGGCCACTATATCGCCCAGCGCTCACGTGGCTCGGAGTGCGCTGCTTAGACCACTGCTCTATGGCAGTTCACTAAGAATACTATGAATACTGATGATCCATAGGCGTGTAATTTTTTATAATTTAGTTTTAAGACTTCCCCAAACCACAGCCCTAACCTTAACAACTCTGAATTAACGCCTAAACTGTTAACCTTTGAGTTGTTTCTGTTTCAACCCTGTAACCAAGAGGAATCAACCCTGTAATCACTCTGAATTAATACGTAAAAAATAGATGTTCATCCATGAGTCAAAGGGCCAGATTCAAACCCACACCAACTCTGGCATATGTGTGCCAGGGTCAGTGGCTGTAACCACTGGACCACACAGGAACTGAGAAAACCAGTCATTTATTCTGCCTATTGCTTGCCTTCAACATATAATAAGACAATTGATCTAAAGAAAATTATTTTCCCTAATGAAAAATGCATCTACCCCCTACAAAAATTTTAATTTATGATAATCCACATAATAGTTAACACGAGTCGCGCCGTTGCCTGCTCGTAGCCTACATAAGGTAAAGTGTAGTTACAGTGTGCACTGTATACAAACACCACTTCCAGCTTCCCCCCTGGCGGCGATTCTAACCACTTCTTCAGATATTCAAATCCTCCTGCTGCAGAATTATTCTCCTCCTGCGGCAAAAGGGGTCAAATTAAAATCCTACAGCTGTAGTACCGTGTCTTTGTTGCAGATGAGAGGCTTGTTGCATCACAATCCTCCATTCCTTGGACACATGCCCGCGCCCAGACATACACACAGATGTATGCATAAGCTACACACACACATGCACGCACACACACAAGCACACACACACACAAGCACACACACACACCTGGTGGGGGGTTCGATTCAGTCCACAGATATTCCATTGTCAGTTGACTGCAGGGGAAAGGGTATCTTAAGGCTACCTTTGGGGTATCATATCCCCAGAGGTCATGACATATGACAGATCTCTGGGAGGGGAGGGGCATGGACCTGGCTGGAACTGCCTGTTCTGTAGCTGTCAACAGCACTGAGGGATCTCCATATTGACCATGCACTGTGCTGGTGCTGACTGCAGTCCGAGTGCTGTTTCCTGCTACCATGCTGTGATTGCATAACTGCTGCTGCCACTGTCGCACCACTCCCACACGCTGCCACCGCGCTAAACCTGCTCCTTCCTTCCTCACTGAGGCAAGCTCCCCAAATACACACATGCTCATCAGTTACAGATCTCCATCTACACCCCTCCTCATCACAGCAACAGTGTCTGTGTCTGCTTCTCCCTGAGCTGAGACATAAGTCTCCACAAAAATCAATCAGCTTAATCAATCGAGCCACTGGGATATTGATTTGTATGTGGCTCGACGTGTCCCTCATAAGTCCTTCATGAGGCTGTGTGTCAAGAGGGGCCATTATCGTTATAGTTTTTCTGCTGGTGTCGACACCAACAAGCTCTGTGGCCTGCCATGTTGCCATAGAGAGAGAGAGAGCGAGAGAGAGCACCAAGAGTAGTTGGCTGTAATGAATTGTGAATGGCTGAATTTTTTGCTTATTCATTTGTATTTTTAACCTTTATTTAACTAGGCAAGTCAGTTAAGAACACATACTTATTCACAATGACGGCCTAGGTTCAGGGGCAGAACGACAGATTTGTACCTTGTCAGCTCAGGGATACGATATAGCAACCTTTTGGTTACTGGCCCAACGCCCTAACCACTAGGCTACCTGCCTCCCCCCTCCTGAATGGAAGGAGTTGAATTCTTTAACCTCCCCCCTCACACATACACTAACATAATCACCCCTCATATCTCCTCATTCAATCCCAACAGGATTATGACTAAAGAATAGAGCAGAATGCACATCAACATTCTAGTCAGAATTCAGAAAACAGATTTCTTACAGTAGATGGATTTACACATTGACAACATTGAATGTACACATCTGAATACCACTTTATGGTAGCACAGCGATAACGACCAACATCTAATGATTTAAAAAACAACCATGTGTATTAGAATCCTATCATAATCAGCATTATATAGGCCTATACTAATCAACGACAACATTAAGCGGTGCTTTATGGAATTCACAGGCATTTAGAGTATAGCACTTTATGCAGATTCACTGCGGTCAACAGGGACACATCTGGGGATTTGTCCACAGCCAACTCTAAGGTCATTATACCATTTATGTAATCATAATACATTATAACCACCACACGGTAGAGCAGAGCAGCACATACCGTTTATCAGCCAAGACAGAGCTGTGGATACTAATCAGAACATAGTCAACATTCTCTGTGTACTGTTGCTGGGTGTGTTATGGAGGCACAGGTACCAGTCAACCAGTCATTCTGCCTGGTCCAGTTCAGGTCACCTGGCTGAGGGTGAAGGTGTGTGTCATGGAGATGCAGAGAGAGCCTGCTGATAGTGTCTGACTCAGTCAGAACATCGTGTCCTTCTCCTGCTCCCTGCACTGCACAGGTGGAATGCAGCCAGAAGGCAGTGTGAGGGAGACAGCTGGACTCAGCAGTTTAGGTGTGTGTGTGTAGGAACATGGAGGGAGGAGGAATGGGGGAGTGGAAGATGGTAGGGATGTTCTGGGTGTTTTTTGTTGTTGTTGGTAATGTTTGTTTCTGCATTGGTTCTGTTTTTCAGGAATTTCCAAAATAATCTAGAACATTTTTAAAAACAGACCAGCACACATAAACAATCAACAATAATCCAGACGACATGTACAGTTGGTATAGAAAGTCATCACCCATTTTCTAAATGTTCTCCTTTTGTTGCCTTACAGACTGAAATGAAAACACATCAAATTAAACTTCTTCCGGCTTTATTTACACACAGTAACCCACAATATCCAAGTAAAAATATACTCCTGTATATATATTTTATTAAAAGTAAAACAGTAAAATACCCTATTAGGATAAGTGAACACCCCCTGAGTTAATACTGGGTGGAACCAGCTTTTGCTTGAATTACAGCCATGAGTCTCTCTGAATACGTCTCTACCAACTTTGTTCACCTAGACTGTGTAATATTTGCCCATTCTTCCTTGCAGAATTGTTCAACCTCAGTCAAATTGCGTGGTGACCGCTCATGGACTGCACTCTTCAAGTCATCCCACAGATTCTGGATGGGATTTAGGTCGGGGCTCTGACTAGGCCACTCAAGGACATTCACCTTCTTGTCCTTCAGCCACTGTACGGTGGCTTTGGTAGTGTGCTTTGTGTCAATGTCATGTTGAAACGTGAACCATCTTCACGTCAATGAGCGGTCACCACGCAATTCGACTGAGGTTGAACAATTCTGCAAGGAAGAATGGGCAAATATTACACAGTCTAGGTGAACAAAGTTAGTAGAGACGTATTCAGAGAGACTCATGGCTGTAATTCAAGCAAAAGCTGGTTCCACCCAGTATTAACTCAGGGGGTGTTCACTTATCCTAATAGGGTATTTTACTGTTTTACTTTTAATACATTTTCAGAGTAAAAAACCAAAAACAATTCTCACTTGGATATTGTGGATTACAGTGTGAAAATAAAGCCGGAAAAAGTCTGATTTGATGTGTTTTCATTTCAGGTTGTAAGGCAACAAAAGGTGAACATTTTGAAAGGGGGTCATGACTTTCTATACTAACTGTATTCTTGAATCTGTAATGAATCCATGGAAGATGAGACTATAAGTAGTCTGGTTTATTAGCGTTTAATAGCATCTCTGCACGCATGTTAGTCTGTCTATTCAATTTGTGTGTGTCCTAAAATGTTATTGGGAAGTACAGAATAAGGGTGAGAGTGTTTTTGGTGTTAGTGTGTGTGTACGTACGTATGTAGGAATGTGTGTGTTGTGTGTCTCTCCTCTCGCCAGAGTGCTGCTATCACCATCTCTCCGGCTCTCCCTTTTCTCCCTTGTTTGTTTGTGCTGACAGGGTCAAATGTTCAGCACATGATTTCATTAGTTTAATTCCTGGGCAGGCAGGCTGACTACTGGGCAGGGCTGCAGACAAACAGACAGACAGACAGACAGAGAGACAGACAGAGAGACAGACAGACAGAGGCCTGGTATCTTAACAACATAGGCCTGACTGACTAATGTAGGGCTGCTACAGCTGATATTAGCCTCTTACTTAACTGAAGAGGGGCGTCTATCACAAGGCACTAACGTCACGCCTCAGCAGGAGGCCTCCTTCGTCATCAGCTTCCATTTTTATATCACTGTCGCCAAATGAGATGTTCATTTGGCATGATTCATTTCCGAGGGTGTGTTGCTGTGAGGCTTTTCGGACAGTCGGCCTGAATGTTGGTCATCCAACATCATAAGACAGCTCCCTTGTCTCTGACTGACATGATTACATACTGTACATACAGTACCTCAGGTGTCTGGTATGTGTGTGGTAGCGTGGATGGATGAATGGACACTGAAGGGAATTATGAATACTATTCTACCTCAATGGTGAAAAATATACACTGTAGACATACAGTATTGACTTGAATTAGCCAGGCATCATAAAGGGAGGTTGGGGGCAGGAAACCACAGTAAAACGCATAGAGAAATAGACCATTAATAGTAACTAGGACCGCTGCACTACTCTCTCTCTCTCCTTCTCTCTTCGTGCATCACGTATAACAAGAGCCTTGTGTGGAAGAGAAAAGATGTGCAATTTTACTCCTTGTTGTGTTGCCGTGGAAACAGACATAGTATTACATCCAATCATACATTTACACCACCTGCATAATGAAACCGAGTCACACACCCTCATTATAGCGATGGTTTTGCTCATCTGCCGCTGACCAAACATGCATCTCTTTCGTGCACTATATAGTAGGATGATAACGGGAGTTGATAGGACGCTAGCGGCGTGAGGAGACTAAAACCACCCAGACTCATCATTCTTTCAGACAACTACAACCACAGTATGCTTTGGTAAAAAATAGAGCCCCTTCTCTACGGTTATTAAGGATTTCAAAGGAGGGTGCTCTATTCTTAATATTTCAGTGTACTCCCTAAAGAGGCCTGTCTTAAAATAGAGTATCCATATCCATCCACATATTGTATCACATCCATCCTATAGTATTGCAATAAAATTAGTTAACAATAATACATAGTCATGGCAGATTCATGTGTGATTCATCTTGGTGAGTTGTGTTAACTTATCAAACTCTCCTTCCTCAGGTAACTCAGCCAAAGAGGACTGTGAGGACGACAGTCACACCATCTGACTGTCTGAGGCCACTGCTGTCACTCTGAACCGCTGAGGGACAGACAGACAGACAGACAGACCGTGACGAGGACAAGGTCTCCCTAGAGACCTTTATCAGCTACCCTAGTGGGAGGACTCAGTTTGAAAGTCAAGCACCCCTTCCTTAGAGGAATTCAGGAGTGGTTTGTTAAGGAGCAGGGGATTTCCATTGCCTCCTAAAAAAAGACCTCTGCCTTATCAGACTCCAGTCAAGGAAGCCAAAGGACACAAAACCATATTTGACCAAGAGGAGAGAAAGAGAGAGAGAGAGAGAGAGAGAGAGAGAGAGAGAGAGAGAGAGAGAGAGAGAGAGAGAGAGAGAGAGAGAGAGAGAGAGAGAGTGAGAGTGAGAGTGGGAGAGAGAGAGAGAGAGAGAGAGAGAGAGAGAGAGAGAGAGAGAGAGAGAGAGAGAGAGGAGGTTCCAGAGTTTCTACAGGTTGCTCTCACACACAAGGCCATTCCACAAGCTCAGAAACAGGAAGGAAGTTCTGGTTTGAGCAGCAACAACCTAGAAACAAGCAAGCCCCGTTTGAGTCAGTTTCCCCTGGCAAGCCACAGGACGCTGTGTGAGACAATACAGAGCGAACTACTACTGAACAGCCTGTGCTGCTTGAGCTCTCCATTTTGAGAGAGTAGAACTATTCACAACTCTGTTGTGTAAGTGTATCATATTAGTATCTATATATGTACATTTAATATTATTTATTGGTGTTATCACTGAAAACATATCTTTGTGCTGATGTGTTGAGTCCTGTTTGGTGTTCAGCTGTTACTGTGGTTGAATATCCAGTACATATCTTTATTGTATATCTAAGACTGCACAGACTAGTTTTAAGAGGACTAACTACCAGGCTCGGACTGTTATCGCTGTCTATCAGTAGTGTTATCAGCGGACAGTGTTTCTGTGTGATAGGGAAGTCTGTTTCACTGCTCCAGGTTTGAGGGCTCTGGCTTTAGTCCTCAGTCCTTCTGTCCCACATAAAGACTCAGGGTAACAGCACCACAGACGTGGGAGGCCTTCTAATTGAAACAATGGACAGAATCATACGTCCCCATGTCCCCTCTAATGGCTGACTTTGACACCCCCAGTTCACTTCAGAGCCCCACCCCACGCCCAACCCAAGCCAGGGGCATTGCCCGCTGAACCACCCACAGCCCCCTCTCTCTAACAAAGACACAGACACACAAATAAGCTTAATGTCCATGTCCTGCCTCAGGCGGCAGCCTGTGACAATCCCCATGGATACCGTCAAGATCATCCAGTCGGAAAAGTTCCCCCGGGAATGCACGGTGCCAGTCACCCAGCCTTGCTTCACCCCTCCCCCACGGGTGGCATGGGATGGAGGGGGAGAGGGAGAGATCATTGTGAACCAGGCGTGCAGTGACCTAGCCCTGGAGATGACCTGCACTGACCTGCCCCCCACCAGACCCATGGTCTCATCTCCCCCAGCTCCCATGGGCCGCAGGGAGAGCTACCTGGCCCAGCGCAAAGCCAGCGCCGCAGAGATCTGCTACCACCAGTTCCACTACAAGATGGAGGACGTCATAGTCAACCAGTACGTGCTGCGTTCTTCTTCCACCTCCTCCTCCACCTCCTCTTCCTCCTCAGGGCCCGTGATGCCTTGTGAGCCCCTGGACTGCCCCACCTGCGGCCACACCTACAACTTTGCAGGCAAGCGTCCACGCATCCTCTCCTGCCTGCACTCAGTGTGTGAGGAGTGCTTGCAGATCCTCTACGAGTCCTGCCCCAAGTACAAGTTCATCTCGTGCCCAACGTGCAGGCGTGAGACGGTGCTGTTCACTGACTATGGGCTGGCTGCCCTGGCCATCAACACCAGCATCCTGAGCCGGCTGCCCTCTGACCCCAATGGCCCGGTGCAGTGGGGCGGGGAGGCCGACCGGAGCTGCTACCAGACGGTACGCCAGTACTGCCAGTCAGCCTGCACCTGTCAGATCGCCAACCCCCTGTCCTCCTGTGGCATCATGTAGAGACCTAGGCAGGGGCCAAACTGGCATGCCTCCTCTCTTCTCACGTACATACAACCCGCCTCCTCTCTTCTCACATACATACAACCCGCCTTCTCTCTTCTCACACACATACAACCCGCCTTCTCTCTTCTCACACACATACAACCCGCCTTCTCTCTTCTCACATACATACAACCCCACACAGATGTATCTCTATATTTAATAGCACAGATGGATGCGGTCTGGGTCAAATGGATCGTGAAGGACACTGTCTTGCAGACGAAAACAGGGAAATAGCAAATAAATGTATTTTATGTATGAAGTATGAATCCTATTCCCCCTCTCTTGTTCGGATGTGTTTGTCATTGACATCTCTTTACATGGGAATGCTAGGGGAGGCCTATCCCCTCAACCTTGGTCAATAAAGAATAAACAAATTATTTTAAAAAACCCACTGCTGTTTGGTCTGAACTGGCTGTAGATGTTCAGTCATGTAGAGACTATTATATAAGGTTGTTAGGTTGATGATTTAGGATTTAGGATGTTTATACATTTATCTGAAGTCACACCTCTGTCTTGTGGTGAAAGAGTAAAAAGCCCCATAGCTCAGTTCATCATTAGACTAACTCCTCCACGCGTCATTACCGCTGCACTGTTTACTGTCAATAATAAGCGGTACATTGGTAATCGTCTGTGATTCTGTGTAGGTGTAATTGTTATGATGATCTGCCTATACATTTCAACACAGGGTTATTTGGAGTGCTGATGACTCATCAGTTACTATAAATAAATCGTCCCTTTTCTCATGGAAGATGTTATTTTCCTGGAACTAATCAAGTGCATAACAACTGGGGTAGTCATGATCAGGTGCATAACAACTGGGGTAGTCATGATCAGGTGCATAACAACTGGGGTAGTTATGATCAAGTGCATAACAACTAGGGTAGTCATGATCAGGTGCATAACAACTAGGGTAGTCATGATCAGGTGCATAACAACTGGGGTCGTCATGATCAGGTGCATAACAACTAGGGTAGTCATGATCAGGTGCATAGCAACTGGGGTCGTCATGATCAGGTGCATAGCAACTGGGGTCGTCAGGATCAGGTGCATAGCAACTGGGGTAGTTATGATCAAGTGCATAACAACTGGGGTAGTCATGATCAAGTGCATAAAACTGGGGTAGTCATGATCAAGTGCATAACAACTGGAGTAGTCATGATCAAGTGCATAACAACTGGGGTAGTTATGATCAAGTGCATAGTAATTGGGGTAGTTATGATCAAGTGCATAACAACTGGGGTAGTCATGATCAAGTGCATAACAACTGGGGTAGTCATGATCAAGTGCATAACAACTGGGGTAGTCATGATCAAGTGCATAGTAATTGGGGTAGTCATGATCAAGTGCATAACAACTGGGGTAGTCATTACATTATCAAGTGCATAACAACTGGGGTAGTTATGATCAAGTGCATAACAACTGGGGTAGTCATGATCAAGAGCATAACAACTGGGGTAGTCATGATCAAGTGCATAACAACTGGGGTAGTCATGATCAAGTGCATAGTAACTGGGGTAGTCATGATCAAGTGCATAACAACTGGGGTAGTCATGATCAAGTGCATAGTAATTGGGGTAGTCATGATCAAGTGCATAACAACTGGGGTAGTCATTATCAAGTGCATAACTGGGGTAGTTATGATCAAGTGCATAACAACTGGGGTAGTTCTGATCAAGTGCATAACAACTGGGGTAGTCATGATCAAGTGCATAACAACTGGGGTAGTCATGATCAAGTGCATAACAACTGGGGTAGTTATGATCAAGTGCATAGTAACTGGGGTAGTAGGAGTGGAGATAAAAAAAAAAGGATAAATAAAATAAAAGGAGCATAAATTATAAAATGATATTATATTCAATCAAGATCCAGTAAGGATAACTAAATCTCTGTTACGATTGCATTAATAAGTGCCTCAAATTTGTTGCAATGAAGATCTATTCAAAGTATGTTTCATATCTTGGTACAGGGCATAGCAGCACAGAACAAGTGTTCTGAACAAACATTACTCTTTCATTTAAGACAGCATATTTATTCTTCTTTTCACTTTTGGTATATTTGGTATACTTAAAAGGTCCAAAGCAGCCGTTTTTTTTTTATCTCAATATCAAATAATTTGATATTAAACATTAAGGACACCTGCTCTTTCCATGACACAGACTGACCAGGTGAATCCAGGTGAAAGCTATGATCCCTTATTGACGTCACTTGTTCAATTCACTTCAATCAGTGTAGATGAAGGGGAGGAGATGGGTTAATAATGAAGGATTTTTAAGCCTTGAGACATGGATTGTGTATGTGTGGGCAAGACAAAAGATTGAAGTGCCTTTGAACGGGTTATGGTAGTAGGTGCCAGGCGCACTGCTTTCTGTCGAGAAATGCAACGCTGCTGGGTTTTTCATGCTCAACAGTTTCCCGTGTGTATCTAGAATAGTCCACCACCCAAAGGACATCCAGCCAACTTGGCAGAACTGTGGGAAGCATTGGAGTCAACATGGGCCAGCCCCCAGGCTGCCAAAGGTGCTTCCACCAAGTATTAACTATGGGGTGTGAAGACATAAACAATCAATACATGTATCAACCTATGTGTCATCAAAGAGGGTCAACCAACTTTCTGGTAGAGAATACACTGAGTACTATTATTGTTGCCCATAATAAAGCGCAGTGTGCTATGATAAACTGCATCTAATGGCTTTAATGAGATGGCAGCTGTGTTCATATACTGTAGATGATGTCATCATAGTCTGGGACCAATAGGAATGTCGACTGAACAATCTGCTTTCTACTATTTACCGAGAGGCATGACCTATTTCTTAGTTTTACCTGCATTCAGTACTAATTCAGGTCAATAATGTTTTTCTGTAATACAAGAGGGCAGACTGTAGTTCAAATAGAGCCTGGTCAACTGTGGCGGCAATCGCATCTACAACAGTATCATCGACATACAAGTGCAGGTTGTCAATTTTGGTAATATAAACAGTGAAAAGTACAGGACCCTGAATCGAACCCTGCGGGACACCTTTCGTTATGTCCAGAAAACCTGATTTAACACCATCACATTGAGTTTTATCTGTCAAGTAATTTTTAAACCAGTTACATGCAGCCTGGTCTAGGCCAAATGAGGAAAACCTCTAAATTAGCAGTGAGTGATCAACAGTATCGAAGGCCTTTGACAGGTCAATGAAGGGGGCAACACAATGTGGCCTTTTATCCATACAGTTAACCACATAATTTATAACTAAATAACTAATGGGGCGGCAGGTAGCCTAGCAGTTAAGAATTTCCAGAAAATCTGGCGATGTGCCGTTGAGCAAGGCACTTAACCCTAATTCCTCCTGTATGTCGCTCTGGATAAAAGCATCGGCTAAATGACTAAAATGTAAACGTAAATAACTAGGGATCCAGCAGAGATAGTGCTATGACCTGGTCTAAAACCCTACTGATGTACAATTAGAATACATTTCAAAGATAAAAAAGATCTTAGCTAAGAATTAATCAAGGATTCTAAAATTTTAACTAGGCAAGAAAGTTTAGAAATAGAGTGATAATTATTTAGTTCACAAGGGTCACCACCTTTGTGAAGGGGGAGTACATGGGCCGCCTTCCAAACGTTGGGGATAGTACCAGATATAATCATCAGGTTAAAATATGGGTTATTGATTCAGCAATCAGGGGGGCAGAGAGCTGCAGCAAAAATGGATCAAGAATATCAGTGTATTTTTTATTTACATCAATCATAAGCAAGGCATCTAGCACATCACAAGTAGTAAATTGTTTAAATGAAAACAAAGATTAACTACAAGTTGACGGGTTAAATGTTGAGTCAGCGAGAGGCTGGCAGAGTGAAGAGCAGTCTATTGATTGACCAGGGTCAATTAAACCACCATTTCTCTCAAGTAAAAAGCCTGCCGAGATAAAATGACGATTAAAAGCATCACTTATCCCATTCTTCTCAGTTATAATGCCAGAGTCAGACAGGACTTGATTAGGCAGGGAAGAAGATGAATTTGTATGCTTCAGTGCATTAGCTGTTTTTCAAAATTCTGAGATAGAGCATAAAAAATAGCTTGATTTATACTGAACAAAAATATAAATGCAACATGCAACAATTTAAAAGATATTACTGAGTTACAGTTCATATAAGGAATTGAAATAAATTCAATAGGCCTGAACCTATGGATTTCACAACTGGGCAGGGGCACAGCCATAGGAGGGGCACAACCACAGCCATGGGCATAGGCCCACCCACTTGGAAGCCAGGTCCCCACAAAATGTCTTTATTACAGACAGAAATACTCCTCAGCACCCCACCCCCCCCCCCCTCCCCCTCCTCAGACGATCCTGCAGGTGAAGAAGACGGATGTGGAGGTCCTGGGCTGGCGTGGTTACACGTGGTCTACGGTTGTGAGGCCAGTTGGATGTACTGCCAAATTCTCTAAAACAATGTTAGAGGTGGCTTATGGTAGAGAAATTAACATTGACAACATTTTTGAGAAATAAGCTTTTTGTGCTATGGAAGATTTGGGGGATCTTTTATTTCAGCTCATGAAAAATGGGAACAAGACTTTACATGTTGCATTTATATTTTTGCTCAGTATAGCTTTCGTAATCGAGATAGTACATCTGCTTCTCAGTTGTCCGAAAGATTGTCAAATTGACAGTTGTCTGAAAGATTGCCACCTTTCAGTTTTCCTTGCTTTGGCCCAGGTCTGATTTTACATCTTAATGAGCTCAGATAGCTCATAAGAAAACCAACGGTTATATTTATCTTTGCCTCTGAATTGTTCAAAAGGGGTGTGTATATGGAGTGAAAAAATATGGAGGAGACATTTTCTAGAGCCAACTCAGGATCCTGAATACAAGAGAGAGTGGCTAAATCAGATTATAAACTGGGTGGTTCGAGCGCTGAATGCTGATTGGCTGAAAGCTGTGGCATATCAGACCATATACCACGGGTATGATAAAACATTTATTTGTATTGCTCTAATTACATTGGTAACCAGTTTATAATAGAAATAAGGCACCTTCGGGGTTTGTAATATATGGCTAATATACCATGGCTAAGGCCTGTATCCAGGCACTCAACGTAGCGTCGTACATAAGAACAGCCCTTAGCCATGGTATATTGACCATATACCACACCCCCTCGGGCCTTACTGCTTAAACAGATGTCATGTAAAAACCCTTGAGGAGAAACAATTTAAAAAGTTATCTTCTTAATTAAACAAGGATTCGTATTTTGATGTTTGGTATATTTAAAACATACTGTGGGACAATGATCACTGAGATCACATTAAAATTCCTATTTAACTACTAAGAATTAGACAATAAATATACATGTCAATATCCATATAATGAGATGACTAAATAGATTTGAGTCCTATTCATCCATAGCTTTGTGTAAAAGTGCTACAGTATGTGTCCTCATTCTCCAAGTCTTAGAGGAGGAATGTTACCAATGACTGTAATGTTGGAACATTCTGCTCTTCTCATTCTGGCACAGCTTTCCTGCTCCTGAACAGCTGTCCCAACCAACGCCCGCTAGCTTTCTTCACGGATGAATTCATCTGTTGGCTTTATGTGAAAGAAAAATCATGCACCAGAACCATTAAAGATTACACTGAAATTAATATTTATGTCTTACAACATAATTCCTTAGATGTACAGCGAGCACTGGTGTACCACACCCCACTCTGCAGCCCCCATTGTGGGGGGCCCAACAAACACTGGTTGGGGGTCTTTCCCCCCCAGATAGCATATGAACACGTCATAAGCCATAGCAAAATGTTTAGTTTTAAAACTGAAACATTTTCTCTCTGCCTCATGGCAAAATGTGTAGAATAGCAAGAAATTAGCTTTAAAACTACACAATTTTCCCTTAGCCTCTTGGCAAAATGTGCAAAATAGCATGAGATTAGCTATAAAGCTGCACATATTTCTCTCTGCCCCATGTGTAGAAGTCCTAAAACATATATTTTTTTTGGGGGGGGGGGGGGTTGGGCAGAAAGACCTTGCGGGGGGGCCTCGCGAAACTGAGGTAGGCCACTAACATAAGCCTATGTGTGATTGTAAACAAAGAGGCCATTTGGAATGGGTCAGAGTGAATTATCATGAACATATGCCTAGGCTAAATATGTGCTCTCCACAGCTCCTCAGCACTCTCTGCATTATCTATGCAACAGTGCATCATTCCCATTTGGCTGCCATGTTAGAGCAGCCATGGACATTTTATAAGAGCATCATGCACAGTATGACAACACACACGCACACACACACTGTCCTCTATTTGTCAATGTTGTCTCACCTGGATTTCTCTGTGGTCTCCCTCCTCAGAGAGCCAATCTTCAGCTTCCAGGTCTTTGTCCTACTTCCCTGTTCTTTCTTTCCTGCTTCTTCTTTCTCCTGGGGAGAAACATACAGTAGATATTTGTCAACGGAGACATTGATGCAAAACATTTACACATAGACACAAGCATACTTTCACACAGACATACTCTACCATAGGTTTGCATGCATCTAGCAACACACACAAATACAGAAACACAGCTTAAATATCAAAATCAAATCAAACGTTATTTGCCACATGCGCCGAACACAAGTGTAGACTTTACCGTGAAATGCTTATTTACAAGCCCTTAACCAACAGTGTAGTTCAAGAAGAAGAAAATATTTACCAAGTAGGCTAAAATAAAAAGTATCACAATAAGAATAACAATAACGAGGCTCTATACAGGGGGCACCGGTACCGAGTCAGTGTGCGGGGGTACAGGCTAGTTGAGGTAATCTGTACACGTAGGTGGGAGCAAAGTGACTACGCATAGGTAACAGACAAACAGCGAGTAGCAGCAGTGTACAATTGTGTCTATTTGAGTGTGTATACAATATGAGTAAGTGTTTGTGTGTTCATGCATGACTCCTTGCTGTCCCCAGTCCACCTGACCGTGCTGCTGCTCCAGTTTCAACTGTTCTGCCTTATTATTATTCGACCATGCTGGTCATTTATGAACATTTGAACATCTTGGCCATGTTCTGTTATAATCTCCACCCGGCACAGCCAGAAGAGGACTGGCCACCCCACATAGCCTGGTTCCTCTCTAGGTTTCTTCCTAGGTTTTGGCCTTTCTAGGGAGTTTTTCCTAGCCACCGTGCTTCTACACCTGCATTGCTTGCTGTTTGGGGTTTTAGGCTGGGTTTCTGTACAGCACTTTGAGATATCAGCTGATGTACGAAGGGCTATATAAATAAATTTGATTTGATTTGATTTGATGCATGCTTGTTCCCGTGTGTGTTTGTGCATACATGCATGCTTGTGTGTATATGTGCGTGTGTGCGTGTATGTGTGTGTGTGTGTGAGTTGAGTTCACATCATCTCACCTGCTTTTCATCATCCTCGGGATGCTCAAGCAGATCCTCTATAGTCCGGTACCTCCTTCCAGACACTTCCTTCCCCTTCTCTAGAACACACACAATTCAAAACCTTCAGTTTCAACCTAAATACACCAATGATGACACAGTATTTGACAGTTTACGCTGTGGGAATTATCATTGGATGGTAACTCACTTAGATGTCCCATCATGAGCACTGTGTCCGATGTTGACCTATGTCGAAAATGCTGATGCACATTACTATTGCTATGAGATGATTGGCAGGGTAAGTCCTCATAATCTTTGACTTCAAGTCTTTCATTGGCAGAGGGGCCGCCTTCCTCAGAAGCCTTGAAGTCACACTGGTTGCGTTCTGAATTCTATACGGATAGAAACATCAAGTCAAATGTTGGTTAATTACAGTTGATGTCGGAAGTTTACATACACCTTAGCCAAATAGATTTAAACTCAGTTTTTCACCATTTCTGACATTTAATCGTAGTAAAAATTCCCTGTTTTAGGTCAGTTAGGATCACCACTTTCTTTTAAGAATGTTAAATGTCAGAATAATAGTATAAATAATTATTATTTCAGCTTTATTTATTTTATCACATTCCCAGTGGCTCAGAGGTTTACATACACTCAATTAGTATTTGGTAGCATTGCCTTTAAATTGTTGAACTTGGGTCAAATGTTTCGGGTTGCCCTTCACAAGCTTCTCACAATAAGTTGGGTGAATTTTGGCCCATTCCTCCTGACAGAGCTGGTGTAACTGAATCTGGTTTGTAGGCCTCTTTGCTCGCACATGCTTTTTCAGTTCTGCTCACAAATGTTCTATAGGATTGAGGTCAGGGCTTTGTGATGGCCACTCCAATACCTTGACTTTGTTGTCCTTAAGCCATTTTGCCACAACTTTGGAAGTATGCTTGGGGTCATTGTCCATTTGGAAGACCCATTTGCGACCAAGCTTTAACTTCCTGACTGATGTCTTGAGATGTTGCTTCAATATATCCACATAATTTCCCCTCATGATGCCATCTATTTTGTGAAGTGCACCAGTCCCTCCTGGAGCAAAGCACCCCCACAACATGATGCTGCCACCCCTGTGCTTCACAGTTGGGCTGGTGTTCTTCCGCTTGCAAGCCTCCCCCCTTTTCCTCCAAACATAACGATGGTCATTATGGCCAAACAGTTCTATTTTTGTTTCATCAGACCAGAGGACATTTTTCCAAAAAGTACGATCATTGTCCCAATGTGCAGTTGCAAACCGTTGTCTGGCTTTTTTATGGCGGTTTTGGAGCAGTGGCTTCTTCCTTGCTGAGCGGCCTTTCAGGTTATGTCGATATAGGACTTGTTTTACTGTGGATATAGATACTTTTGTACCTGTTTCCTCCAGCATCTTCACAAGGTCCTTTGCTGTTGTTCTGGGATTGATTTGCACATTTCACACCAAAGTACGTTCATCTCTAGGAGACAGAACGCGTCTCCATCCTGAGCGGTATGACGGCTGCATGGTCCCATGGTGTTTATACTTGCGTACTATTGTTTGTACAGATGAAAGTGGTATCAAGTTTTTTGAAATTGCTCCCAAGGATGAACCAGACTTGTGGAGGTCTACAATTTATTTTTCTGAGGTCTTGGCTGATTTCTTTTGATTTTCCCATGATGTCAAGAAAAGAGGCATTGAGTTTGAAGGTAGGCCTTGAAATACATCCACAGGTACACCTCCAATTGACTCAAATTATGTCAATTAGCCTATCAGAAGCTTCTAAAGCCATGATGACATTTTCTGGAATTTTCCAAGCTGTTTAAATGCACAGTCAACTTCGTGTATGTAAACTTCTGACTCACTGGAATTGTGATACAGTGAATTATAAGTGAAATAATCTGTCTGTAAACAATTGTTGGAAAAATGACGTGTGTCATGCACAAAGTAGATGTCCTAACCGACTTGCCAAAACTATAGTTTGTTAATTAACAAGACATTTGTGGAGTGGTTGAAAAATGAGTTTTAATGACTCCAACCTAAGTGTATGTAAACTTCAACTGTACCTGTTACACTGACTGTGTCAATGGTCACAGCACATCTTGTCAAATATTGACTTGTTTATATACCTTCATCCACATAATTCTTTATTTACACATCATCCTGAGATGCCAAATGTCAACATATCTTTTTACCTGGCTCCCCTGCTGCTCCCAGAGAGCATCCATCTCCACCTGTAACCCTTGGTTACGTAGCTGTAGCCTGGCGATCTCCTCCAGCATCCGGCATACCTGCTCCAGGTAGCCCAGCCCAGGGGTGAGCCCCTCATACTCCTCCTCACACACATCCTTCTCCCTGATCTGTAAAGACGACACATGCAGGAAGGTAACAGTGCACATGGAAAAGTATACAGTAAATTAACTCTGGTGTATTACTTCACAAAACATTTATTGCTCAGAATAGATTAGCAATCTAAAGCTATGACTTCTGGGGCAGCAGACCTAACTAATCAGCAATGCACATTTGTTGCAGATACGTGGTAGTTGAGTATTGGCCTGAGGGCACACACTTAATGTGTTGTGAAATCTGTTGTGAATGTATGGCAATGTTTTTAAAATTGTATAACTGCCTTAATTTTGCTGGACCCCAGTAAGAGTAGCTAATGGGGATCCTTAATAAATACAAATACATAAAGTGCACCGTCATTAGGAGCAGGAAATAGATTTCTTCCCCAAAGAGAGCTAAGCTAATGAGGTGGCCTTTAACTGACCTTTGCCCTCCTCATAAACACTCAGCACCCTGTCTCTGAGTCCTGGCGAGAGCAAAGACCTCCACATACACCGACTAATCTCCCCATTTAATAAGACTTAATGATCCTCTATTACTGAGGCAAACATGAAACACAAGCATCTCTTTGCTTCATTACACCAAACATTGTCAACATGACCACTGGATAATAACTACACAAAGAGGAATCCTTGGTGCAGAAAACGGATCATTTGTGTAACGATTAAATACTATCTCCGTCAAAATGAGTAAATCAAGAATTTTCCCCCAATGGGACTGCCCTCGCTTCGCCATCTGACGCAGAAGCGCGACATGTCCGTCACAGTCTTATCAACAACACAGCAGACTGCTCAACACATCACCCACACACTCCATCTTCCCAGGCAGCCCCACACCAGCTTGGCTCCATTCCACTCATTCCTGTTGCTCACCTGGACAGACTGGTTCACTGTCTGATACTCTACAACAGACTATAGGCCTGGATGGATACTGTCATTTACTGGCATAGTAACAAACACCACCTCGTGACCCATGCAACCCGAAATTGTTCAAACTGTTCCCACCCTTCTTGTTGGCGGAGAGAAAATGTTGCCATTTTAAAGATCATTCCCTGCAATTCTACACATTTGGCCATGAGGCTTGATAGAAAATGTTGCAGTTTTAAACATAATTTCCAGCAATTATACACATTTTTCCATGTCTTGTGTGTGCTATGGTACCTGAGTGACTCAACAAAATCAATGTGGGCCACCTGGGGCGCTGAAGCCCCTGGGCACATAATCCTGTCATGATAACTACAATATTTAGATAGCTAGATGGGTAAGTCAGGCTAACCAGCTAACATAGCCAGCAATTGATCAACTGGACATCTGATTTGACAGGTTTAAAATAGCTCTCCAATGTCTGTCAGTGAATGAAATAACAAGAGGAAAACTGCCCATGCACTACAACATTTCGAAAATACATTCTACTATTACAACTCTCAGCAGCAGAAAGTTAAAAGTCTGAGTTCCTAAAAAAAGCTAACAGATTTAGATGACAACCCACAGACACGACACTGATTCAGTCGATGCAATTAGCGTTTGTTTTTCTGTGTGTCTAACTGTGTGTGTGTGTGTGTTGCAACTGTTAACTCTGGGAATGGTAAAACGCTCATTTCCTCCCTGACATTCCTTCAGTTCATTGTAAAAAAAAAAAGACATGAAAGGATTTATGTTCGGTATACCGCTTGAACATGACAATGGACTTCTGTCTGGCATATTGTGTAATATGTTTTTGAGTAATAACATATGTCATAACAACAACAACAACAGTGATAACAATCCCGATTCTAATGTACGTTCAATACATTTGGGAATAAACTTTCAAATGACTACTGAAAATGTCCTATACAACCAAGAAGAGGTTGTATATATATATTGCCAAACATTCAGATGGTGGAGATTTTGGAAAAGAAACTCAACACTATGGATCACTGTCTAGTCCCATTACATTGACATTTTAGTCATTTAGCAGATGCTATTATCCAGAGCAATTTACAGGAGCAATTATGGTTATGTGCCTTGCTCAAGGGCACATGGACAGATTTTTCACCTAGTTGACTCGGGGATTCGAACCAGCAACCTTTTGGCACAACACTCTGAACCACTACTACTTTCAAGGTAAGAAAACAGTCAGAGAATCATGAGATTGAAGTAAACTCCTTTCAATATAAACCTACCTCTGTGTTTGTCTGAGCAGGCAGTGTCTTGTGATGTGGGCAGAGCCCTCCTCTGTGCTGCAGCAGAGCCGTTGAGGCCTGTTCTTCCACTACTGACTGGCTGACTGTCCTCCTCAGACCAGCACTCCCTGACCTGTGACTTGCCCTCTGTATATGGGTCACTGTGTGAGGTGATGGTAGTGAAGCCGTGTGACACCGCTGTCGGGGCACAGCGTCTCTGTCTCCAGAGTCTGCCCTCCTCAGTGCCTGCTCCAATTTTAGGTGCATGACCGCAGCCAGCTCCCTGTGCCGCTGAGCCCTGGGGCAGAGGGACAGGGAAGAAGAGGAGCAGGAAGATGGCAGAGAGAGGACAGGAGAGCATGAAGGAGGGGTAGAGGGGAATCCCTCCTCGTCACTGACTGTAGGATCAATATCTGTATTACTCGTGGACACAGAGGGAGGAGAGGAGGGGAGAGAAGCCTCAGAACAGATCTCCACCCCAGAATCCTCTGTATCAGACCGCATCAGTGTCCCCACGTTAGATTTAGACATGAAAGTGGCCCCTGAAAGCATGAGGGAATCTCCAGATTCACCTCCTTCCCACTGGCCCTCCATAGCTACTCTCTCCTGGGGGCCCTCAATCACCCAGGTCTCCAGAGGATTGGTAAAGCGCATGAAATCCATTTCAAAAACCCAAATTCTGTCCCCTCTTCCTCATTCTTCTTCTGCTAAATGGTAGCAGCACGAGGTAGAAAATGAAAAGTCCCTGGTTTAGAGAAGCCCATAATCATTAACTGAGGTGAGTTTGGGATGTAGAATTTGAAACATCCCTGATGCTCCGCCTGCATTCTTATGACACACCTCCTCATCAATCATCCTGTCACGGCGCTGATGCTGCATGCATATAGAGGCCTGTGTGGAGCGGCTGTTCCCCGCAGGTATGACAGGGGCAAGCCATGACAAGGCCAAAGTGATAGCAACACCATGTGTCAGTCCCACAGACTGACTGTGGTGCCTCTCAACCAGTTAGCTGCTGATGAAAGATCAATCTTTCTGGACAATAATACCTTACATAACAGAGAGGTTTGTCATGTATGTGAGTGGGTAGGTGTGATGTGATGTGAGACAAGATAGATTGATAAGACAATCTAGGTAAAGCATCTGTAATAACTCGCGTCAGGGTAGCCTAGTGGTTAGAGAGTTGGACTAGTAACTGGAAGGTTGCCAGTTCAAACCCCCGAGCTGACAAGGTATAAATCTGTTGTTCTGCCCCTGAACAGGCAGTTAACCCACTGTTCCTAGGCCTTCATTGAAAATAAGAATTTGTTCTTAACTGACTTGCCTAGTTAAATAAAGGTCAAAACAAAAAAAACTCCAACACAATGTGATATCTGAGATTCAGAACTTGGAATGTGTAGAAGGTGTCTTCCTGTCTGCTTATTCTGATAAGGATCTACATTCCAGTTCCCTCGTGAATAGTGACGGTATGTCTCATCAGGTCAGAGACACAAAGAAGATCAAGATGTCCACACAATTTTATCGGTTGTCACTTAGTCATGAAGTTTGTATGTGGCCTAAAACTCCAAAGGCTGTGACCTATCTGAGCCACTTACTTACACAAGCATAGCCTATACATAGGCTGCCACTCGCTTATATTCTATTTGGATTTACACATAACTCATTTGTTTTGAGTGTACAGGCAGAATCGGCACCTGTAAACACTGATGTGAAATGAGAAGATTTTTTTGTTGTTGTTTTATTAATAGTTTCCTTACTTTTTAAGATATCAACGCTAAAGTTAATAGTTCAACATGGTAATGTCTTTGCTGACCCTTTCAAGTTGATAAGCGCTGTATATAATACATCTATTATTAACGGTACAAAGGATTTAAATGGACATGTACAATCTGATTTCCTGGTTTATCTATAACTCAACCCTCTCTTAACCAGTCCCTTAGCTTTCTCAAACTAAGTTAAGATATGCACCATGGGCCAGCATACCACATGTGGTGTTGTTATTGCTTATGAAAATACTTTTTTTTTTTAAAGGTTTTCCAAACTTTCCAAGGTGGAGGAAAATCTATCCTGACAGACCTTAAGGGTCCTTGAGGCAAATTTGTCCAGGATGAGGAAAGATACCTACATACAAAGTTTCAAGTCTCAAAGTTTAAAAAATACAAAGTTTCAACCTACATACAAAGTTTCAAGTTTCAAGTCCACTTCTAGTTTCTGTGTGCCAAATTAGTAAAAAGTTAATAATCTATGTTTGAAATATTTTACCATATCAAGGGAAAAAAAGTATACAAGAACAACAACAGGTTTCAGAGCTTTACTGTGAACACCTACTAAATACTATAGATGTATTTTATATAGTGCTTTCATAAGAATCTCAAAGTAGCTGGCAGGGAGCTGAAAGTTCATGGTAGACGATCTTCCCCAGCGGGATGATGATGTAGTTCAGAAGAGTAGTAGCTTGAGTGGCCCAGGAAATATCCCAGCCAATGCAGCAATGCTGCTTTAATTCACCAGGTGTCGCTATTTCATGCCACAAACTGTATATCCTTTCAGATAAGTAATTTTCTGTCAAAATGAACAATTAATCAACTCATTTATTTATACATACACAAGATCTGATAATAAAAGTGGGGGAAACATGTGAGATGGCTAAAACAGTAGGGCTTGTGTAAAAACAACTTTGGCTATAGAATAAAATTTAAATGTGAAATGTAAATATTTGGTAGGCTAGTGTTCATTCAAATGACACTACACCTATTTGACCATAAGGTGCATGGGAATGTGTGATGGCGGTGCTTATTTACCACCGCGGACTGAAGGAACACGTTGTAGCCTACAGTACAGCACTTAACAACCACAACAAGCTTTAGAATGTTGGGGGCAAAAGGCGCACAGATGAACGTCTTACCTCACAAAGCCAACAATGACGGAATAATGGATTCTTGACCTGGTCTAGTCGAAGAAATATCTCTGCGCGTTGTCCACATCCTCTCCACCTGACAACCACACACAAACACAGAACTGCAAAGTTGGCTGCTGTCCGGCGTCCATCTCAAGTTCCGTGTTCAGTGGTACAGTGTGCGGTCAACATGGATGAATTCCCCCCCAAATTCAGCAAGGTGCTGGTGACACCTGATCCGCAGTACATACCGGGGTAGGTTATTCACATTGAAACTACCTCTTTGAATTCTATCTAATGAATTAATTAAATATACACTCTAATAAGATGCGTGTTATATTGACATGTTATTTGTATCACGTGCATGGTGTGCTATTTATATTTAAATTCTAAACCTTTTTAATGATGCATTATTGTATTCGTGCATCATTCCATTGATTTTATGCTTGCGCATACCTTTACATTTTACTTGATTATATTATGCCTTTTTATGTCGTTACACATAGCATACATTCGGCCAACTATATGCCTAAGGAATTAACACAAACAACTGAACAAACCTACACAAAATGTCCATGAGCAAGAGCAAGTCCAGTGCTCGACGCCAAAAGTATTTTGTGATAGCCATCACCCATGGCAACCGTTCCCAGGAAGGTTGATATCTGAGGCTAAACTCGCTGACATTAAGGAACACAACACAGCTTAAACTAAATACCATGAGATCCATACAGTCACCTTTCACCTCAATAAAGCCTTACTTAGATATAAGCATTGTAAAGAAAAAAAAAGAGTTTCAAATATTTACACTAGGCCTACTGTCAACATAACAGAGAATAAATCCAAAAAGGCCTGTTTGAAATCTAATCACAATCCTCACCACAACCACCACCTCCCTCTCTATGTCCTCAGGTATGCAGGTTACTGCCCCCAGCTGAAGTACCACCTGGGGAAGACCTACGGCCAGCTGACTGCCAAGCTGCTGTCCTCTCCGGAGGTGTCACGCTCACGTCGCCTAGTCCTCCACACGGGCCGCTTCCCCTCCACAGAGACAGACACGGGCCCGCGGGACGAGAACTGGAGGAGCCACCATGGAGAACGCAGGAATCTAGAGAGGATGATACCGGGCTACACTGGTAAACACACTGTTACTCAGTTTTCATACATTAAGCAGAACATCTCTTCCATCTGTAAAGTATGCTTTGCATTGTTTTGACATGGCGTCTTTTCCAGGCTTTGTCCCCAAAAGCCAGAACTACTTCTCCCGTACCTACGCAGAGACGTGTCGCGAGGCACTGTCTGAGTTTGACCGAGACCAGCAGAGGAGGGTTCGTCTGGCACCAGCAAACATACCGCTTGTCAGCAACACCACCAATTCCGAGTTTAAAGTAATCAGCTCTAACCTCTCTCCTATTCACACACACACACACACACACACACACACACACACACACACACACACACACACACACACACGTTTAATAATCCATGCTGAGATCCTGTGGCATTTATCACTCTCTGTCTCAGTCTAAATGAGGCCGGCTGCATGACCTGAAGAGCTCTCCAATCATAGATTCAAACCAATTAAGTATTTGAGATTCACAGCCATTGTCTCTCGTTGTGTAGGAGCTGACAGGAAAGCTCAACAACACAAGCAATTACTGTTAGCCACTTAGGTTGATGGAATGATAACTTTACATTGATACCATGCGAGAAAATCTTCTCCTCTTATAATCAAAGGTCTATAGTCTGGGATAGGGCCGTTGGTAAGAGCCGGAAGCTTGAATACCTTCGCTGTCTCAACCATAGTGTCTGTATGTCTGCCATTCTGTCTACCCCCGTCAGCCTCGGAGACTGAGCCCCCCTCTGACGGCCATCTCCAAAGATCCAGACCCCTACGAGGCCCTGGACCCCTGGAAGCCCAAAGTGTCTCCTTACTTCATGGAGGACAGCAGTCCACACAAGTACTTCATCTCAGGTAGGTACAGTATGCTACAGGTACCATTTAAAAAAAACTCATACACAAGATGGCCAAAAGTATGTTGACACCCCTTCAAATGAGTGGATTCAGCTGTTTCAGCCACACCCGTTGCTGACAGGAGTATAAAATCAAGCACACAGCCATGCAATCTCCATAGACAAACAGTGGCAGTAGGACTTGGCACCGTCATAGGATGACATCCTTCTAAGTCAGTACGTCAAATTTCTGCCCTGCTAGAGCTGTCCCAGTCAACTGTAAGTGCTGTTATTGTAAAGTGGAGACGTCTAGGAGCAACAACAGCTCAGCCGCGAAGTGGTAGGCCACACAAGCTCACAGATATGGGACCGCCGAGTGCTGAAGCTCGTAGTGCATAAAAATTGTCTGTCCTCGGTTGCAACACTCGCTACTGAGTTCCAAACTGCCTCTCAAAGCAACGTCAGCACAATAACTGTTCGTCGGGAGCGTCAAGAAATGGATTTCCATGGCAGAGAGCCGCACACAAGCCTAAGATCACTATACGTAATGACAAGTGTCAGCTGGAGTGGTGTAAAGCTCGCAACCATTGGACTCTGGAGTGATGAATCACGCTTCACCATCTGGCAGTCCGAATGACGAATCTGAGTTTGGCGGATGCCAGGAGAACGCCAATGCATAGTGCCAACTGTCAAGTTTGGTGGAGGAGGAATAATGGTCTGGGGCTGTTTTTCATGGTTCGGGCTAGGCCTCTTAGTTCCAGTGAAGGGACATTCCAGTGAAGGGACATCATAATGCTACATTCTATACAAATCTGTGCTTACAACATTGTGGCAAGAGTTTGGTGAAGGCTCTTTCCTGTTTCAGCATGACAATGCCCCTGTGCACGAAGCAAGGTCCATACAGAATTTTTTTTTGAGATTATGTGGAATAACTTGACTAGCCTGCACAGAGCCCTGACCTCAACCCCATTGAACACCTTTGGGATGAATTGGAACGCCGACTGCGAGCCAGGCCTCATCTCCTGACATCAAATCAAATCAAATCAAATTTTATTTGTCACATACACATGGTTAGCAGATGTTAATGCGAGTGTAGCGAAATGCTTGTGCTTCTAGTTCCGACAATGCAGTAATAACCAACAAGTAATCTAACTAACAATACCAAAACTACTGTCTTATACACAGTGTAAGGGGATAAAGAATATGTACATAAGGATATATGAATGAATGATGGTACAGAGCAGCATAGGCAGGATACAGTAGATGGTATCGAGTACAGTATATACATGAGGTGAGTATGTAAACAAAGTGGCATAGTTAGTGGCTAGTGATACATGTATTACATAAGGATGCAGTCGATGATATAGAGTACAGTATATACGTATGCATATGAGATGAATAATGTAGGGTAAGTAACATTATATAAGGTAGCATTGTTTAAAGTGGCTAGTGATATATTTACATCATTTCCCATCAATTCCCATAATTAAAGTGGCTGGAGTTGAGTCAGTGTCAGTGTCAGTGTGTTGGCAGCAGCCACTCAATGTTAGTGGTGGATGTTTAACAGTCTGATGGCCTTGAGATAGAAGCTGTTTTTCAGTCTCTCGGTCCCAGCTTTGATGCACCTGTACTGACCTCGCCTTCTGGATGATAGCGGGGTGAACAGGCAGTGGCTCGGGTGGTTGATCTTTATGGCCTTCCTGTAACATCGGGTGGTGTAGGTGTCCTGGAGGGCAGGTAGTTTGCCCCCGGTGATGCGTTGTGCAGACCTCACTACCCTTTGGAGAGCCTTACGATTGTGGGCGGAGCAGTTGCCGTACCAGGCGGTGATACAGCCCGCCAGGATGCTCTCGATTGTGCATCTGCAGAAGTTTGTGAGTGCTTTTGGTGACAAACCAAATTTCTTCAGCCTCCTGAGGTTGAAGAGGCGCTGCTGCGCCTTCTTCACGATGCTGTCTGTGTGAGTGGACCAATTCAGTTTGTCTGTGATGTGTATGCCGAGGAACTTAAAACTTGCTACCCTCTCCACTACTGTTCCATCGATGTGGATAGGGGGGGTGTTCCCTCTGCTGTTTCCTGAAGTCCACAATCATCTCCTTAGTTTTGTTGACGTTGAGTGTGAGGTTATTTTCCTGACACCACACTCCGAGGGCCCTCACCTCCTCCCTGTAGGCCGTCTCGTCGTTGTTGGTAATCAAGCCTACCACTGTTGTGTCGTCCGCAAACTTGATGATTGAGTTGGAGGCGTGCGTGGCCACGCAGTCGTGGGTGAACAGGGAGTACAGGAGAGGGCTCAGAACGCACCCTTGTGGGGCCCCAGTGTTGAGGATCAGCGGGGTGGAGATGTTGTTGCCTACCCTCACCACCTGGGAGCGGCCCGTCAGGAAGTCCAGTACCCAGTTGCACAGTACGGGGTCGAGACCCAGGGTCTCGAGCTTGATGATGAGCTTGGAGGGTACTATGGTGTTGAATGCCGAGCTGTAGTCGATGAACAGCATTCTCACATAGGTATTCCTCTTGTCCAGATGGGTTAGGGCAGTGTGCAGTGTGGTTGAGATTGCATCGTCTGTGGACCTATTTGGGCGGTAAGCAAATTGGAGTGGGTCTAGGGTGTCGGGTAGGGTGGAGGTGATATGGTCCTTGACTAGTCTCTCAAAGCACTTCATGATGACGGAAGTGAGTGCTACGGGGCGGTAGTCGTTTAGCTCAGTTACCTTAGCTTTCTTGGGAACAGGAACAATGGTGGCCCTCTTGAAGCATGTGGGAACAGCAGACTGGTATAGGGATTGATTGAATATGTCCGTAAACACACCGGCCAGCTGGTCTGCGCATGCTCTGAGGGCGCGGCTGGGGATGCCGTCTGGGCCTGCAGCCTTGCGAGGGTTAACACGTTTAAATGTCTTACTCACCTCGGCTGCAGTGAAGGAGAGTCCGCATGTTTTCGTTGCAGGCCGTGTCAGTGGCACTGTATTGTCCTCAAAGCGGGCAAAAAAGTTATTTAGTCTGCCTGGGAGCAGGACATCCTGGTCCGTGACTGGGCTGGATTTCTTCTTGTAGTCCGTAAATGACTGTAGACCCTGCCACATGCCTCTTGTGTCTGAGCTGTTGAATTGAGATTCTACTTTGTCTCTATACTGACGCTTAGCTTGTTTGATAGCCTTGCGGAGGGAATAGCTGCACTGTTTGTATTCGGTCATGTTACCAGTCACCTTGCCCTGATTAAAAGCAGTGGTTTGCGCTTTCAGTTTCACACGAATGCTGCCATCAATCCACGGTTTCTGGTTAGGGAATGTTTTAATCGTTGCTATGGGAACGACATCTTCAACGCACGTTCTAATGAACTCGCACACCGAATCAGCGTATTCGTCAATATTGTTATCTGATGCAATACGAAACATGTCCCAGTCCACGTGATGGAAGCAGTCTTGGAGTGTGGAGTCAGCTTGGTCGGACCAGCGTTGGACAGACCTCAGCGTGGGAGCCTCTTGTTTTAGTTTCTGTCTGTAGGCAGGGATCAACAAAATGGAGTCGTGGTCAGCTTTTCCGAAAGGAGGGCGGGGCAGGGCCTTATATGCGTCGCGGAAGTTAGAGTAACAATGATCCAAGGTTTTTCCACCCCTGGTTGCGCAATCGATATGCTGATAAAATTTAGGGAGTCTTGTTTTCAGATTAGCTTTGTTAAAATCCCCAGCTACAATGAATGCAGCCTCCGGATAAATGGATTCCAGTTTGCAAAGAGTCAAATAAAGTTCGTTCGATTCCGATAGCGTCTCTCCAGTGAGCCATGTTTCCGTGAAGCAAAGAACGTTACAGTCTCTGATGTCCCTCTGGAATGCCACCCTTGCTCGGATTTCATCAACCTTGTTGTCAAGAGACTGGACATTGGCGAGAAGAATGCTAGGGAGTGGTGCACGATGTGCCCGTCTCCGGAGTCTGACCAGAAGACCGCCTCGTTTCCCTCTTTTTCGGAGTCGTTTTTTTGGGTCGCTGCATGGGATCCATTCCGTTGTCCTGGGTGAAAGGCAGAACACAGGATCCGCGTCGCGAAAAACATATTCTTGGTCGTACTGATGGTGAGTTGACGCTGATCTTATATTCAGTAGTTCTTCTTGACTGTATGTAATGAAACCTAAGATGACCTGGGGTACTAATGTAAGAAATAACACGTAAAAAAACAAAACACTGCATAGTTTCCTAGGAACGCGAAGCGAGGCGGCCATCTCTGTCGGCGCCGGAAGTAATGGTCCATACAGAATACAGTGCCCGACCTCACTAATGCTCTTGTGGCTGAATGGAAGCCCCCCGCAGCAATGTTCCAACATCTAGTGGAAAGCCTTCCCAGAAGAGAGGAGGCTGTTATAGCAGCAAAGGGGGGACCAACTCCATATTAATGCTCATGATTTTGGAATGAGATGTTTGACGAGCAGGTGTCCACATACTTTTGCGTGTATGAGTATATGCAACACAATCAACTGTATATGAGTCTCTGTATTGACTAGATCTTCCATTGAGGCATGTATTTAGGTTTCACAGGGTACGTGCCCAAATCTCGCTTCCTGATTGGCACGGGCTACCCCATCACCACCAACAAGGCCCTGGTCCAGTTTGGAAAAGAAATGAGGAGTGACCCCACCTCCCTGCGCCTCCCTGGGGAGGAATCAGGAGTCCTACCCCCCATCCCCACAGTCTACCCATCCCACCGGGGCCTGCTGCCCTCCTACACCGGCCATGTTCCAGGTGGACCTAAACTTATTCAAAACACCATAGTACCAAGCCTCACACACACAGTTCTGAAATCTCCATATTTTGTTTTAAAATGGATCATATCATCACATGGTAGATCATGTGATACTGTAACATTATTGCTTAACTATAATATTATTTTGATCTGCCCACAGGACACAAGTTCAGGTACGGCCAGACCTTTGGGCAGCTTACCCACAATGCCCTGGGGCTAAGCGGCACTCAGAAGATAGAGGCCAGAGCTCAGTAACGGAGGTACAATCCACAAGACAATCACATGATAAATGACTAGGGTAGAGAACACATCATGGAGTCGTGTTGAGTGATGAATCCAAGGACTTTGAAATAAATGCATATGTCTGTGGAACAGCAACACCTTGGTCTGTGGACTCTGTACATCCCAGAGTGAATCGTAATAATAATTTATGACCAGAACATGTACACACTGTGAATATGGGCAGTGGAACACTGTTTCTCCTGTATTTAGCGATATACACTACAGTTCAAAAGTTTTGGGTCACTTTTGAAAGAAAATCACATTTTTGGTCCATTAAAATAACATTAAATTGATCAGAAATACAGTATAGACATTGTTAATGTTGTAAATGACTATTGTAGCTGGAAACGGCAGATTTTTCTATGGAATATGAGCCATCATTATCAGCAATCATCACTCCTGTGTTCCAATGGCACGTTGTGTTAGCTAATGTGCTTTTCTTTAAAAGAATAAGGACATTTCTACGTGACCCCAAACTTTTGAACGTATATTTTTTCAATCTGCTGTACAAATGTGAAACATAAGTCACAAGAGAAATCAATACCTTTTTATTCAGAATGGTTGATTGTCACTGGGAACTTACACTCAGAGAGGGTGCATTCTGTGTAACCTTTATTCAACTAGGCAAGTCAGTTAAGAACAAATTCTTATTTACAATGACGGCCTACCGGGGGAACAGTGGGTTAACTGCCTTGTTCAGGGGCAGAATGACACATTTTTACCTTGTCAGCTCGGGGATTCAAACCAGGAACCTTTCGATTACTGGCCCAACGCTCTAACCACTAGGCTACCTGCCACCCCAGCGTAAACCATTCTTCTAAGGTTTTAGGGGAAGGACAGTTAGGTTGAGGAGGAAATATGATAAACTCACTTTCACATTTATTGCAAAGGCTATAATAACCAAGTCATTCCTGTCACGTAAATCCAGACTTTGCCTTTCTCTTTAGCTTAGTAGTACTGGCCTATCAAAATGGTGTACACCTGAAACACAACATGATAGCTTTATATTGTGCAAACAACACACTCCATTTGGAACCTAACAGTTCCACAAATCTAGACTTCTCTTCCCTAAATATTTACAAAACTCATTAAAAAAAACAGTATGATAAGATATTGTTGTAGGTAGTATAGTACAACCACACACAGTAGTAGGCCTAAATTAGCACCTAATGACTCCTTGAACGTTTGTTTTAAACCATGCTAGAGTCAGACCTCATGTTTGTCTAGTTGAATGTGAAGGCAACCCCCTTTTGGAAGATAAGCCACTGCACAAGGCTGCTGGCTGGCATAATATGTGGCACTAGTAAACATGGCTAGTAAAGATTGCCTTTCTGCATTTTTTGTTGTCATTCCATTCGCACATAGGATAGTCACGGGGTAGGGGTTGGAAAGTAGAGGATCAGATTGACAGTATTAGGAGAATAGGATGCTATTGTATGGTATGCATGCAGCTCCATGACATACTAATTGGTTTCTTCTGCAGAGTCTGGGATGTTGTACAAGGCTTTCAGATCAAGGCAAGACCCTAACATGGGAGGAGCCTCTCTGACCACACAGTTTGATTGACAGGTTCACAGGGAGAATATATTGCATAAATCCCAATTCATGACAGATGAAAAGAAGAACTTGTAAATATAATAATACATGGGGGGGGGGGGGGTTGTTATTGCCTAATAATAACATAGCAAAAAGTATCACCCATGCTCCGATAGTTGTATCAACTGGTCTACTGTGCTTTTCTGACCAGTGTGAGTATGTTCTAGCTGAGGTGTCTGTGTGTAACACTGTGCACTATAACACTGACTCAGGATCATGCGGTTGACATTTTTGGTGGTGTATCTTTTCTTCTCCTCCCTATCCCTCTCCACTCAGCAGAGGGTTGGGTGAGTGTGGTCATAGGGGCACAATGTCTATGTCTGGTGTTTCTGGTCAGGCTGTGGAGCTGGGAGTTTCCCTGACCACACTGTATGAGCCAATAGGCCCAGCTGAGACCTGTCCAACTGCAGCCACTGTGAAGGTCTCCTTTAAGACAAGAGAAATGCAGTTATTAAGGAGGAATTGTAATAACACCATAGGAACAGGTTAGCCAGAGTTAAGTAATTCTGACCTTTTCTGGGCCTGTGTCCCATTGAGATTTTGAGGTGCCCTCTGTGTCCTGGTGGGGGGATTCCCTCCTGATCCAAACAGCTTGGCCCAGCGTAGCCCACCCTGGGAGAGGCTCTCATCCTGGGGGTCTGCCGGCATCCTGGGGGTCTCCGGCCCAGTTCCCTCCCTCCTGCCCTCCTGTGAACTCTCACCTTCTCTCCGCCCCTCCATCCCCTGCTGAGGCTCAGTGTGGATGACATCCATGTAAATCTGTCCATATTCCACCCCCCCCTCTGCGTGGGCAGGCCGTCTCTGCCACCACCCTGGACTGGTGACTGACCACAGACTTCTGCTAGACTTGCCTAAATGCCTCACCCACTTCTCATGACCCATGACCTTTGACCCCTGGGTGGACCCCTGAAGATGCTGTACCAGCTGGTGTGGGTCACCTGGTGGCCTGCTGTTATCTCTGGGACCATCCATAGAACCATATGCCCCCTGTCTGTCTCCTCTCAGTAGGGGCCAACTGGTCATGAGAAAGGTGGAGCATGGTGGAGCTTGTTCCTCAGAGCAGAGCTGTCTGTTTTGCAGCAGGCGGGGCTCCAGCAGCAGGTTGAGGTCAAAGGGTAACATGGAAAGAGGCTGCAGCAGGAGAAGGAGCTCCTGGAACAGAGGCTGACACTGCCCCTGCGACATGGCGAGGAAACCCCATAGATGGTAGTGATCTGTCACCATGTCTGGGGATAGGAGAGTTGGGAAGAGTATGAGAGAGGTATGTTCCAAGAACCTTATGTTTTCTAATTTGGAGAAATTTGGAGAAATTAAAAAAATCTAAACGCATACCTTTTTGGTTGTAGAGGTGATTTAGCCAGAATTCCAAGGCTCTCAAGCTAAAAGAGAGAATATAGGTCCTTCATTTTACAATCATAACATTTAATAAATCACCATTAGAACACAATTTGATACACTAAAAAAGAGTGAGACTTGAAGGGACTCACTTGAGCAGGCCCATGATGAAGGCTCGTAGTCTCATACAGTGGCTGGTCAGCAGGGAGCACTGCCTCACTTTGGACAACAGGCTGTGTAGCACCTGGGTGGTAGGGCCTTAGATAGGAACAGAGACCATTGAACTACAACCCCCATTAGCAAATGCAGCACTGTAATCATACACTCATCAGCATCAAACCTACCACAACCACCCACATCATCATCATTACCATCATCACCACCATGTGTCTCTGACCTGTCTGAGTGGAGGCCTCCACCACATTCCAGACGTGGTTGCGTCGATGACCGATGATCAGGTCAAGTTTGTGGTCCCTAAGGCCATCCTGCAGAATGTTCTGGATGGTGGGACACAGATGCTCCAGGACTATACCACCAATGGTGGGACTCCTTGAGCTGTTCCCTAGCCGGATCTGGAGAGAAGTGGGACATTATCATATGATCATGATCAATAATTACACTTTAATTAAAAATAACATACATTTATGGGAGTTGATTCATCCTATTCAGGGTTACTGTCAGTTTTTGTGAATTGGTTATTCTAGTTCCCTTCAGATTGCTTTTAGCTCTGCTGCACTCTACCTTTTCCACAGGATCTCGACTGGTGCCAAAATGAGCCATGATCAAATCCACTGCCAAGCTCACAGATTTCAGCAGACCTGGAGAAACATGGAAAGAAGCAATCAGGAGTTAGCTCATTTAATATTCTGTGCCATGCAGGGGGGTTATCAAAATGCCTGAGGGACTGACATGAAGCAGATTTGATTCATTAACCAGAAACATCAGACACTGAATAAAAAGGGTGTATATACAGAACCACATGGGAACATCCATGATTCATCTCCCTTCCATCTTGCTCTGGCTCTCTCTAAAATGTCAGGTTACATTCTTAATGCGTATTGAATCTACCTACAATGCTCTCCCCTGCCAAACAGACAGTACATCACTGTTCACGCTTTGCTTTCACAAGACAATGTGCATACAAGCATGGGATTGACATTTACATTGTTTGGTTATAATCATGTGTGTCTGTATTGTGACACTAAAATAACATACATCTGTGAATCATATATCCAGCGTATCAACAACACTGCACCCACTGCAACAAACATAAACTGGAGCTTGCACACTCACATACACACACACACACTAAGTGTCTCAGCCAATCCAATGCAGGGAGAGAAAAATAGGTCATGTTTTAAAGAAACCCCCTTCAGGGTATTGAAGGCACTGCTGCAGAAAGCTCTGCTGCTGTTCTCTTTAGAACCCAGCAGCAGCACAGAGTAACAGACAGTGTAGGATTCCAGTTTCCCATAATGACTGTTCAGTAATAATCTAATTACTCTCCATCTTGAAATAACACTAGATTACTGACACTGTCTACCCACCACACACATCCTCTGATTTATACATTGACATCACACACAGTCAACATCACATCACACAATCCACATGATATGCTCTCAGCTCAAAACACACATAACCATATTAACTTAACTCTGTTTTATTCTACGACCCCCACAAGTTTCTTGGGACTTGTCTGAAGTCGGTACAGCCGACCCGCCAATTTCTGTCTGTAGCGTCCGTACAGTTTTGGCTACACACTAACTATGAGCGCTTTGTGTAAAGTTGAGAAGTACTGTATATATGGAGACTGTTTAGTAACAGGGTTCAAAACAGTGGTGGATAAAGTATCAAAATGTCATTCTGTAGTAAAAGTAAAGATACATTATAGAAAGATAGAAAGTTACTCAAGTAAAAGTAAACGTTACCCAGTAAAATACTACTTGAGTAAATGTATAAAAGTATTTGGTTCCAAATATACTTAAGTATCAAAAGTACATGTAATTGCTAAATACTTAAGTATCAAAAGTAAAAGTAGAAGTATAAATCATTTCAAATTCCGCAAAGCAGACTGCACCATTTTCTTGTTTTTAAAGGTACAAATAGCCAGGTGCACACTTCAACACTCAGACATAATTGACAAAAGATGCATTTGTGTTGAGTGAGTCCGCCAGACCATAGGCAGAAGGGATTACCATGTGTTGTCTTGATGAGTGTGTGAATTGCACAATTTTCCTGTCCTGCTAAGCATTCAAAATGTAATGAGTACTTTTGGGTGTCAGGTAAAATGTATGGAGTAAAAAATACATTATTTTCTTTAGGAATGTAGTGAAGTAAAAATAAGTTGTCAAAAATATAAATAGTAAAGTAATGTACAGATACCCCAAAAAATATTTAAGTAGTACTTTACACCACTGGTTAAAAAATAATAATATTTGTTTCCTGATCTTTCTTATATCTCTGAGATATAGATTAGAGACTTCCTTTAGATTTGTTTTTTGGACTATCTGTTGTTCCATGTAGTGAATATGTTATTCAATGCGTTTGTATGGGCTAATAGTAAGGCCAAATAAACATTTTCATAATTTTTGTTTTACATATACAGTACCAGTCAAATGTTTGGACACACCTACTCATTCAAGGGTTTTTCTTTATATTTACTATTTTCTATATTGTAGAATAATAATGAAGGCATCAAAACTATGAAATAACACATATGGAGTCATGTAGTAACCAACAAAAGTGTTAAACAAATTAAAATATATTTTATATTTGAGATTCTTCAAAGTGGCCACCCTTTGCCTTTTTGGCAAAAAAAAGAGTATCTCATGATAAGCTATAGACCACACTATCTGCCAAGAGAGTTTTCATCTATATTTTTCATAGCTGTCTATTTACCACCACAAATCGATGATGACACTACGACCACAACGAACTGTATAAAGCCTTAGGCAAACAAGAAAATGCTCATCCAGAGGCAGCGCTCCTAGTGGCCGGGGACTTTAATGCAGTGAAACTTAAATCCGTTGTACCTAATTTCTACCAGCATGTTACATGTGCAACAAGAGGAAAAAAAACTCTAGAGAGACACATACAAAGTTCTCCCTTGCCCTCCATTTGGCAAATCTGACCATATTTCTATCCTCCTGATTCCTGTTTACAAACAAAAGCAGGAAGTACCAGTGACTCACTTAATACGGACGTGGACAGATGACGCAGATGCTAAGCTACAGGGCTCTTTTAATAGCACAGACTGGAATGTGTTCCAGGACTCATCCATTGGCATTGAGGAGTATACCACATCAGTCAATGGCTTCATCAATAAGTGCATCGATTACATTGTCCTCACAGTGAATGTATGTACATCCCCTAACCAGAAGCCATGGATTACAGGCAACATCCTCACTGAGCTAAAGGCTAGAGCTGCCGCTTTCAAGGAGCGGGACTAACCCGGACGCTTATAAGAAATCCCGCTATGCCCTCATAAGAACCATCAAACAGGCAAAGTGTAAATATCGGACTAATATTAAATCCTACTATGTTGGCTCCGACGCACGTCGGCTGTGGCAGGCCTTGCAAACTATTACCGACTATAAAGGGAAGCCCGGCCGCGAGCTGCCCAGTGACACAAGCCTACCAGACGAGCTAAACAACTTCGATGCGTGCTTCGAGGCAAGCAACACTGAAGCATGCATAAGAGCACCAGCTGTTCTGGACGACTGTGTGATCACGCTCACCGTAGCCGATGTGAGCAAGACCTTTAAACAGGTCAACATTCACAAGGCTGCAGGGCCAGATGGATTACCAGCACGTGTACTCCGAGCATGCGCTGACCAACTGGCAAGTGTCTTCACTGACATTTTCAACCTGTCCCTGGCCGAGTCTGTAATACCAACATGTTTCAAGCAGACCACCATAGTCCCTGTGCCCATGAACACTAAGGTAACCTGCCTAAATGACTACCAACCCGTAGCACTCACGTCTCTAGCCATGAAGTGGCTCTCATCAACACCATCATCCCAGAAACCCTAGACCCACTTCCATTTGCATACCGCCCCAACAGATCCATAGATGATGCAATCGCTATTGCACTACACACTGCCCTTTGTCACCTGGGCAAAAGGAACACCTGCGTGAGAATGCTGTTCATTGACTACAGCTCTGTGTTCAACACCATAGTGCCCTCAAAGCTCATCACTAAGTTAAGGATCCTGGGACTAAACATCTACCTCTGCAACTGGATCCTAGACTTCCTGATGGGCCGTCCCCAGGTGGTAAGGGTAGGCAACAACACATCTGCCACGCTGATCCTCAACACAGGGTCCCCTCAGGGGTGCGTGCTTAGTACCCTCCTGTACTCCCTGTTCACCCATGACTGCGTGGCCAAGCACGACTCCAACAACATCATTAAGTTTGCCGACGACACAACGGTGGTATGCCTGATCACCGACAGCGATGAGACAGCCTATAGGGAGGAGGTCAGATACCTGGAAGTGTGGTGCCAGGACAACAACCTCTCCCTCAACGTGATCAAGACAAAGGAGATGATTGTGGACTTCTCATCGATGGGGCTGTAGTGGAGCAGGTTGAGAGTTTCAAGTTCCTTGGTGTCCACATTACCAACAAACTAGCATGGTCCAAACACACCAAGACAGTCGTTAAGAGGGCACAGCAATGCCTATTCTCCCTCAGGAAACTGAAAAGATTTGGCATGGGTCCTCAGATCCTCAAAAAGTTCTACAGAGGGCCTCCCGGGTGGCGCAGTGGTTAAGGGCGCTGTACTGCAGCGCAAGCTGTGCCACCAGAGATTCTGGGTTTGCGCCCAGGCTCTGTCGTAACAGGCCGCGACCGGGAGGTCCGTGGAGCGACGCACAATTGACCCAGCGTTGTCCGGGTTAGGGAGGGCTTGGCCGGTAGGGATATCCTTGACGCACCAGCGACTCCTGTGGCAGGCCGGAGCACAGTGTTTCCTCCGACACATTGGTGCAGCTGGCTTCCGGGTTGGATGTGCGCTGTGTTAAGAGGCAGTGCTGCTTGGTTGGATTGTGTATCGGAGGATGCATGACTTTCAACCTTTGTCTCTCCTGAGCCCGTACGGGAGTTGTAGCGATAAGACAAGATAGTAGCTACTAAAACAATTGTATACCACGAAATTGGGGAGAAAAAGGGGTAAAATTCAACAACACAAAAAAAAAAAAAATTCTACAGCTGCACCATCTAGAGCTTGTTTCACTGCCTGGTATGGCAACTGCTCGGCCTACGACCACAAGGAGCTACAGAGGGTAGTGTGTACGGCCCAGTACATCACTGGTGTCAAGCTTCCAGAACCTCTATACCAGGAAGAAGGCTGTTTATTATCTATGCATAGTCACTTTACCCCTACTGTACCTACATGTACATATTACCCCGACTAATCTGTACCCCCGCACATTGACTCGGTACCGGTACCCCCTGTATATAGCCTCGTTATTGTTATTTTGTTGTTGTTCTTTTATTTTTTTATTTTATTTAGTAAATATTTTTCTTAAAACATCATTGTTGGTAAGTAAGCATTCCACTGTTGTATTCGGCGCATTTGACAAATACAATTTGATTTGACTTGAAAATAATATGAAATGCTCTGAGACCAGGTTGATCCATGCTCTATCACCTATACACAGATCAGGCCCCTCCCTCTTCCTCACCTCTCCTCTGCAGGTGGCTGATGGACAGAGACTCGTAGGAGGCTTCAGGTGACAGGCAGAACTCCACAGGTGGCCTACTGTCACTCAGGCTGAAGGAGTCACAGTGCTGTTGTTGATGCTGCTTTACACTGGGCCCTGCAGACACCAGGGGCTGCAGAAGGGCGCTCAGAGAGGACAGAGGGGCCACTGACGAGAGAGCAGCAGTCAGGCTACGATGAGAGGCTGCAAACCCAGTCATAGGGACTGAGGATAGTGGGATTGTCTTATGGGGAAGTAAGGGTGGGTTTGGGGAGAAGGACACCAGCAAGTCTGGATGATGGATGTGACTGTCAGAGGGTGACATGGTTGCTACATGGGAGATGGGGCAGTGAGGGCTGTGGGTCAGGAGGACTGGGTTGAGGCTCTTCTGCTCTGTGGACAGGCGAATGAGATCTTGGCAGATCTGAGCCATGCCTTGGCTCCGTTTGATTGAATCTTTACAATGAGACTGGTTTGGGCTACTGTGGGCCTGAGCTGGGCTGGGGTAGATTTGGTCTAGGTCTTCATAGAGCTGGTCCTGGCATGAATAAGCCTGGGTTAGTTTGGTGCTTGTTTGTGCTTGTTTTGGACTGGCCGAAGTGAGACCAAGGTTAGTGTGGGGCCTGTATGGACTGGAGTGTGTCCAGTTGAGTCTGGACTGGAAGCGTTCTGGACTGGGGGTGCAGGTGGAGCAGGTATCAGAGCTGGAGGGGCCTTCCAGGAGGATGGCTCCATAGCTGCCTAGCGGTGAGGGATGCAGGTGGGTCAGGAGTCTGTTGCCTTTGCCTATGCACTTGGACCCTGGCTGGGAGCTGAAGCTGGGCTTGGTGTTCTTGTGGCTGATGTACTGGTCCAGCAGGGAGCCCAGGGGCTGGCTCTGAGGTTTACCCGCTGGGGGAAGCAGGACGAAGGGCTGGATGGGCAGGGAGGTGGGCCTCTGAGCCTTACTGTAGCGAACCACAGGAGTGGCCCATGAACATGCCCCTGACAGGGAGAGAGGGAGAGGGGATGAAAAGTTTTAAAGATAAGGAAAAACAAGGGTAGATCAGCTGAATCGTAATTACTCATGTACCAACTGGCTTGTTTTCTTACCCTCCTCCTCCGTCTCATGGTTCGGTGACACAGAAGGGTGGTTGGACACAGTGATACTGCCTTGGTTGGGACTCAGGAGTAGGGGGGAGTGGCTGCTACTCTGGCCCAGGGAAACTGCCTCTTGAATGGGACACAGATCCTGGGAGGTGTGGGAGTGGCTGGAGCTCTGGCAGCTGTCTGTATGTCTCTTACAGTAGGCAATCTCAGCAAAGGAGGTGACATGCTGGGAGTCCCAGCTCAAACAGCGAGGATGGTGCAATGGGGTAGCTCTCCTCCCTTCTTTGTCTAAGCCTTCTTCCTGCTGGCCATGGAGAAACAGATAAAACTTTGATTAGTTGACAGGAAAGTCAACTGCTATGAAAGTCATTCTGCTCATCATGCATCTTACAAATTAGTCAAAACCTGAAGAAGAAATTCAAAAGTTGTGCATTTTTTTAAACATACTGTAAGTCATTGTGGTATGCCAACCTGTTTCTCCTCCTGGCTCTGCTCTCCCCGGGCCTTACTGAAGAGGAAGTAGTGGCCCTCTGAGGTGACGCTGGTGGTGCTGGACCAGGCTGGGCTGGGCGAGGTTGATTGGGATGACAAGTCACAGGTCACCAGCTTGTAGTACTTCTGGGTGGTCCCTGTGGGCAGCAGCCTGGCCTGGCTCTGGAGACAGGAAGTGAGGTCAGAGACCTCCAGAGAGGACAGGAGACCGTGGGCGTCGGGAAGGTAGACATTACAGTTGGAGTCCAGCGCCTGTGGTGACCAGCAGGGGACAGAAGGCCCCCCGTCAAGAGGAAAGGAGGTTGTTCTGCCCTCCTGACTGGGGCCAGCAGCTTGAGGACCCTGGGGCTCCTGGGGGAAAGGTTGCAGGTTTAGGACGACAGTGCCTTCTGCTGGCTGGGATGACTGCATTGCAGGAATGCTGAGGTCGTTTGGGGTGGCAGGGTTGTTGCTCTTGTTGTAGATCGCACTAAAGTTGACGAGAACCCCATCTGAGCTGTTGCAGGAGGAGTCTGTGACGTACTCTAGAAGACCATCAGAGAAAGACTCAGGGAAACATTTTGTTTGGCCATAGCTGAAGCAGTAGCTCTCATCACCACATTTTAGCATATTATCTTCAACATCCTCCAGTCTCTCCTGCTCCCCACAGTCCTTCAACACAGTTTTACCCCTGTTGTCATGGTTCTGACTGGCTGATTGGCTAGAAGGTTTGGAGGTCTGCCTCCCAGCATTACTCAGGGCCCAGTTAGAGTTTCCATGCAACTGCAGCACAAAAGAGGAGTCCTCATGGTATCTGTGCAGGTTATCTCCATCACTATCTTCATCCTCCTCATCTTCATCCACCCCTTCATTAGGGAGAAAAGAGTTGTGTAGCCGTAAAGTACCTCTAACTACAGGGTGTTGTTTATGTCTTTGAGAGATTGTCATCTGTGACGCCTCCTCTGATGATGATCCAGAGTCACACTTCCCACTGCTGTCACTGCCCCCCTCCCCGTCCCCCTCGCCCCAGTCCTCGTTGAGGCTCCAGTAGCTGGAGGAGATATGTCTAAGGCGGTTGTGGAAGGGCTCTCTGTGGAGGTTGCCTTGCTCGGGGAGGGAGGCAGCGCGGGTCAGACCCACGGAGCTGGAGCACAGTCGACCAGGCCGCTTGGAAGAGCTGCTGCACAGAGCCGCCTGCACAGGAAGCTGCCAGGGGGGGAGCTGCACCAGGGGGAAGTGACACGCGATCAGAGTGTCCCCTGATAGGCTGGATGTCCTGTTCATTATCTCAGCTCAGCAGTTGATGTTATTACTGAAAGTGTCTCCATGCTCTGAAGGAAACATCTGAAACAGGAGGAAAGGAGAGCATTAAATGGGTTATGATGATACTAGAACAGATAAGCAGCCCAATGCTACTATGAAGCCTCATGCTAAATCTGGAGTCTATAGTCAGACTCAGAATACTAATGCCTCCTCTGCCCCAAGCCATCAGCATGGCCAGCGCCAGAGCTGCATGATTCACTCAGTCAGCCGTGGCGTGCTCCCTTCCTTCCCACCTAGCAAAAGTCACCCATAGCTACTCATAGTGGTGACCCGTCATTCAGGCCAGATGGGGCGGGTCCCGACATTTAGGCCAATTATTTTGGGGGGAGGTTGCCTGTTTTTCATGTTATTTTGCCATTAATATGTGTCACACATCAGTTTGAAAACAATGTAAAAAAAAAAAAAAAAAAAATATTATATTGAGTTAATAAAGCCTCCATACAAACATGGTCTCTTTTTTGCTTTCTTGAGTAAAGCAGGTCCAAAATACAGGTGTTTCAGCCTAGATCCGTGCTCTCTGTGGTGGTGGTGGTGGGGCAGCCAGCGGAAAATACGGAGCGTAGGGGTTGGTAATGTTCTCTAGTTGCGTCGTGAGTGGCTCAGTGTTCTGTCACTCTGTCGCTCGAAAATGCAAGCCCCTTTGGTGCTGCCATAGAGGTACATTAGAATTGTATTTATTTAACTAGGCAAATCAGTTAAGAACAAATTATTATTCACAATGATGGCCTACCAGAAGGCAAAAGGCCTCCTGCGGGGACGGGGGCTGGGATTAAATATAAAATATAGGACAAAACATATCACGACAAGAGACACACCATAACACTACATAAAGAGAAACCTAATACAACAACATAGCATGGCAGCAACACATGAAAACACAGCATGGTAGCAACACAACATGACCACAACTTGGTAGCAGCACAAAACATAGTACAAACAGTATTGGGCACAGACAACAGCACAAAGGGCAAGAAGATAGAGACAACAATACATCACGTGAAGCACCCACAACTGTCAGTAAGAGTGTCCATGATTGAGTCTTTGAATGAAGAGATAAAACGGTCCAGTATGAGTGTTTTTTTCGCAGCTCGTTCCAGTCACTAGCTGCAGCAAACTGAAAAGAGGAGCAACCCAGGGATGTGTGTGCTTTGGGGACCTTTAACAGAATATGACTGGCAGAACGGGTGTTGTATGTGGAGGATGGGGGCTACAGTAGGTATCTCATATAGGGGGAGTGAGGCCTAAGAGGGTTTTATAAATAAGCATCAACCAGTGGGTCTTTGCAACGTGTACACAGAGATGACCAGTTTACAGAGTATAGAATGCAGTGATGTGTCCTATAAGGAGCATTGGTGGCAAATCTGATGGCCGAATGATAAAGAACATCTAGCCGCTCGAGAGCACCCTTACCTGCCGATCTATAAATTACATCTCCCTAATCTAGCATGGGTAGGATGGTCATCTGAATCAGGGTTAATTTGACAGCTGGGGTGAAAGATGAGTGATTACAATAGAGGAAACCAAGTCTAGATTGAACCTTAGGCTGCAGCTTTGATATGTGCTGTGAGAAGGACAGTGTACCGTCAAGCCATACTCCCAAGTACTTGTATGAGGTGACTACCTCAAGCTCTAAACCCTCAGAGGTAGTAATCACACCTGTGGGGAGAGGGGCATTCTTCTTACCAAACCACATGACCTTTGTTTTGGAGGTGGTCAGAACAAGGTTAAGGGCAGAGAAAGATCATTGGAAACTAAGAAAGCGTTTTTGTAGAACGTTCAACACAAAATACAGGGAGGGGCCAGCTGAGTATAAGTATTTAAATGAATGAGAGAGCTTCCTACTGCTTGAGCTATGTTGTTGATGTAAATTGAGAAGCGTGTGGGGCCTAGGATCGAGCCTTGGGGTACTCCCTTGGTGACAGGCAGTGGCTGAGACAGCAGATGTTCTGACTTTATACACTGCACTCTTTGAGCGAGGTAGTTAGCAAACCAGGCCAAAGACCCCTCAGAGACACCAATACTCCTGCCAGGTTGTGCGCTACTGGTAAGAAGTCAGGTGCAGGAGAGTGGAGAGTTGTGATCAGGCGCACACTTTAATTGGCAGAAGTAACAACAGACGGATGCAACTGTGTCAAAAACCTCCAGCCAAATGGCAAAAGTGCAAAGCGTGACAACAGTCACAATAATGCATAAGTAAAACAATTAAACACACTGGGAAAACCAGCCTGGTACGTAACACGAAACATGTAACAATTCCACACAAAGACATGGGGGGGAACAGAGGGAATATATATGTAGTGTGATTAGGGAATGTAAACCAGGTGTGCGGGGAAACAAGACAAAACAAATGGAACAATGAACAGTGGAGCGGCGATGGCTAGAAGACCGGTGACGTCGACCGCCGCCCGAACAAGGAGAGGGGGCGTCTTCGGCGGAAGTCGTGACAACTCCTTAGCCGGCCCACAAGAATGGATTGGTCTACCATATCAAAAGCTTTGGCCAAGTCAATAAAAATAGAAGCACAACATTTCTTAGAATCAAGGGCAATGGTGACATCATTTAGAACCCTTAACGTTGCAGTGACACATCCATAACCTGAGCGGAAACCAGATTGAATACCCGAGAGAATACGCTAGGCATCAAGAAAGCCAGTCAGTTGATTATTGACAAGTTTTTCCAACACTTTTGGGGAAACAGGACAAAATAGATATTACAGTATATAACAGTTAGGATCAACTTTATCTCCCCTTTAAATAAAGGATGCACCGTGGCTGCCTCCCCAGAGAGGAGAGACACCTCTTAGAACTACCCATCCCGGATCCGGGAGAATTGTCATCAACTACACTAATTAGCATAGTGCAACGGTCAAAAAATATTACTAGAAAATATTCCGATTCATGAAATCACAAGTGAAATATAGTGAAACACAGCTTAGCCTTTTGTTAATCACCCTGTCATCTCAGATGATGCTTTACAGCCAAAGCAAGACAAGTGTTTGTGTAAGTTTATCGATAGCCTAGCATAGTATTATGTCCAGCTAGCAGCAGGAAGCTTGGTCACGAAAATCAGAAAAGCAATCAAATTAAATCGTTTACCTTTGATGAGCTTCGGATGTTTTCACTCACGAGGCTCCCAGTTAGACAGCAAATGTTCCTTTTGTTCCATAAAGATTATTTTTATAGCCGAAATACCTCAGTTTCTTGTCCACGTTTTGTTGAGAAATTCACCGGAAATTGCGGTCACAACAACGCCGAAAAAAACTCCAAATTAGATCCATAATATCGATAGAAACATGGCAAACGTTTTTTATAATCAATCCTCAAGGTGTTTTTCAAATATCTATTTGATAATATATCAACCGGGACAATTGGCTTTTCAGTAGGAGCGAGAGGAACAATGGCCGCCTTTGTCTATTACGCACAAATCACTCTGAGAGCCACCACCTGACCACTGACGCAATGTTGTCGTTCACGCTCATTTTTCAAAATAAAAGCCTGAAACTATGTCTAGTGGCTGTAGACACATTAGGGAAGTCATATGAAAAGGAATCTGGTTGATATCCCTTTCAATGGGCAATAGGGATGCATAGAAACACAGGGGTTTCAAAATAAGATTTTTCTCAGGCTTTCGCCTGCAATATCAGTTCTGTTATACTCACAGACAATATTTTTACAGTTTTGGAATCTTTAGAGTGTTTTCTGTCCTAAGCTGTCAATTATATGTATATTCTAGCATCTGGTCCTGAGAAATCGCCCATTTACTTTGGGAACGTTATTTTTCCAAAAAATTAAAATAGTGCCCCCTAGTTTCAAGAGGTTTTAATTAAAAAGGTCCGAGATAGGCTTGGCGATGATAGGGGCAGCAACTTAAAGAAGGGTCACGTTTAAGGAGCTGCTTTAACACTTCAGACTCAGTGACCACTTGCAGGGAGAAACTTTGTAGTGGGGCAGGGGAAAAATAGGGAGGAGCATTGGGGATCATCACATTAGAAGGGGCGGGAGATGAGGAAATGTTGGACAGGCAAGGAGGCATGGCAGAGTCAAATAGGAATAATGACTTAATGAAGTGGTGATTAAAGAGCTCAGCCATGTGCTTCTTGTCAGTAACAACTACATCATCAACATTAAGGGACATGGGCAGCTGTGAGGAGGAGGGTTTATTCTCCAGGTCTTTAACCGTTTTCCAGAACGTCTTGGGGTTAGACCCACAGAGAGAGAACTGCTCCTTAAAGTAACTAACTTTGGCCTTCCGGATAGCCTGAATGCACTTATTTCTAATTTGCCTTAACGAGAGCCAATCAGCCTGAGTATGCGTGGGCTGAGCGATTTGCCAAATTGAATTCTTGAGGTGGAGTAACTCTGACAGATAACAGTCGAACCAGGGGCTGAACCTGTTTTTTATTCTCATTTTCTTTATGGCCGTGTATTTGTTAACGATACCACTGAAAATATAAAAAAAGAAGGTCTAAGCGTCTTCGACAGAGTGTATCAAGCTGATTCTGAAGTGCCTATCCAAGAAGGCTCAAAGTCATTGGCCACAGTTAAAATGACGTAAAATCATGTTATATCTACAGTAGCTTTGATTGGACAGATCATGTCAACATCTTACTTTCAAAATCTTAGCTAGCAGTCATCATCATGAATCAAGACGACAATCTACTGGTGAATCCTGGTCATATGAAGAGAAATAATGAAGAGAAATTATAGATAAAATGTGCCGGTGCTCATTGGCCATTGGACATAAACATTACACAAGTTGGAAATTGTCATTTCAACAATGAGTGGTTTGGAAGAAATCAGTGGCTAACTGCAAGCATTGCAAAGCAATCACTAGCCTGCTATTCAGTGGAGTGGGTGTGTGGTCACAATTCTCGGTTTAAGGGTCTCTTTTCCAAGCTTAAAATTATAAACATTCAACATAAGCCATGCAGTCAATCCAGCATGATTTCTGCCGCGCTCAAAACAACTGTTAACTCAGAACTGGGAAATCTTTCTTCAGTGAGTTCAAGACAACTGGGAACTCAGGAAAAAAACAAGCTCCGACTGGGAAAATACAGTTTGAACAGTCATCCAAATCGGGATCTCTGGCCTCTTTCTAGAGCTACAACCTGAAGATCACTGACGTCATCATGATTCTACCTTGTTTTTTTTCTGAGTTCCCTGTTGTCTTGAAAACACCATAAATCCAGAGAATGCCAGACTTTGATGACAAAATTTGCCCAAAATAATGCTGCTGCATAAATTATGTAAAATGCCAGGGTGATATGTATACTGTAGCTAAGAAAGTAATACTAAGTGTATGTTGTGTAGTAAGCTGTTAGTAGCCCATTCTCATCCTAATAATTTGGTATATTTTCCCCTTTTAATTTCGCCTAATGTTCTGACATGTAGCCTATAACCGGTTTAGAGAATGTAATCATTGAATATTGTAAGAGCTTTCATTGTCTGCGTATATGCCCCCTTTATTTATCCTGCGGTTCTGACTTGGTGTACAGGGAGAATACTGTAAGAACGGCCCATGTTCTGAATTCTGTCGCTGTACATTTCAAAAGTGCTGAACAAATATTTATATTAACTACGTTCATTAATGTCTTAATCGAAATTACGGATTGCCTCTTGTCTGCTTATCGTCCCCTTATGCCATAGTTTGTACATCACAATTGTCAGTAGAAATCACATTTGTTTAAGCAAGTCAGACATACAGTGCCTTGCAAAAGTATTCGGCCCCCTTGAACTTTGCGACCTTTTGCCACATTTCAGGCTTCAAACATAAAGATATAAAACTGTATTTTTTTGTGAAGAATCAACAACAAGTGGGACACAATCATGAAGTGGAACGACATTTATTGGATTTTTCAAACTTTTTTAACAAATCAAAAACTGAAAAATTGGGCGTGCAAAATTATTCAGCCCCTTTACTTTCAGTGCAGCAAACTCTCTCCAGAAGTTCAGTGAGGATCTCTGAATGATCCAATGTTGACCTAAATGACTAATGATGATAAATACAATCCACCTGTGTGTAATCAAGTCTCCGTATAAATGCACCTGCACTGTGATAGTCTCAGAGGTCCGTTAAAAGCGCAGAGAGCATCATGAAGAACAAGGAACACACCAGGCAGGTCCGAGATACTGTTGTAAAGAAATGTAAAGCCGGATTTGGATACAAAAAGATTTCCCAAGCTTTAAACATCCCAAGGAGCACTTTGCAAGCGATAATATTGAAATGGAAGGAGTATCAGACCACTGCAAATCTACCAAGACCTGGCCGTCCCTCTAAACTTTCAGCTCATACAAGGAGAAGACTGATCAGAGATGCAGCCAAGAGGCCCATGATCACTCTGGATGAACTGCAGAGATCTACAGCTGAGGTGGGAGACTCTGTCCATAGGACAACAATCAGTCGTATATTGCACAAATCTGGCCTTTATGGAAGAGCGGCAAGAAGAAAGCCATTTCTTAAAGATATCCATAAAAAGTGTTGTTTAAAGTTTGCCACAAGCCACCTGGGAGACACACCAAACATGTGGAAGAAGGTGCTCTGGTCAGATGAAACCAAAATTGAACTTTTTGGCAACAATGCAAAACGTTATGTTTGGCGTAAAAGCAACACAGCTGAACACATCATCCCCACCAAACATGGTGGTGGCAGCATCATGGTTTGGGCCTGCTTTTCTTCAGCAGGGACAGGGAAGATGGTTAAAATTGATGGGAAGATGGATGGAGCCAAATACAGGACCATTCTGGAAGAAAACCTGATGGAGTCTGCAAAAGACCTGAGACTGGGACGGAGATTTGTCTTCCAACAAGACAATGATCCAAAACATAAAGCAAAATCTACAATGGAATGGTTCAAAAATAAACATATCCAGGTGTTAGAATGGCCAAGTCAAAGTCCAGACCTGAATCCAATCGAGAATCTGTGGAAAGAACTGAAAACTGCTGTTCACAAATGCTCTCCATCCAACCTCACTGAGCTCGAGCTGTTTTGCAAGGAGGAATGGGAAAAAATTTCAGTCTCTCGATGTGCAAAACTGATAGAGACATATTCAAGCGACTTACAGCTGTAATCGCAGCAAAAGGTGGCGCTACAAAGTATTAACTTAAGGGGGCTGAATAATTTTGCACGCCCAATTTTTCAGTTTTTGATTTGTTAAAAAAGTTTGAAATATCCAATAAATGTTGTTCCACTTCATGATTGTGTCCCACTTGTTGTTGATTCTTCACAAAAAAATACAGTTTTATCTTTATGTTTGAAGCCTGAAATGTGGCAAAAGGTCGCAAAGTTCAAGGGGGCCGAATACTTTTGCAAGGCACTGTATCAGTGTGTGTTAAAGGCAGTAAATGAATTAACTGTTTTGCTGTTAGACAAGGCTCTGCTGATAGCCAGGTGTAGTAGTGGCAAGGTGTTTGGACTGCTGTTGGGGCTCTGCTGTTGGGACAGCTTTATGTAGGCCCTAACAGTTAACAGGCTACTCATAGTTTGTCTGACTCTGCCCTGCAACTGGGGCAGCAATACTGCAGATAACCAACAAAGACGAGACAGCCTATAGAGAGGAGGTAAGTTAACTGGCATTCCGGTGCCAGGACAACAACCTATCCCTCAACCTCAGCAAAACAAAGGAGTTGATTGTTGACTTAAGGAAGCAGAGGATGGAACACGCCCCGATCCACATCAACGGGACTGCAGTAGAGAGAATCAGCAGTTTTAAGTTTCTCAGTGTCCACATCACAGAGGACGTTACATGGACAAACATACTGTATAAAACTTGAAACTTGATAGTCTGATAGAAAGACCGTGTTACACAACACAGCCATTCATGTACACCTCTTAAAGGCCCGGTGCAGTCGGAAACGTGATTTTCCTGTGTTTTATATACAAGTAACTGCCAAAATAAAGGAAACACCAACATAAAGTGTCTTAATAAGGCTTTGGGCCACCACAAGCGGCAAAAACAGCTTCAATGTGCCTTGGCATAGATTCTACAAGTGTCTGGAACTCTATTGGAGGAATGCAACAATTAGCATCACGTCTAACGCTATTGTTAAACACGGCTAACGCTATTGTTAATAATGACAAATAACACTGCCATAAATGTCATTAATGTAAAGAAAGAAAGGTAGTGTTTTATGTCACACGATCTGTGAATGCTCCATGCATTAAAACTGACAGTCCCCAAAATCGTACTAGAATTACTGAAATAAATATGTATATGTTTACATATAAGTCAGAAGACAGCCATCCAGACCTTCCTGGGACCATGTAAATGTCCTCTGTCGATTAAACTTGTATTTGCCTCCCTCTGGTGGTCGGCTGCATCATTACATCCATTTATATCACTTCACCGTAATGTTACTTCAAAGCAGTCTTTGAATTTGTCCCAAGAAGGCGGATCTAAATACATAACTCTCATAGCTCTACGATAAAGAATCCGACCTACACTTTTCCTTAAACCTAAAATAAGTAAAGAAGTAATTTTGTGTGGAAGTCAAAAATGTGTTTTACGTCGGAGACAGACACATTGCATATACTAAGGATTCCCCCTCGTCTATAAGAGGGACGCACGCTGTTTAAATGGACCAAATGTTGATTTAGACGTTCACAAATGTAACAGATTTTGACTCTCACTAATGTCATAATATGTTTGGTAAAGTAATAAAGGTGAAATATTTTGGGTAGATATTCCTAAAACGGATTATAGCAATATACTGTATGGACATATTATAAAGTATGAAAAGGCTTATTCATTCACAATTGTATTTTATCATATCATCTTGGTATAGATTTTATTGTACTTTTATGTGTACTGGATCATATTTGTTGAAAAGTTTTTTTTCTTTCTCAGACATAAATGAACAATTCCTGGTGAAAGCCAAAGGTCATAGCTTTCTAGGGAGGAGACACTACTAGATTAACAAAATATTACCCTCTTGTTAGATTGATGACTAAAGCCATAGCAAAACAGTGCAAAACGTCTGTCAGCTCAACTTTAAATCAACTTTAAGACAACTCTTGAACTAGGGTGTAAAATATGTTTTGATTAAACTCATGTTTTATAATGAATGTATACTATTCTGCATGTGTTCATTTGTTAAAAATTGCCTTGCCTGAGAGGGTAGGCTACCAACAGTGGTGTAAGCCTAGTGGAGGGTAAACGCAAGTAAACACCGTTTTACCCACCTTTTTCAGATTTTTGGGGGAAAGTAGGCATTACTTTTTTCACCACGACCGGAAATTAGAGTTTACCCACATTTTTTTTTACCACTAAACACTGGCTACCCACTGGTAGGCCTATTTGAAGTTTATGTTAATACACATTGTAGCCTAGTCCGTGTTAGGATGACCATCCCGTTTTCCCGGGACAGTTTCACCCCATTTCAGGTGTCCCAACTTTTCAGGCTACAAAAAATGTAATTTTGTCAGCAAGATGTTTCAATTAATGTAGGCCTAATCAATGTCAGTCACTAAAAGTTATTAGGCATACTTTCAGGTGTTTTGTAACGATGTATATTTCAATTTATCAAATGGCGTGAGTATACATGAAGTTTGGATGCTTGAAGTGGAGTGGACGAACATGCACAAGTTATTTGAAGATATTTGTTTGACAATCAAATTAAAATATCCTTATTGGTTGTGTTCATGCCAAATTAAAAGGTAATACAATTTGACAGTTTAAATAATGTTTATATGATTAGGCCCTTAATTATTTTAGTCACGCACTCAATAGAGTGACCCCCCCGAATGTCATTGGGTAATTCACACTCAGCGTATGGGTCCATCAAAAAAAAAAAAATGAAAAAAAGTTGCCAATATTGTTTCAATTTTGTAATTGTCATTTTTTGTTGTTGTCACGCTTTACCAACCATAGCTAGCTAAAGTGTGACAGCATGGAGCAGCTAAAGTAGGACAGCATGGAGCAGCTAAAGTAGGACAGCACGGAGCAGCTAAAGTAGGACAGCATGGAGCAGCTAAAGTAGGACAGCATGGAGCAGCTAAAGTAGGACAGCATGGAGCAGCTAAAGTAGGACAGCATGGAGCAGCTAAAGTGTGACAGCATGGAGCAGCTAAAGTGTGACAGCATGGAGCAGCTAAAGTAGGACAGCATGGAGCAGCTAAATTAGGGCAGCATGGAGCAGCTAAATTAGGGCAGCATGGAGCAGCTAAAGTGGGACAACATGGAGCAGCTAAAGTGGGACAACATGGAGCAGCTAAAGTGGGACAACATGGAGCAGCTAAAGTGGGACAACATGGAGCAGCTAAAGTGGGGACAACTTGGAGCAACTAAAGCAGGATAGTCTTATAGGCTTTTTCAATGGAGGAAAGCGATTCAGTTCACATTAGGGACCCCCTGTACTTAGGTTAGGCAGAGCTCTGGGTCTTGTAATACTATATCCTGTTTATTTGTTCTTGTAGAACTGATATTAGTACTGTTATTTGAATGAATTCAGAAAAAGTGGGACACTTTTTTGCATTTCGGTCTTCTGTAACCTCTTCAGACATCTATCCAACATCTTAGTCCAACACATGATACATTTCTGAAATCGTCAATGTTTCCTTATCACACAACATTGAATTTAATTGTCATTGGGGTACAATTAGGACTTTAATAATAATGTCCCAGTTTATTTAACATTCTGTCCCAGTCAACCAAATGCGAACTGAAAACAGGCCTCATGTGAAAAGGACATTTTTGTTCTTGTTGTTGTGTGATTAGGAAACGTCTTGAGGATTTCAGAAATGTATCATGTGTTGGACTAACCTATTATGTGGGATAGATGTTGAAAGAAGTTACAGAACCGGAAAAGGCTAAATGTATCCCACTTGTTCCGAATTCACCCTACCTACAATTTTAAGATGATATATAATTAGAATAGATCAATACAATAGAATGGCCCACCCTGTTCTTCAATCACAATAATTACATAATTATGCATCATTCGCTTCGATCATCAACTCACCCATTTGTCCCCTTTATCCCCCATCATACTTTACTTAATTTATTTCATCTGTTGTTATATATGTGAAACTAGTTTCAGTATAGTTTAGGTTCAGTTTCTAGGCAATTATCGGGGTGATTATCAACTGGGCACGGCACCTCCAACTGTTGGAAAAAAGAGGGGAACAGGCCCTACTGTCAGGCGAAGGAGGGGCAACAGGGAAAACCATTTAGAAAATGACATGCCCTCCTAAAAGTGGTTATAACTCCAGTTATGTTTGTGATATTACGATTCTAACAGCAACAGTGTGTTAATATAGACTTTAAAAAGGGGCATGACTTTAAAAATGGCAGAATAATCTTCTTTTTTTTTTACAGTAGATAATACATTTATGAGCAGTCCAAATGACTGCCTTAGCTGTTATAGTGTTAATAGACCCGTAATAAAGAAAGTTCTAAATCTCTCTGCCAATAACAGCTAGTTTTCAGTTCCCCTTCCAAACTCAGACCACTCCCAGACAGTCCTAGAAAAATTATTGCTTGAGAAATTGCTCTTTGCTAAGAAGCTATTTTTGACAATTTTTGACAATTTTAATTGAAAACAATCACAGTAAGGTAATTATTTGAAATTGAGATAAAAAACAGCTGCACAGCATTGGAACTTTAACAGTTAGACCTATGCACACAGCAGACTATCACATACTGTTTATATATATCAAGGTTATTACAGTAAATGAAAACGAAAACGAATCCTGAAAAAACTATTTAGTAAACTGAAATAAAATAATTAACAAACCCGTTTCAAAAACTAAAACTATACAGAAATTATTTTTGCTTACTCCAAAACTAACTAAAATAAAAACCATCATGAATTATGTTCAGTTTTAGTATTTTTTCTAAACTTTGGGCAAAAATCTAATGGGGATTTCAAATGTTTTTTTTAAGATTTTGGAGTTATCAAGCTACTGAATCTGGCTGGTGTCACACACTGATTTGTCTTGTGCTTGTCTCCACCCCCCTCCAGGTGTGGCCCATTTTCCCCATTATCCCATGTGCATTTATACCTGTGTTTTCTGTTTGTCTGTTGCCAGGTTATCTTGTCTCGTCAAGCCTACCAGCGTGTTCTTTCGTACTCCTGTTCTCTTTAGTCCCTGTTTTCTAGTTCTACATAACAGCATCACTTGTCATCAACAAGACTACTGTTCCTGATTTGGCACAACAGTTGGGTCGTACCACCAATTCAGTGTCTTTTGAGAAGTGTAACTTGGTTTAAAAAAAGAAAAAAGATTTGATTTCACCTAATTGTAACATTCTGTCATCAAGAACACATGTTCAACTTAATAAAAAATGAATTTTCCCATCTCAAGAAGTTACATTAAAAAAAATGACTATAGTGAGTGCCTATTAAAGGGCATTTCATTTAATAACAGGCTTTTAAAATGCAATATTGTTGCACAATTTCTACTTAAAATATCAAAGGGACACAAAAGGTACTCCTTTCGTGGAACTACCCAGTTGAAGATGATCTCTGATCACATAGACGTCATATCAGTGAGAACTGGGGTTTGTGCACTGACAATACCTTGGAGCCTCTCACCTTTAAATAAGACAATTGAATTAAATACCAGGAGAGAACTTCCTGTGGAAAGTGGGCCATGCAGGCTTACAAGATGTTGTTGTAGATGACTAACCACTGCCACTGCATATTTGATATGCCCCCTGCATCCCAGTCAGCACCCATGCCTGCCTGGCTACTAATAGACACAAACTAGTGGAGCAAAGACTCACTGTGGCCTGGATACAGGAATATTAGAGGAAACCAGATCAACCCAACTATTGCGGTAGCAACATTTCTGTCAGATCTACTAATCCATCTCATATGAGAGAAGAAATTGTCGTAACATGAGATACACAGACAACTCACTATTCTGTTCTTAGCCCTGGAATCAGAGGCTGTGGTCTAGTCGAAGACAGATCAAGATGACAAACTTGAGTTGTTGTTGTCTGTTTCTATAAAGTTTGTTTCTCTGTAATGAGCAGTTGGAGGGGAGTACAGAAGACATTATGATGCTCCGATTAGAACAGCTTGGCCTATATTCTGTGAAAACAATTGTTGTAAGATAAGGGGTAATGTGGAATGAGCAAGGTGACTGACAGGGTTTTAAAAAAGTCTATGTTCAGTCATTTCAACAGAATATTTCTCAAACAGAGTGGATGGAAAACTGTGTGTTTGTGTTTACATATTTAACTATACTTGTGGGCACCAGAAGTCCCCACAAGAGTAGTGAACAAACAAAGAATTTGACCAAGTGGGGACATTTTGTTGGTCCCCACAAGGTCAAATGCTGTCTCTAGGGTGTTTAGGGTTAAGGTTAGAATTAGTGTTAGGGTTAGAATTAGGTTTAGGGTTAGGAGATAGGGTTAGTTTTAGGGTTAGAAGCTATGGTTAGGTTTAGGGTTAAGGTTAGGTTTTGCAGTTAAGGTTAGGACAAGTATGTGTGTGTTATGGAGCAATTTCAGTGCGAACAGACATTTTATTTGAATTAGATATTGTATTAGGATATTGAATTTGAATGTAATATTTTTTCATTTGTAATGCACAAATTGAATAATAAAATTCATAATTTCAACTTTTTGCAATCAGTTTTAAAATTCAATTTCAATATAATTGAAAATTCAAATTCAATATTTATATATTGGTAGATATTGCATTCATTGTCCGTGTATCAAGTTTACAAACTATTATGTCAAGTTTATCAAAGTTTCATATATTCAATTTATCGGATACATTCAGATTCAGTTTTCTAATTCAGTAATCTAAATTCCGATTCAAAACCAGAGACAACATCATGGTACTTTGGCAGCCAGGAAAAGTAGAGGAGAACAGATAGAATAAAACACTGTGGTAAACAGAAGCTTCTGGTGGTTTCTGAAGCCAATGTGGCATGTTGAATAAATGTTCTTCTTTATGAATTTGGCTCTACTGTTGGAACTGTTTTGGCTATAAACTATTATGACCCTTTTCCTGAAAGCTCAGACTCTCTGAAGCATGGATGTGCCTTTTGTTCCCCTCCATGATGACCACATGCCGCGCAGGACACATCAGAAGGGAGTGTCCCAAAAACTGCAATTTGGCTGAATAGTTGAATAGCCCTGTCATAGCCCTTCTAGGGATAGTCATTCCAGTTTCCACTCCCTATTAATCTTGCTCTTGTGACTGACTGGGGTCGATGCAGGCCCACTGCATGTCACAAGACTGTGTTAGCCCACTTAGCTAAAGCTCAAAGGGATGAGTTCAGGAAGCTAACACAAGTCTTAAAGTCTCCAGCAAGGTTACTCATCAAAAGAGCGTGGTTTATCGAACCACCTCTGTTACATTTCACCCCCCTTTGACCAACTCAGAGATCACGGCACCAATATAACTGACTGGGTTCTAAATCAGGCCTTTTGCACAACAAACCCTTCCTGTGGCAAACAGAAGCAGAAGGATCTGTGCACCCCATTTAATGGTTTGGTGATCCATGCGTGTGATGAGCAACCTTGCCTGAGACCTAAAGACGTGTTAGTTTGACTGATGGGGTTCTAACCCAGGGCTCCTGTGTGCCAGGCAATGCAACTTTTCAGGTCTCAGACAAGTTACTCATTATGCGAGCGTGGTCACCGAACCACCCGTCTTACACTTCACCCCCCTTTGACCTCCTCCTTGAAGAGACCCATCCAAGTCACAGGACCAATGCCTAGGCTTTAGCTCAACAGGCTAACAAATTCTTAACCTAGTCAGTCACATTACCCTTATGACTACCCTTGCCGGAAACTTGAAACTAACGCGTCTAACATGTATTCGTGTAGCAGATGTGGATCCGTGAAACTTACCACTCGGCCTGAAGTGACCTTGCGCCATTGAAGGAGGCTGTCACGTGTGTTTACGAGGCAGAAGTCCTGAGTTTGAATCTCCATCTGAGCTATATCATAGGGAAGCGGTACTCGCAGGCATCGTGGCGTCCTTGGTGCCACTGGACAATGGTGCCACTGGACTCAGATCTACAGTTGCGCTCAGTTTAACCACTGGGGTCGCTGTGGAGTGAATTTAGGGTGGGAATGTAGCAGATGGGGATTTGTAAACTCACTCTTCAGCCTGAAGTGTCGCACCTTGCGCCATTGAAGAAGGCCTTTTTCAATAGCGTGTTGGGCTGGAATGCTTCTGGGGGGGGGGGGGGGGGGGAGTAGTGAGTAGTGTATCATCCTTTAAATCAAATCAAAGTTAATTTGTTAAGTGGGCCGAATACAACAGGCTTACTTACAGGCTCTAACAAATAGTGCAAAAAAGGTATTAGGTGAACAATAGGTAGGTAAAGAAATAAAAAGACAGGCTACAGTGGAGCAAAAAAGTATTTAGTCAGCCACCAATTGTGCAAGTTCTCCCACTTAAAAAGATGAGAGAGGCCTGTAATTTTCATCATAGGTACACTTCAACTATGACAGACAAAATGAGAAAAAAAATCCAGAAAATCACATTGTAGGATTTTTAATGAATTTATTTGCAAATTATGGTGGAAAATAAGTATTTGGTCACCTACAATCAAGCAAGATTTCTGGCTCTCACAGACCTGTAACTTCTTCTTTAAGAGGCTCCTCTGTCCTCCACTCGTTACCTGTATTAATGGCACCTGTTTGAACTTGTTATCAGTATAAAAGACACCTGTCCACAACCTCAAACTGTCACACTCCAAACTCCACTGTGGCCAAGACCAAAGAGCTGTCAAAGGACACCAGAAACAAAATTGTAGACCTGCACCAGGCTGGGAAGACTGAATCTGCAATAGGTAAGCAGCTTGGTTTGAAGAAATCAACTGTGGGAGCAATTATTAGGAAATAGAAGACATACAAGACCACTGATAATCTCCCTCGATCTGGGGCTTCACGCAAGATCTCACCCGTGGGGTCAAAATGATCACAAGAACGGTGAGCAAAAATCCCAGAACCACACGGGGGGACCTAGTGAATGACCTGCAGAGAGCTGGGACCAAAGTAACAAAGCCTACCATCAGTAACACACTACGCCGCCAGGGACTCAAACCCTGCAGTGCCAGACGTGTCCCCCTGCTTAAGCCAGTACATGTCCAGGCCAGTCTGAAGTTTGCTAGAGAGCATTTGTATGATCCAGAAGAAGATTGGGAGAATGTCATATGGTCAGATGAAACCAAAATAGAACCTTTTGGTAAAAACTCAACTCGTCGTGTTTGGAGGACAAAGAATGCTGAGTTGCATCCAAAGAACACCATACCTACTGTGAAGCATGGGGGTGGAAACATCATGCTTTGGGGCTGTTTTTCTGCAAAGGGACCAGGACGACTGATTCGTGTAAAGGAAAGAATGAATGGGGCCATGTATCGTGAGATTTTGAGTGAAAACCTCCTTCCATCAGCAAGGACATTGAAGATGAAACGTGGCTGGGTCTTTCAGCATGACAATGATCCCAAACACACCGCCCGGGCAACGAAGGAGTGGCTTCGTAAGAAGCATTTCAAGGTCCTGGAGTGGCCTAGCCAGTCTCCAGATCTCAACCCCATAGAAAATCTTTGGAGGGAGTTGAAAGTCTGTGTTGCCCAGCAACAGCCCCAAAACATCACTGCTCTAGAGGAGATCTGCATGAAGGAATGGGCCAAAATACCAGCAACAGTGTGTGAAAACCTTGTGAAGACCTACAGAAAACGTTTGACCTCTGTCATTGCCAACAAAGGGTATATAACAAAGTATTGAGATATTTTTGTTATTGACCAAATACTTATTTTCCACCATAATTTGCAAATAAATTCATTAAAAATCCTACAATGTGATTTTCTGGATTTTTTTTCTTCTCATTTTGTCTGTCATAGTTGAAGTAAACCTATGATGAAAATTACAGGCCTCTCTCATCTTTTTAAGTGGGAGAACTTGCACAATTGGTGGCTGACTAAATACTTTTTTGCCCCACTGTATATACAGTAGCGAGGCTATAAAAGTAGCGAGGCTACATAGACACTGGTTAGTCAGGCTGATTGTGGTAGTATGTACATGTAGATATGGTTAAAGTGACTACGCATATATGATTAACAGAGAGTAGCAGCGCTAGCTTTATATGAATTACCTGAACTTACAGGCTTTAGCTAAGTGGGCTAACACAGTCTTGTGACCTGTTTCGACCCCAGTCAGTCACAAGGGCAAAATTGAAAAGGGGGTGGAAAGACTATCCTGAGGGGTTATGACAGGGCTATTCAAGTATATTCTTATGGGGGCCAAATTGTGTTTTTTTGTGACACTCCCTTCTAACGTGTCGTACGCGGCATGTGATCATCATAGAGGGGAACAGAAGGTACGTCCATGCTTCAGAGAGTCTAAGCTTTCATTAAAGGGGTCATAATAGTTTAGAGCCGAAACAGTTCAAACGGTAGAGCCAAATTCATAAAGAAGAACATTTATTCAACATGCCACATTGGCTTCAGAAACCACCAGAAGCTTCTGTTTACCACAGTGTTTTATTCTATCTGTTCTCCTCTACTTTTCCTGACTGCCAAAGTACCATGATGTTGTCTCTGGTTTTGAATCGGAATTTAGATGACTGAATTAGAAAACTGAATCTGAATGCATCTGAGAAGTTGAATATATGAAATATATTAACATATTCAATAATAGTATGTAAACGTTATACACAGACAATGAATTCAATATCTACCATATTGAAACTGAATATATAAACATTCAATTTGAATATTAAATTAAATTAAAATTTTAAAATGTAATGTAATATTAATTAAATTCAGTTTCAAATCATGAAATACAAGTTCAAATGATGAATTCTATAATTACATTTGTGCATTACAAATTCTAAAATATTACATTCAAATTCTATTTCCTAATACAAATTACAAATGATGTAGCCTAATTGAAATACAATTTCTGTTCGCACTGAAAACGCTCCAAAACACACACAGTTTTCAGACATAGGGTCTGCATGAAAGATGGGGAAGGCGAGTAAAATAGGGCGAGTGCGAAAGCGAGAAACTGACAGCGGAGCCCAGAACGTGTGTCACCGCATCATGCCAGTAGTCTACCGCAACACACACATGACCAACATTTGCCAGTCGCACTACAATGTCCTAAATCCGTTTACATTAAATAACATTCTAAATGAACACACACTAAAGCAATAAAAAACAAAGAAATGCATTTACATTTGTCAGGAAAGCATCATGGAAAAGCATCTCCTAACCTACATTTTATTTTAACAGCTGTAGGTAAAAACTTGCACTGTAATCTTCTCCCAATTTTCCAACTTAAAGTTGCAATGGATGCATATGCATATTATATAATTGAGAAGAATAACGATATGTGTTTCCTTCCAACTCTTCAATATAATGCAATTGAATGATTAATAAAACATGCGCCCCTCGAATGGTGATGTATTACGTAAAATAAACAACATTAAACATACATACGGTGGATGTTCCAGGTAGTTTGAAGGTTTAAATCGATAATTTTGTTGTACATTGTTAAATAGTTCCAACCGTTGCAGGACAGTTCCTTGTTTCCAACAGTCAGGGCGCCGCGCTTCTAGTGCTGGTGAAAACAGAGGCCAGACCGGTCAGCCGTATACAGTATATTTGCGTCACAACGTGTCTATCCAATGCGCACAGCGCAGGACTTGCCACTCAAGCTGTTTCCAACAATAACAATAGCGAATGGAAATACATGTAGGCTATTTAGACTAGTCGATTTGAAAATAATCAATGATTAAGAACAACAATCGCAACAATAAAAGGAATACAAAAATATCAAACATTTATTATGGCTGTAGCCTACAATGCTGAAAAAGTACATACTTGAAATCATATTGGAGAGTGTCTATGATTAGTGTTTCAGTGATTGAGAATCATTTCACATTGCCATACAATAACGACCATACATACATTAAACAAATTACATTATTCACAGATTCAAAAAAAATATGACAACTTAACGTAGGTCCAACAAATATTACAAAAATACATATACTATGTCAGTTACTCAGATATAGGCTATGATTGACATAATGCACCCATGATATCTCAAATAATAATGTAATGTATCATAAATAACTCAATGCAAGACCCTGAGTACACAGTTCACTAGAATGTCAGTTGAACAATATTTAAAGGTCTAAGATTCAACAAGATCATTTTAGTCTCACCAAATGGTATAATAACACCATTATGACTCAATAATAACTACATTTCATGTATACATCTATAATAAAACATATTAGAAATCTGCATTGTAAAATCTTGAACATAATAACACATAATTATCACTTTGACTAATGCCCAGCATGATATTTTTGCTGTTTCACAAATCGTTTTTTGTACTTACACATACATCTAAGCCTGGCACCATAGAGATCCTATTAAATTACAGTATTTTCATTCTGAATTCTATGCCTGGCAATAAATGCTTGGGGTTGTCCTTGTATTTAAAAAAAAATCCTGACAAAGAATGTTACACATCCTCACATCAGTGGAAATCAGACTCAAGTGTTGAAGTGTTTCACAGAAACATGGCTGATTGATATTTGATAGATGTTTGGGATGGATTGAGTGAGTGTTTTCAGACTTAATGACCTGAACACTGTGTGCTTGTCATTAGTCCTAGGGACTCAGTGGTGGCTCCTCCCGCTCGCTGATGGTGCGGTAGAACTGAGGCTGGGTCTGGGCCAATGGGGAGTCTGTCTGGGAGAAGAGGGCTGGCCGGCTCTTTGGGGTCCTCCTCAGAAACTTGCCTGAGGTCACCAGGTCACCGTAGCCCTGGGCGTGGGAGAAGGCATAGCCTGAACGGCGGGTACTGGTGCGGCGGGCTTGGACACGGCGAGGGGTAGGGGGCAGCACCTTGTCCTGTCTCACCTTGTACCTCACCTAGAGGGGGAGGGATGAGGATAAATGAGAGAGACAGTGAGGGAAAAGTAATAATTTGTGAATCTTCTATGCCAATGACAAATGTGTTGACCCTCGACCTCTGACCTTGTCATTGATGGTGGGCCACAACAGAATGCGCAGGAAGCGGTATGCCACCACGGGAAGCACACAGAGCACGGAGGTGAGTAGCATGGTCAGCCACACGTTGGGCTGGTTCAGGGAGTTCCTGGCTGTGCCTGTTACATACAGTACAGCATGACAAAATGCGTTTAGATACAGACACTTACCTACATAGTGACAGATGATGTCACCGACTGAACATACACACCACAGTACTACCAAACGTTCAGACAGAAAGACATGAATGATGAAGGGAGAGGAGGTGGATGGATGGGGGGTGCTGAGGGGTACTACTCACCAATGAAGGGGAAGGAGGAGGTTAACGTGAGGAACATGCCATTGCTGTACATGGTGAATATGACAGCAAAGTACACAGACAGACTGCCCCACAGGAAGAACTGGTTCATTGCTGTCCAATAATGGGTGTCCAGACCCAGCTTTAACAAAGACACATGCAGCTACCTCAGACTCTGTCACTGTGTGTGTGTGTGTGTGTGTGTGTGTGTGTGTGTGTATTTACATGGATATGGTTTCGCCTCAGCTGTAACCCCACCCAACATCAATTCACAGGACACTCATGTACCACCACAAACTGACCATACTGTATGTCGTATCATGAGTCAACACGCTCCCCCGCACTTACTTGTATGCTGACGGCGATGAGCAGGCAGGTCTGGGCCAGCAGGGCGAAGGACTGATAGTCCACAATTTCTTTGCCGTCGTCTCGGACCGTGTCGTACATGGCTGCCCAGGGAATGAAGAAGAGGACCAGGGAGCTGTAGCCACTGTGTAACACCGTGTAGACAAAGGCCCTCTTACTGAAGTACTGGTTCAGCTGGCCTGGGGTGTAAAGCTGGGGGTACTGGAAACTCCACCAGTCATTCACATCCTAAAGATAAACACATGAATACAAAACATATTAAGTACATACATTGGAATAAATACTAGGTGTGAATAATATGCCACTGACGTACGTTACAGACATGTCAGATATGTTACTATAATTACCTGGTCAAAAAGACTTAAGCTGAGCACAGGTAGAGCTGTGTAAACCAGGTTAAACAGGGTGATGAACCACTCGTCAAATACTGTCTGTGGGAAAAACAACACAGCATACACACATTACATTACATGCCAGAGTTTTTCCTGGCCTGGTCATGTGCTCAGGAAAATCTCCTGGCACTAGCAAAAATATCATTAACTAAATGAACCAAAGCATAATCTCAGACATCTTTTCCGTCATGCCTCTATGTGTCGGTGTGTGCATTTTTGTCTCACCTGTGCTGAGAAACCGCAGAAGAAGCCGTACCAGAAGTGGACAAAGGTGAAGGTGAAGTTCTTGTAGAAGAAGTAGCGCAGGAACTTGCACATCCTCAGGTAGGACCAGCGGCCGTGCACCAGCAGGAGGCGCTGTAGGTAGCGGAACTGAGCGAAGGAGTAATCACTGGAGAGCACCGCCTGCATACCCTCCTGACCTGATATACCCACCCCTATATGAGCAGCTGGGGTGGGGGCAAGAGAGAGGGGTCAAGGGAGAGAGAGAGAGTGAGAGGATGAGCGTGTGCTTGTGTGTATGAGTTGATAAGAGCATCAGGGTCAGTCTTTAACTACAGTGGTTCATATAATCGGATTCTCTTTCCAGTCTCCCGATCTCCCTCCTACCCTTGATCATGCTGACATCGTTGGCCCCGTCGCCGATGGCTAGAGTCACGGCCTGTTTGTACTTCTTCACCAGCTCCACCACCTGGGCCTTCTGCAGTGGAGTCACCCTGCAGCAGATCACTGTCTGACACATACACGCCGTCCGCAGCAGCTCTATCTCCATGTCCTTCTCCAGGGCGAATGCCTGGGGGGAGAGGGAGGTTGGGGGGAGAGTGAGATGGGGCGGGATGGGAAGAAGGAAAGTAATGAAGGATTGTTCATGAAATATTGGAACAATTCTACTAGTGTTGGAACACGTCCTGTTTTCGCAAGAATCACACACACACACACACACACACACACACACACACACACACACACACACACACACACACGAGGACCACACACACAAAGAATCACACACACAGAGGATTGACGCAAGCCGTCAAGACAGCGATTTTCATCACAAGAATCAATAGATTCCTCCTTTTTTTTTGTGTGTGTGTCTTTTGTTCACTTAAATTTTTTATTTTTTTGTATTGTACGATCATCATTAAAAAAGTAATTACATCTATCAATCGGGGCTCAGAATATGTTACGTTTCCAGTAACTTGTCCTGTGACCCACCAGGGTCCTTGTCCTGTGACCCACCAGGGTCCTTGTCCTTACCAGACTGTGTCCGTTAATCACCATAGCATACTCTCCATTCACTGGCTCATCCGCCACCGTCTCCGTCTTTTGAAGACAAAACAGGCCACTTCTACTCTTCTTGACAGTAGGTTCCTCTGTTCCATCAGGTGTCATCTTCCTCCTCGCAGTCCTGGTCAGGTCGAAAGGGAGAGATAGGTACTTTTACATGTCGCCGTACTGTGGTGCTTCAAGTTACAAATGTGGCTGCTAATAGTCTGTCTGTGGACTCACTGGAGTTCCTTTCTGACTTCCTCTGCTGTGTTTGCCGACACAATGAAAACCTCATTCATCTCCTCTCTCAACATGTTGCAGGAGTAGCCAATGTTCTCTGCTGTTTCTATTCCCGACAGAGAGAAAAGAGACTCAGGAAGTGCCAGATAAAAACATTTGCCGATTGATTTTTATTTTATTTATTTAACCTTTATTGAACTAGGCAAGTCAGTTAAGAACAAATTCTTACTTACAATGACAGCCTACCCCGGCCAAACCTGGACAACGCTGGGCCAATTGTGCACCGCCCTATGGGACTCCCAATCACGGCCGGATGTGATACAGCCTGATAGTGTATTCTAAGGAAGATGACCCACCTTGCTTGTCTCCAGTGAGCACCCAGATCTTGATGTCGGCTTTGGACAGCTGTTCGATGGTCTGGGGCACTCCATCTTGTAGCTTATCCTCTACGGCAGTGGATCCTAACAGCTACACACATACCGTTACAAACGGTAAGATTCAGTAAGATTCAGTCTATGCTAGTAGATTGTCTTGTAGGCCTTATGATAAGACATTGAAATGATATATTTTTTCTGTGGTACACACCAGCAGGCCTTTCTCTATCTCCTCATACAGCGCATCCAGCTTCTCCTCCCTTTCGTCCATGTCAGTGTTGGCCACATGGTGGCGCAGTTTCCAATCCTCCATATACTCTGGGTCTATGTCCTTGTAGGCCAGAGCCAGTGTACGCAGACCCTCTCCAGCAAACTCCTGTCGATAGAACAGTTTAGAGTTATAGTCTTATACACATGTACAGGGTTGGACACAAGATGTAGTCGATCTTGTAGCATATATTCACATGGTCCACAAGAAATACATAATCATAAACACACACACAGACACAGACATTCTGGTTACTCACATTGAGGTGCAAGGTGGTGACCTCCGTTAGGTTGCTGCAGGAAGGGTTCAGTCTCTCAAAGATGATGGTGTCTGCTCCCTTACAGTACAGAGTCAGCTTGCCCTCTGGACTGCGCACTTGGGGCCACACAAGATATAATCAGGTTTGGTTTGCTCAAAAAAAAAAAAAAAAAAAAAAAAAAAAAAAAACCTCAACCTCTTACAATAAAGCCACCAAAGTTTGAACAAACGTTGTAGATTCCTAGATTCTTCATGTCATTCAGATCATTCTAGATAGCTATGGTTTCAGAACATATTTCCTTCAAATTGTGAAAGCATAACTGTTAGTGTTTGTTGGACTCACCGATGACCGACATCCTCTTGCGGATGTTGTTGAAGTCCAGAACAGCCAGCAGCTCGTAGGTGACCAGCTCTCCCATCTCCACCACAGTGATGCTCTCTGGCGTACGAGAGCGGAACACAAAGCCAAAGTTCCTGGCCGCTGTGACCAGAGCGCCCTCGTCTGGTGACTGGGCCTGGTAGTACAACTCACCTAGAAGATCACAATGGAGTGATTCATTTGTCACCTTGTCTAACCTTGTCCTGGGTACCAGTCTTTCGAGCTAACATTCCACTCCTTGCCACTCCTGTCATTTGCCAGAGGAACGGCAAAGAGTGGAATGTTAGCTAAAAAGACTGGTACCCAGACTAGTCTAGCGTACGGAGTAGGTAGCAGTTGTCCCAACCACTGGTATCACAGATAGTTCTCTCATTAAGGGGTAGACATAGGGCTGTGGTGAGGTACAATTTGTACCTCAAGCCTTCAGTCACCTACACCCATGCAATAACATGTGAATCCAGCAGGAGGCGCTTGCTCACCCTCCTTCTTCTCCTCGGGCATGACGGTGTGGCACAGTGCCAGCAGGCGGAAGAAGGCCTGCACCTCAGGGTTGCCCTCCCTCACAACCTCCACCAGGCTGTTGTCATGGAAACAGAACTTTGGGTCTGCCAAGTTGTTCCAAGAGAAGTCCACCTTCTCTGTTTTCTACCGGAGAGAGAAAAAGGAGGGTTAGGAATGTTTATGTCACAGAATGTAAGGACGTATTGACAAAGAAAGGGACTTAGAGATGTTCTTTCATACATTAAATCCATAAACCCAACACGCCCTGTTCCACCTCTCACCTCATTAATCTCAACTCTTTGTCCTGAGAAGTCCAACAACTCCCCTGGAGAACAGAAGTACATTTCGTCAGTTACATGGTACAGTGATTGATTGGCTCCAATGTGTATTAAATTAAGTCTTAATGTATCTGTGTGTGTAAACACATGACAACTGTTTATGTATTCCAGCGCCAGGCCTCACCATAGGACTTCCCGTTGATGGAGCACTTGTTGAAGGTCATGATGTTCTGTGTGAGTGTTCCAGTCTTGTCAGAGAAGATGTATTTGATCTGGCCCAGCTCCTCATTGAGCGTGGTGGTCCTGGCCTCGGCAGGCGTGTCATTCTTGGGATAATACATCTTCCTGTCCCAGTTTATGTAGAAACTGTTCCCCAGGCGAATTATCTCCACACTGCACCCAACACACAGGAGGAAGAGAAAGAAAGAGAGAGAGAGAAAGAAATGCAATCATTTCACTTTGATGATTAGTGGTGAAACAGTCCTGTCATCAAAGGCACAGTAAGAGTAACACATTTGGGAATTTTGATGCACATGCAGTGAATGACTACATCATGGGTGCCAAACTCATTTTGCCATGAGGCCGTGGCCTTCAACGAGATCCGGAGGGCCGCACTGAAAATTGGTTATGTTTCCTCAACGTCAAAATTGGCAAAAAATAGTCATCTATCCATATTTTTGGGATGATTTTTTAATGCTCCCTGACTGTCCAGCTTTCATTTCAGTGATCATTAGCTGGACACATTCAAAAAAACAGTATGAATGTAGGTCCATTATAATTTCCATATATATTTATTTTTTTACAACAATATCTAAAACATATGTTTGTCACTCCAAGAGAATATGTAGTGCACTGACCTGACATAGAGAGATATAGGCACCACAGTGTTGAGGATGATGACATAGGACCAGAAAGTGAGGAAGGCTGAGAAGGGAGCGTTAACCCCCTTGGGCAGGAATGCAGCGAACTTAGAGCCCTCCTGGTATTCCCAGATCCCATTCCCAATGGCCAGGATTAAACACATAATCATCAGGAAACCAAAGATCTGGAAGACCAAACAACAGTTGTAGCGGTATTTATTAGAGAGGGGTAAAGAAAGATTAGGCAGGTATTAACCTGTAAGAGGTGTGTGTGTGTGTGTGTGTGTGTGTGTGTGTGTGTGTGTGTGTGTGTATATATGTCTGTGTGTGTATAATACTCAAACTCACACTCAGCACCAGCACATTCATGAGGCGGTCAATGCTGGTCCGTTTGAATGTGGTCCTTCCGCAGTTCTGCATTAGCTTTGTGTCTGGACCTAAAAGAATGAATAGACCTATCATCGGTTGAGGATTTTTTTTTTTTAATGAAAGTTTTGGCCATATAAAGGGACACCCTAACCTAATAGGTCATGTCTCAGTCATTATGTGGACCAATATGGCTCACCTCCAAAGACGACCAGGCCGAAGCACCACTGGGTGTTCCTCAGAGTGCAGCCTCTCAGCAGTATCCTTTCGTTGTCCAGTGAGTACGTCTCTCCCTTCAGGGTCAGGGTGCCAGTGAACTTATCTAGGCGGTTGTTGGGAGGCTCACAGCGCACCTCGCCTACACAGGGACAGAAAGGTTCAGGGACTATACAACAGTGACTGATGAACAGGTAAGAGTTTTCTAAATAATATGATCTAGACTTTTAAGCCATGATAATCTATCTGTTTTTCCAGTCTTACCATTGAAGTTTGCCAGTTTCTCTACGCTATCCTCCAGCTTCCCTGTCACAGTCAGGGCCTGCTTCACCTTCAAGTTAGTTTCTCTAGAGGAGGAAGAAAGCAGGATGAGAAACACGGAGTGAGAGCTGATACAATTAAAAATGGCAGTGAAATTTCACAGGTGTGAAAGGTACACACACAAACATGCAAACACATACATGCATGCATGCAACACACAGAGACACACCCGTCTAGTTCAGCAGTTTCTATGTAGACAAGATTGAGAGGCTCACTGCTGGACAGCAACAGAAGATCAGCCTGGAGAAGGAGTGATAGACACAACAAAAGAAGGGAGAGAGAGAGAGAGAGACTCCATAAATTATGAAATCAGTTAGATTTTCAATTCTGTAGAATGACTGGTGAACCTCACTGGCTGATTGTATTTCTATTGTACATCTGCCCTTTGACCTTATCACCATCTGAAGACACCTTTATCACCTCCATCCTTACCGTGACAAACTGATTATTCTCTAGCTTGACGATGTCCCCAACTTGAACATCCATCCACTTTTCACTCTGTAGTCTGAAAAGAGCAAGAATGTAATGATGCAGCGCTAAAGCATGCCTACAGTGACCTCTGGTGTTTGAGAAAGCTAAGAACACTGACTAACGTCAACGCCAGATGCATTCATAACAAATATATAGACCTCTCGAGAGGGGAGAGGCTATATGGACATGCCTGGTGCCCAAATCGATGACGTGTGTTGCGCAGTTGATTGGACACAAATGGATTTGGTTCAGTGAGAGCCATGCATTTATACTGAACTAAAATATAAACGCAACATGTAGTGTTGGTCCCATGTTTCACTAGCTAGAATAAAAGATCCCAGAACTGTTCCATACGCACAAAAAGTTTATTTCTATAAAATGTTATGCACACATTTGTTTACATTACATTTCTGCTTTGCCAAGATAATCCACCCACATGACAGGGGTGGCATATTTTGAGCGTGCAACTGGCATGCTGACTGCTAGAATGTCCACCAGAGCTGTGCCAGAGAATGAAATATGAATTTCTCTACCATAAATTGCCTCCAATGTTGTTTTACAGAATGTGGCAGTACGTCCAACCGGCCTCACAACCACAGACCACGTGTAACCACGCCAGTCCAGGACCTCCACATCTGGCTTCTTCTCCTGCAGGATCGTCTGAGACCAGCTACCCGGACAGCCGATGAAACTGTGCGTTTGCACAACCAAATAATCTGCACAAACTGTCACAAACAGTTTCAGGGAAGCTCAACCGACTTCAGTGGGCAAATGCTCACCTTCGATGGCCCCTGGCACGCTGGAGAACTGTGCTCTTCACGGATGAATCCTGGTTTCAACTGTAGCGGGCAGATGGCAGACGTTGTGTATGGCATCCTGTGGGCAGGTAGTTGTGAACAGAGAGCCCATGGTGGTGGTGGGGTTATGGTATGTGCTGGCATAAACTACGAGCAACAAAAAAAATCGCATTTTATAAACGGAAATGTTAATGCACAGAGATACCGTGACGAGATCCTGAGGCCCATTATCGAGCCATTAATCCGCCGCCATTACCCTTATGTTATAGCGTAATAATGCACGGCCCCATGTCGCAAGGATTTGTACACAACTCCTGGACCCTGAAAATGCCCCAGTTTTTCCATGGCCAGACATGTCACCCATTGAGCAGGTTTTACATTCTCTTGATCGGCGTGTATGACAGCGTGTTCCAGTTCCCACCAATATCAAGCTACTTCACACAGCCATTGATCAATAGTCCACAATCAACAGCCTGATCAACTCTATGTGAAGGAGATGTGTCTGGTTACACCAGATACTGACTGGTATTCTGATTCACGCCACTATCTTTTTTTTGAAGGTATCTGTGACCAACCAATGTGAAATCCATAGATTAGGGCCTAATGAATTTATTTCAATTGACTGATTTCCTTATATGAACTGTAACTCAGTAAAATCTTTGAAATTGGCACAGTGTGTCCTATGCTCCCACTTGCTGCGGACTGGTGTCCTGGATTAAGAAGAGGGAAGTAGTTAGATAGTGTAGCCAATATCAGAGTGACAGCTAAAGGACATTTATACTAGTGATTTTCAATGTAGCCTAGAACTACGGCATTAACGTCTACATTTTTATTAAAAATAAGGAACAATTACTCCTATAAAAACGGAATGATTCTGAAAACTCTCCGAAATCCCAACTTCAGTAGGCAAGTGTCAAATTCAAGTTTCTTGTCACAAGCATAAACTGAGCAAGCCGGGGAGGTTGTTATGGGTGTAAGATGGCACCTAGATACCATCTGTTGGTAAATGTTCATAACTGCAACACCAGTGTTTTTTACCGGCGTGCTTGATATACCCGGACGTATCGCAATGTACTGAACAAGACTGGTTACTCGCATCAATGACTCTGTCTCGTCATTTAACATCCAAATTGAGGTCTCATTATGATGACTGACTGAACCGCATCCGTTCATCCCCACTGAACTCTCGCTGCGCGACATACGTCATATACTTTGGGCACCAGGCGTGCCCTTGTAGCCTCTCCCTCTTGAGACTATTGCTAATCTTTGACATTCAAGCACTTTCCAAGCACTGAGAATCTGGTTTACACAACAACAGCAAAAAGAGACTCACTCTCCTTCGACGAGGACCTCCACCTGCCGGTTGTTCACCTGTTTGTCACATCTGTGTCTGTTCTACACAGGCGAAGGAAACGGAAAGAGAATAAGGATTTGGAGACCAGGACATGTACATAATTGTGACGACAAACAGGTCGATGTGGACCATCTCCTGCATGCAGTCTTAATACTGTAGTTAGATGTTGAGCTCACCATGTCGTCGCTGCCATCCTTGGCCATGGTCATGGAGAGCACCAGGACCAGGGGGACCACGGTGGTGTACCAGGGCAGGGACGAGACCTCTGGGATGCTCTGAGAGGAGCCAGGAGAGACAAAACTCACCTTTCTGCTGCTATATTGTACTACTATACTCCCTACTATACACTGTACACAAAAAATTAAGGACACTTGCTCTATGCATGACAGAGTGACCAGGTGAATCCGGGTGAAAGCTATGATCCCTTATTGATGTCACTTATTAAATCCACTTCAAGCAGTGTAAATGAATGGGAGGAGACAGGTTAAAGAAGGATTTTTAAGCCTTGAGACAATTGAGACATGGATTATGTGTATGCTATTCAGAGAATGAATGGGCAAGACAAAATATGTATGGGCTTTTAAACGGGGTATGGTAGTAGGTGCCAGGCACAACGGTTTGTGTCAACAACTGCAACGCTGCTGGGTTTTTCACACTCAACAGTTTTCTGTGTGTATCAAGAATGGTCCACCACCCAAAGGACTTCCAGCCACCTTGATACAACTGTGGCATTGGAGTCAACATGGGCCAGCATCCCTGTGGAACGCTTTCGACACCTTGTAGAGTCCATGCCCCAACAAATTGAGGGAGGGAGGGGGGGGGGGGGGGTGCAACTCAATATTAGGAAGGTGTCCTTAATGTTTTCTAGTACTGTATAGGCCTGCAGCCAGCTCCATTGGCACGAGGACGCTTACGTGGATACTATGAAGAAATACACATTTGCACTCAGATTCATTCACACAGATTCAATGTACGTTTTTTGTATATTTCAGGAGTTTGAATATGTGTACAATGATTCCCTTGATTTGGCCTTGGACTGATGCCATCTAAATCATATGTAGATATGCTGAACAATAACTGGATAAGATATTAGAACTGGTTCAAATCAAAAGAGTTCAGAGAAGCATATCTAATGTCTGTTGAAAGCCAGTGAAGATGTCCAATTACATGTACATTGTGTCATACGGATGTTCTCCTAACAGGTATAGTATGTAGGCGTACAGTCCCAGTGCATTTGTCAACAGGACTCAGCCCTGTGCAGCAGTGAGAGGATACGGCTTAGAGCGGCTGCATTATGAGACTGTGTAAAGGTTACCTGGAGACAGAGGAGGAAGAGGAAGTAGGCATTGGCCAGTCTCTGGAACTGCTCAAACAGATTGAGTGGGAGAAAGGTGAATATGTTGTATTTGGAGGTTTTGATGGCATTGTCCTGCATGGGGAGCAAGAGGGGAACGTGTTACTGTGACATATACACATGAAAACATATATAACATGCATACAACATATACGCAGACACACATCATGTAAACGTTGGTTTGGAATGAATAGTCAACCCCAGTACTCACAGTGTACTTGTAAGACAAGTTGAGTTCTCGGTCATTTGCTCGTAGGTGTCTTTCTTCTTCTGTAGGTGGAAACACAACATCATTTAAAGATCACTGGTGTGGCCATTAAAGTAGCAACTTTTCCACGAATAAACTCTGGTTTTAACACACTTTAGGGCTGAGACACAGGTGTGGCAGTAAAATAATAAATTCCGCACCAGAGTGGGCATCAGACATCAACAGGTCATTTAACTCACCTTTCACAGCCTTCCCCCCACACTCCAGGCCCAACTGTGACAGTAGGGACCCCATGTTCACCTCAACACTTCCATATTCCACCTGGGAGACAAAAATAGATGGGTGATGTGGAATAGTAGCTAGAAACATAATGGAACAATAGTGAAACTCGTAGGAAGAAATCGTGGTCAGGAATTTTCCCAACCTTGCTTCTCATCATTTTAGATTACAAGGGTGGTGCAGCTACAGTATACTGTAACTATTTAACAACAGGAACGGTCTCATTTACTCTAGTAAATCAAATCAAATCAAATGTTATTTGTCACATACTCATGGTTAGAAGATGTTAATGTGAGTGTAGCGAAATGCTTGTGCTTCTAGTTCCGACCATGCAGTAATACCTAACAAGTAATCTAGCAATTTCACAACAACTACCTTATACACACAAGTGTAAAGGAATGAATCAGAATATGTACATAAAAATACATGGATGAGCGATGGCCGAACATGCAAGATGCAGTAGATGGTGTAGTAGGTCTATATTCTCTAACCAATGTGTGGAACAGCAAGTGTAGAACAGCTATAATTGTATTGTGACAAGTTCATGGTGAGCCTTGCAGTGATGTACTCACGTAGGCCTTTAAATGTAGTGTCATTGGTAACGACCACTCTTATCAGTTTTACACTACTGATGAGAGCGATAATTAGTTAATCACTGCCCCCGCCTCCATACATATCCTTCTGCCCACAGACAAAGGCACACACCTGTTCCCTAAGCAAAGAGTGAGCTTCCTGATATCTAAATTAACACAGAGAATTGACTAGGTGAAATTGAGCAACATTAGAGCATTGATAATGTTACAGAGGTGCTCTAATGGGCTTTATAGAGATTGTCTATTAAGTTTTGGACAAGGAGCAGGTTCCTATGAACATGTTTCTCATACACAGATTAAATGGATCCTGGAGGAGGCCTAATTCAATAACTAAATCAGGGATTCTTGAAAATCCTTGTCAGGCAGGGAAACTTTATTTTTATAGTTGATTGTTTTATATAATTTTTTGGACATTTTAAACAACAAAATTGCATTTAGTGGAATATGCCCCTGTCCGGAGCAAAGGATCCCAATTTCAAAATCTCCAAAAATGTGTTTAAAATTCTTAAAAGTGGCAATAACGAATATTAACTGAAATTAGGTGAACTATTAGAATTTTTGCAACCAGGAAATGGCGGAGCGATTTCTACAAAGTGCATCTTCAATTGAAAACAATCACAGTAAGGTACTGAATTGTTACCTAGAAATAATTTGATATGATAAAAAAGGCAGCATTGGAACTTTAAGATAGAATATACATTTGTTAAAATATGTACATTTTAATTAGTTTTTTTGTCAACTCGTGCTGAGTACTGAAAGATCTCAGAGAATGGTTGTTTTTATTTAAGATTTTTTATTGAATAATTTTCCATAATTTAGAAATGTTTGTGTTGAATTTGCATTTTTAGAGGCAAAATCATGTACAGTGCCTTCAGAAAGTATTCACACCCCTTGACATTTTCCTCATTTTGTTTTTACAGCCTGAATTTAAAATGTATTAAATTCATTCGATTTTTTTTGTCACTGGCCTACACACAATACCCCATAATGTCAAAGTGGAATTATATTTTTCAAAATCTTGAAAAGCTGTAATGCCTTGAGTCAATAAGTATTCAACACCTTTGTTATGACAAGCCTAAATCAATTCAGGAGTTAAACATTTCTTAACAAGTTTTATTCTTAAGTTACAAGGACTTTAATAGTGTTTAACATGATTTTTGAATGACTACCTCATCTCTGTACCCCACACATACAATTATCTGTGAGGTTCCTCAGTCGAGCAGGGAATTTCAACCACAGATTCAACCACAAAGACCAGGTAGGTTTTCCAATGACTCGCAAAGATGAGAACCTAGATGGGTACATTTGTTTTTATCACATATTGACTATTCCTTTGAGCTTGGTGAAGTTATTAATTACACTTTGGATGGTGTATCAATAAAACACTACAAAGATAAAGGTGTCCTTCCTAACTAAGTTGCCGGAGAGGAATGCCAATGGTGACTTTAAAACAGTTACAGTTTAATGGCTGTGATAGGAGAAAACTGAGGATGGATCAAGAACATTGTAGTTACTCCACAATACTAACCTACTGTAATTGATTGAGTGAAAAGAAGGAAGCCTGTACAGAATGCAAATATTCCTAAACAAGCATCCTGTTTGCAACAAGGCACTAAAGTAATACTGCAAAACATGTGGCAAAGAAATTAACTTTTTGGCCTGAATTCAAAGTGTTATGTTTGGGGCAAATCCAATACAGCATTTTACTGAGTAACACTCTCCATAATATACATATGCTTTCAATATTTGTGTATTCATTTCTACAATTTATAGTTGGTTTAAAGTTATTCAAATTTGGAGTTTTAACATATTGTTCCATGTACGTACATTGTGCAATTGACCGTTGATCCTTACCTAGACCCATAGGGATATCCAAAGGTGATCCACATTTACCACAGGCATTATGATCGGGTAGCGTACCGCTGTACTCTGAATGATGATTACTTGTGTGCTGCCAGCTTTGGGAATGTGGGCAGTGTTGAAACAATTGAAACAGGTTTGAAACAAACCCAACCTTGTGACGCAGTCACAATCACAAGTCTCACAAAACTCTGTTTTGGACGAGACAGACTATGACCAGAATTATCCTATTTACCCTTTGTAGTCAATCTTGACAGTAGAATAAATGTTTCTGACTCATATCAATGCCAAATAGGCTGTTTTGCAAACAAAACGTTTTTTTTAGGGACAGATATTCAGAATTTTTATTTGAATCACTGTTCTGCAACATATTCTTAACTCATTGAAGTATTTGCAGTTCTAGGCCTACAGTAATGTATAATGTTTGCTTTATAAATGTTGTTTTATGTTCTGAATCTAGAAAAACATGTCAAAAAGCTAAATAAATTAGCCCTGGAGCATTATATAACGCTATAACACAAAACAAAAATATGTTTGGAGATTTATATTACATATTTGACTAATCTAATGTTAGAACTTAACAATCAAGGCCTTTTATCACTTGCTGAACAATACATGTAGAAATTAAATGCCTTTTATGGTGTCTGACAGAGGTGACATAAAATGCAACTAAATGGATTTATCAGGATATTGTTCCTTTACATGGTGATAGATGATACTGTACTTTGGTCTATCAAAATGTATATTTCAAATGTTGTTCATATTTAGACAAATATTTGTGAAGAAAAGTTGAGATTGTTCCATCTTTCAAGATTCCCTGAAATATGAATTTCATAAATGTTGTTCTGGATTACTGTGGCTGGAGCCTTTAAATATTAAAATAAACCATAGTCCCTGGGAATATCTTAGTCCACGTGGCCAAACTATGACTCATCTTTAGTACGGTGTAATTTGTTTCAGTAGGAGTCTTTGAAACTTGTTCAAAGAGTCGTTCCATTATATTTTCAGTCATTTTTGTGCACAAATATTTAATTTTTAAAACATGTTATATAAAATTAAGGGCCTTTAATAATATAGACCACATGCAAAATTCAATAAAGACTTGCTAAAATTTCCCTCTGTGACTTCTAGGAAGATTTGAACACAGACACACATTTCTCCAAGTTTTCACCCTCATTGTGAAGCCCTAGTTATTTTGTTGCTTTGACAGTCATTTTTAAAGATGATTTATTTAATGTTATTAGTGATTCACTTTAAAGTAAAACAAACCCTGTCTCTCATTTTAAGTCTTGTTTTAACATGTTGAAACTACTCCTTTAAAAAAAAATCTAAATCTAAAGAGACATTGAACATATAATAGTCAAAAATAGAGTCCACCTGTTGTAAATTCAATTGACTGGACATGATTTGGAAAGGCACACTCCTGTCTATGTAAGGTCCCCACAGTTGACAGTGCATGTCAGAGCAAAAACCAAGCAATTAAGTCAAAGGAATTGTCCGTAGCGCTCCGAGACAGGATTGTGTCGAGGCACAGATCTGGCGAAGGGTATCAGAAAATGTCTGCAGCATTGAATGTCCCCAAGAACACAGTGGCCTCCATCATTCTTAAATAGAAGAAGTTTGGAACTACCAGGACTCGTCCTATAGCTGGCTGCCCCAACAAACTGAGCAGTCAGGGGAGAAGGACCTTGATCAGGGAGGTGACCAAGAACATGACAGAGCTGTATTGTGTGTAGATTGATGAGGGGATAAAACATTTTTGAATCCATTTTAGAATAAGGCTGTAACGTAACAAAATTTGGAAAAAGTCTGAATACTTTTTGAATGCACTGTTTGTCATGTTGAGATGTAGCGCCAATCCTTATCAACGCTTAGTACCAGAGAAAAATATCCTGTCGATAATGCATACTGAGTCACTACACGTGAGATAGCTCATAACCCTGAACATTAGACCTGGTATTCCCTACAGTATATTCACAAAGCTCCTCTCAAGTTATCTTATCTCTCTTCTTATCCGTTTTCTAGGTCCTTCGTGATGGGCGCCACCAGCTTGACCTCATATTAAAAAAGCCCACACTTTTTATTTAAGTAAATGGAAAGCATTAGAATTACATAAATTGTATTTAATCTATATGTATTTATAGTATATAGCAATGGAGATCACATGATGAGCCACTTATATAATTTGCCATTTCAGATTCTCAACGGAGCAATTTTCCTTTCCACAATGGGATTACAATAAAGGGTCATATATTTTTGAGGGAGACGACAGTCTCTGTGCGTTCATAATGTCAACAGGGTTGTCACCATGACACTGTGCAGTTCAATCACCATAGCTACATTTATTTTTTGGCAGAAACTGACAAATCAACAGCTGTATCCACAACTCCAAACCAGAGGTCATAAGGTGATCTATCCCTCTCACGCCCACCACAACACCCCAAACCAAAACAACTAGGTAATCACAATGCTTCCCCACACCTATAAACTAAACACACACAGTATTCCATTCATTTTTGTTTTAGTTGAGACTCACATTGGACATCTATACTCCTTTCATTGTACCAGAAAATACACTTGGATACAGTGCTTTATTGTGTTTAAGATAATTGAGACGCTGGAGGTCAATTTGACTTTGATCCGGTTTTACTCAATAGCCAAATACTGTATCTCGGAAGTCTCTGAACTTGTAGACAGTCTCCCTCCTAGACCCCAGACACAGGTTCACCACATTGTTAGAAGCAATATCAGTAGAAAGTCATAAAAATGAAAAATCCAATCATGACAGTCACTTACGTCAGTGAGAAGAATGGTATCAGAGTCCTTAGGAACGGCAAGGTCCTTCAGCAAAACACACAGATAGGTACAAATCAGAGGAGCGGGGAGAAAGTACAATACCAATGACTCCCAGTTCTCTCACTCAGCGCTATGCTTCAGTCTGGTCAAATACAGACACAGGCCGAGACGTAGACGCAGACAGAGGCGCTCCTCACAGACCCCTAGGTAGAAGGCAGGAGCAGAGCAGAAAAGGTGGAGTCCCAGTGCTGGGATGTGAGGGGCTGGGGGAGCCACAGTCAGCAGTAGGTAACGGAACGGGATCCCATTCAGTGTAATGGCACAAAGCTTGAGCAAACACTGCAGGCAGCGATCTTTGGACTTCGATGGTGAGCCACAGAGCAGGGCAGGAGCAGAGGCAGTAAAACTGTGCGGTAAGGGACTGACACTAGCCAATCAGAACAAGCAATGGGGTAATGACCAGGGAGATCAGAGGATGCAAGGTATGTCACACACACAGAGGTGGGGACACATGCGCAGACGCACATCATTTTCCACTTCTTATATGAATTCATATCAAAACAGGCATACTGCCCAAAGTTACAATAGATTACATATTGATTTTGACAAGATTTATTAATGTCTATAAATGTTGCTCTTATCAGACAATGAAATTGCTCATACGTACGAAGTGTCAGTACCATCGGAGTTGTGATAATTGTTATGAAAGTAGGGGGAGGATGTTGACCAGAATCTCAGCGCTTCAGAGCCACAGGTGAAATCCAACACCTGGACATGAGTAAGGGTCCTCTGTAGTCCCCAGGACTACGTTATGAGCCAATGAGTAAACGGATGCACAGACACGAATATAGACACATGATACCAAGGACCGTTGAAGAGACACATGTCATTATAACTGTGGATAAGTCTTACCTTGTGGGGATGGACATATTCATGACCCTTCTTCAATGACACAGTGGTCTTTACAGGGCATGTGTCTTTTATAAATCAAGGTATTACCAAGACGCTGTAGAACATACACTACATGACCAAAAGTATGTGGACACCGGCTCGTCAAACATCTCACTACATAATCACGGACATTAATATGGAGTTGGTCCCCCCTTTGTTCTTCTAGGAAGGCTTTCCACTAGATGTTGCAACATTGCTGCGGGGACTTGCTTCCATTCAGCTACAAGAGCATTAGTGAGGGCGGGCACTGATGTTGGGCGATTAGGCCTGGCTCACATTCGCCATTCCATTTCATCCCATTGGTGTTTGATGGGCTTGAGGTCAGCGCTCTGTGCAGGCCAGTCAAGTTCTTCCACATGGATCTCAAACCACTTCTATATTGACCTCGCTTTGTGCACGGGGGCATTGCAAGAAACAGGAATGGCCTTCCCCCAAACTGTTGCCACAACGTTGGAAGCACAGAATAGTCTATAATTTCATTGCTGTAGCGTTAAGATTTCCTTTCATGTTTTCTTTTAAATCCACAATTTGGATACCTCCACAGCCTCACAGGATCTTGGTAGTGTTTCTAACTTCTCTGGATTACATCCAAATTATGATAAGTGAACTATATTACTTATTGGATAAAAAAAAGACAATTTTTACATTACCGTGCACTTGACCAATAAAATGGTCTGAGAGTGAAGTTGACTTACTCAGTATACATATTCTAAAAGAAAGAAATTCTCACTACAATTCATTTGAAAAGAAAGCTAGCAAAAATAGATAAGATCTTGCTACCATCGAAAGGAAAATACCTGTATACTTGTGTAAAAATCCCCCTGATTAATTATTTAGTCTTATCCCAGTTTACCTACTTGCTTATGGCCTTCCCTACACCTAGCGAATTGCTTTTTAAATTATTTGAGCAAAAATTATTCAATTTCATTTGAAACAGCAGGCAAAACAAAATTAAACAGGACTATTTATATAATGAATATGATATCAGAAGGCAGAAATGATTAAATATTAAAGCATTAGACCTCTCACTAAAGTCCTCAGTCATACAAAAGATACTTAAATTCAAACTGGTTCTCTAGCTTGAGGACTTTAGTGAACACGCCATAGAAAGTTGGTTGATTTTCAGTTTAGTCCAACAGAAAATACAATATTATGCTTCAACCTAAATGATTAAGACAAATTATACACTGCTCAAAAAAATAAAGGGAACACTTAAACAACACAATGTAACTTCAAGTCAATCACACTTCTGTGAAATCAAACTGTCCACTTAGGAAGCAACACTGACTGACAATAAATTTCACATGCTGTTGTGCAAATGGAATAGACAACAGGTGGAAATTATAGGCAATTAGCAAGACACCCCCAATAAAATAGTGGTTCTGCAGGTGATAACCACAGACCACTTCTCAGTTCCTATGCTTCCTGGCTGATGTTTTGGTCACTTTTGAATGCTGGAGGTGCTTTCACTCTAGTGGTAGCACGAGACGGAGTCTACAACCCACACAAGTGGCTCAGGGTGGCACATCAATGCGAGCTGTGGCAAGAAGGTTTTCTGTGTCTGTCAGCGTAGTGTCCAGAGCATGGAGTCGCTACCAGGAGACAGGCCAGTACATCAGGAGACGTGGAGGAGGCCGTAGGAGGGCAACAACCCAGCAGCAGGACCGCTACCTCCGCCTTTGTGCAAGGAGGAGCACTGCCAGAGCCCTGCAAAATGACCTCCAGCAGGCCACAAATGTGCATGTGTCTGCTCAAACGGTCAGAAACAGACTCCATGAGGGTGGTATGAGGGCCCGACGTGCACAGGTGGGGGTTGTGCTTACAGCTCAACACCGTGCAGGACGTTTGGCATTTGCCAGAGAACACCAAGATTGGCAAATTTGCCACTGGCGCCCTGTGCTCTTCACAGATGAAAGCAGGTTCACACTGAGCACATGTGACAGACGTGACAGTCTGGAGACACCGTGGAGAACGTTCTGCTGCCTGCAACATCCTCCAGCATGACCGGTTTGGTGATGGATCAGTCATGGTGTGGGGTGGCATTTCTTTGGGGGGCCGCACAGCACTCCATGTGCTCGCCAGAGGTAGCCTGACTGCCATTAGGTACCGAAATGAGATCCTCAGACCCCTTGTGAGACCATATGCTGGTGCGGTTGGCCCTGGGTTCCTCCTAATGCAAGACAATGCTAGACCTCATGTGGCTGGAGTGTGTCAGCAGTTCCTGCAAGAGGAAGGCATTGATGCTATGGACTGGCCCGCCCGTTTCCCAGACCTGAATCCAATTGAGCACATCTGGGACATCATGTCTCGCTCCATCCACCAACGCCACGTTGCACCACAGACTGTCCAGGAGTTGGTGGATGCTTTACTCCAGGTCTGGGAGGAGATCCCTCAGGAGACCATCCGCCACCTCATCAGGAGCATGCCCAGGCGTTGTAGGGAGGTCATACAGGCACGTGGAGGCTACACACACTACTGAGCCTCATTTTGACTTGTTTTAAGGACATTACATCAAAGTTGGATCAGCCTGTAGTGTGGTTTTCCACTTTAATTTTGAGTGTGACTCCAAATCCAGACCTCCATGGGTTGATAAATTTGAATTCCATTGATAATGTTTGTGTGATTTTGTTGTCAGCACATTCAACTATGTAAAGAAAAAAGTATTTAAGAATATTTCATTCATTCAGATATAGGATGTGTTATTTTAGTGTTCCCTTTATTTTTTTGAGCAGTGTATACATATATATATATATACATATATATATACATATATACATATATATATATATATATGTATACACTGCTCAAAAAAATAAAGGGAACACTAAAATAACACATCCTATATCTGAATGAATGAAATATTCTTAAATACTTTTTTCTTTTCATAGTTGAATGTGCTGACAACAATATATATATATAAATATTTTTTTTTTTACAAAAATTATATAATCTGGTCCTCCCGAGTGGCGCAGCAGTCTAAGGTTCAATCCCAGGCTGTGTCACAGAATGCTGTGACCGGGAGACCCATGAGGCGGTGCACAATTGGCTCAGCGTCATCCGGGTTAGGGGAGGGTTTGGCCGGCTAGGATTTCCTTGTCCCATCGCGTTCTAGCGACTGCTTGTGGCGGGCACCTGCAAGCTGACTTTGGTTGCTAGTTGGACGGTGTTTCCTCCGACACATTGGTGCGGCTGGCTTCCAATTTCAGTGAGCAGTGTGTCAAGAAGCTGTGCGGCTTGGCAGGGTCGTGTTTCGGAGGAGGCATGGCTCATGACCCTTGCCTCTCCCGAGTCCGTATGGGAGTTGCAGCGATGGGACAAGACTAACTACCAATTGGATATCACAAAACTGGGGTGAAAAAGGGGGTAAAAGTTGACACACGCAGCCAACAAAACTATATGGAATTGTCTGCTCTACTCAAAATTACAACCAACTAATTGCAGCATTACCACAAAATTGGTAGAGGCAAGTGGAAGAAGGGAACTTGTCTGTCGGCCCTGCATTAAAGACAGTCATACTAGTTTATTAAAGGAGCAAAAAATAGACAGCTGTGCTAAACAGATTGCAAAATACTTGGATAGAGATATTCAATGTACCGATTCCATGGCACACGAAACAACGCCGGATCCAACACTTGCAGTAGAGTTTTTCAATTTAAATTATACAAAATTCTTGCAATATATAGAATGTTGTATGTATGGGGGCCACAACCATGCCAGCTCTGCAGATTTATCTGCAAAAAGACTCATTAGATCATTTGTTTTGGTACGGTCCATATATTGCTTGTTTTTGGTCACAGGTTCAGAACTGGCTGAAGAATTGCAACATTCCCCTGGAGCTAACTCTGCAATAGCACTGTTGGGTGATTTTAAAAATAATTCAATCAATAATACTTTCAGAATTTAAAAAAAGTCTTTAATTTACAATCTGTAGAAACTATGAGATAGAAAGGTTCAGAACTTTTGTGAAACATCACAGCACAGTTGAAAAATATATGGGAAATAGAAATCATAACAGGATGGTTTTCAGAGATACAGTTGAAGTCGTAAGTAAGTACATGCACTCAGGTTGTAGTCATTAAAACTCCACAAATGTCTTGTTAACAAACTATAGGTTTTGGCAAGTTGGTTAGGACATCTGCTTTGTGCATGACACAAGTCATTTTTCCAACAATTGTTTACAGATTATTTCATAATTCACTGTTTACATACACCAAGTTGACTGTGCCTCTAAACAGCTTGGAAAATTCCAGAAAATGTAATGGTTCCAGAAACTTCTGATAGGCTAATTGACATAATTTGAGTCAATTGGAGGTGTACCTGTGGATGTATTTCAAGGCCTACCTTCAAAGTCAATGCCACTTCGCTTCACATCATGGGAAAATCAAAAGAAATCAGCCAAGACCTCAGAAAAAAAATTGTAGACCGCCACGTCTAGTTCATCCTTGGGAGCAATTTCCAAATGCCTGAAGGTATAAACACTATGGGACCACGCAGCCGTCATACCGCTCAGGAAGGAGACCGTTCTGTCTCCTAGAGATGAACGTACTTTGGTGCAAAAAGTGTAAATCAATCCCAGAACATTAGCAAAGGACCTTGTGAAGATGCTGTAGGAAACAAGTACAAAACTATCTATATCCACAGTAAAACAAGTCCTATACCGACATAACCTGGAAGGCTGCTCAGCAAGGAAGAAGCCACTGCTCCAAAACCGCTATAAAAAGACAGACTACGGTTTGCAACTGCACATGGGGACAAAAATCTCACTTTTTTTAGAGAAATGTCCTCTGGTCTGATGAAACAAAAATGGAACTGTTTGACCATAATGACCATCGTTAGGTATGGAGGAAAAAGGAGGAGCCGAAGAACACCATCCCAACCATGAAGCACGGGGGTGGCAGCATCATGTTGTGGGGGTGCTTTGCTGCAGGAGAGACTGGTGCACTTCACAAAATCAATGGCATCATGAGGGGAAAATGTGGATATATTGAAGCAACATCTCAAGACATCAGTGAGGAAGTTAAAGCTTGGTCGCAAATGGGTCTTCCAAATGGACAATGACCCCAAGCATACTTCCAAAGTTGTGGCAAAATGGCTTAAGGATAACAAAGTCAAGGTATTGGAGTGGCCATCACAAAGCCCTGAACGCAATCCTATAGAAAATGTGTGGGCAGAACTGACAAAGCATGTGCGAGCAAGGAGGCCAACAAACCTGACTCAGTTACACCAGCTCTGTCAGGAGGAATGGGCCAAAATTCACCCAACTTATTGTGGTACGCTTGTGGAAGGCTACCTGAACGTTTGACCCAAGTTCAACAATTTAAAGGCAATGCTACCAAATACTAATTGAGTGTATGTAAACTTCTGACCCACTGGGAATGTGATGAAAGAAATTAAAGCTGAAGTAAATCACTCTACTATTATTCTGACATTTCACATTATTAAAAGAAAGTGGTGATCCTAACTGACATAAAACCGGGAATTTTTACTAGTATTAAATGTGAAGAATTGTGAAAAACTACATTTAAATGTATTTGGCTAAGGTGTATGTAAACTTCTGACTTAAACGGTAGATGGATGGCATTGAGGAGAGCTGAAGGGTGGGACTAAAAATAGCTATGCACACAGCCAAGACAACGCAGGAGGGGCTTCGGGACAAGCTTCTGAATGTCCTTGAGTGGCCCACTCAGAGGCCGGACTTGAACCCTGGAGACCTAAAAAACAGCTGTGCAGCAATGCTCCTGATCCAACCTGACAGAGCTTGAGAGGATCTGCAAAGAAGAATGTGAGAAACTCTCCAAATACAGGGGTGCCAAGCTTGTAGCGTCATACCAAAGAAGACTCGAGGCTGTAATCGCTGCCAGATGTGCTTCAAAGTACTGAGTAAAGGGTCTGAATACCTATGTAAATGTGATATTTCATTTTTTATAAATGAGCAAACATTTAGAAAAAAACAGTTTTTGCCTTAGTCATTATGGGGTGTGTAGATTGATGAGGAAAAACCAATTGAGTCAATTTCAGAAGGCTGTAACCTAACAAAATGTGGAAAAAGTCAAGGGGTCTGAATACTTCTAGAACACTGAGTGTACAAAATATTAGGAACTAACTAATGCTCTTTCCATGACATAGCTTTCACCTGGTCAGTCTATGATCCCTTATTGAATTAACTTGTTAAATCCACTTCAAAATCAGTGTAGATAAAGTGGTGGGGGGGGGGGGGGAGACAGGTTAAAGGATTTTTAATCCATAAAACAATTGACATTCAGAGGGTGAATGGGCAAGACCACATATTTAAGTGCCTTTGAACAGGATATGGTAGTAGGTGCCAGGCGCACAGGTTTGAGTGTGTCACCACTGCTGGGTTATTCACACAATATTTTCCCATGTGCATCAAGAATGGTCCACCACACAAAGGACATCCAGCCAACGTGACAAGTTGGAGCATTGGAGTCAACATGAGCCAGCATCCCTGTGGAACGCTTTCGACACCTTGTAGAGTCCATGCCACAACGAATTGAGGCTGTTCTGAGGGCAAAAGGGGGTGCAACTCAATATTAGGAAGGTGCTTCACACCAAATTTGTCCATCGGCTCAGTTCTTATAGCCCTGGTTTGATATGGTGCCATCTAGTAGTGTAGTGTGGCTGATTATTCTCCAATTCATTAGAAGCTAATTCATTGAGTCTTCATAACGAAATCTGGAGTCAATATGATTTATGGTTCATGAGAAGATTAAGTATTTTTTGCATCAGCATAAGTGCTAACGTGCATCTATAGGCACTGTCCATCCATACAGTATTTGAATGCAGCAAAAAAAAAATCTCAAAACCATTAAGCGACTGATGTAATGAGTCTATATACACAAAATCTGGAGTGAATCTGGTTCATGAGATGATTTTGAGCATTTGCGTTAAATATGAAAATAATTAGTTAATAGTTTCCATGTTTTTTGAGAAATCAACAAGAAATTCAGTGTGGTTCATCTTAGGGACGTCCATGATAGCGATGACACATTTCAAGTTGATAGGTCACTATGGAAGTGGATTTAGTGGTTTAAATGGACACAAATCAGATTTGTCAATAACTCAGCCATCTTTTGACCAATCCCTTAGTTTGAGAAAAGTTTGGAGTACCACCATGGTCCTACATTCCAAATTTAGTCAGGGATTTTTATGATTATTTAAAAGAATTAGCATTACATAGTCAAATTTGATTGTAAAGGTTCCTTATTTTTGAAGATGAATGCCAAACTTAACACGGTTCATCATGGTAATGTCTGTGATGACCCTAAAAAGTTTTGAGTTGATGGGACATTTTCTAGTGGATTTAAATGGTCAGAAAAATAATCAGATTTCCTGATTTATCAGTCATCTCTTAACCAATCCCGTAACTTAATTTGAGATCATCTAAGAGATGTCCCATGGGCCTACATACTGCATTTGGTGTTTTTGTAGTTCTTTTTTTTTAGAGTGTATGGTTCATGAGAATACGTCTTTCAAAAGTAAAAAATAAATAAAAAAATGTCCAAGATGGAGGAAAATCTATCCTGATGGACATTATGGATCCTTGAGGAGAATATGTTCAGGATGAGGAAAGACACCTACAAACAAGGTTTCAAGTGTTTAGGTCAAACGGGCCGCCGGATATGAGGGTTTAAGTGAGACTGCTTATAACAGTGCCACCTATAGACCTATCGGTAGTTGGCCTGTAGTATCTGTGTGCCAAATTCAAAACAAAAGTAACCAATCTATGCGAGTTCGCTGTGAACCCCTAATAATTAGCCAGACACATCAATAGCTATTTCTTAAATACTTTATACAAAATTAATAAATTGTAATGTACACATTTTAATGATCAATACCATGATTTTTCCAGTTGCAAAAATACAAATGAAACTTCACAAAAGTCCAGTTACTCGGACATACAACACGTGCTAACTATTGTAGTGATTTAATTATAGTGCAATGCTTCACAAGATTTAAAAAATATGTATTAAAAAAATGTAAATGAAACAATAAAAAGTGAACACTTGCACAGCTTGGCACAAGGAACATGTATGTTAGTGGCAATGCCCTCCTTAGAAGTATACATTTTCCCCTAAATCAACAGCCAAAAAGATGTATTCCCATTGGTACTGTAGATACTGCATATAAAGCCCAGATATAGCTTTAACAGTGTGTGATGTTGCAGTTTTCCTCTTTGTGTGAACATCAAACTGACTATTATTGTATGGACAACGGCAGTGTTACTTGACAAATAGCAAAACATTCTCCTCGTTTCTATCAGGGATATGACAGGCATGCATTACCCCTTACTGTATACTGTAGATCCAATAGATTCATGATACCGTACTGAACATCACTCCAACATTTAAGAGGGATCAAAATGGAAAACAAAAATATAAATACTATATCTAAGAAAATGAATACATCTAAACAAATATAAATCCTCCAATACAATTAAAAACTAAAATAAAGTAACAGCAATAAGGAAAATCACATTGACAATATCAGTCTGATACGGTTGATTTAGGTCAAATTGACCAACCCTCTGTATCGTTGTGAGACAAAAGAAATACACAGAAAATGGGGGGTAAAAACATGTATATAGAAATCTTCTATTATCACCAATGTAAGGCCACTCAGAGATACAAGGAAACATAGCTGGAAAATATTTGCAAACCGAGAGCTTGGACTGCCTTTTCCTAGCCTTGTTACAAACCATACGAGGCTAGCCTTTCCCTCATCTGAGATTAAAATCATTTAAACTCCTCTGATCCCAAAAGACCCTCTAGGTCCAGTTAGTATCTGTAGGGTCCTGCTAGAAAACTGCAGTAAAAAGAAATTCAAAACCACTTTGAAAACTATACTCAAACTGCATCTAGCAGCCCTCTGTTTGCAAAGTAGACCAGAGTATACATATGGAATAAATACATAAAAACTATAAATAAAATGGCTGTCATTGAGGGTTGGCCACATTAGCCAAATGTTTGTAAAATGTTGTATTCAACAGGGTTATTTAGCAGTGATTACTAAGTTCAAGACAGGGCCCTACATACACCATTGCCGTTTTTGATGTACGAAACAATAGTCCATATTAAAAAGTGCTCACCCCTCTATCCTTAAAAGGAAGTTTCTCTGGATAGAAGGCAGCCCTTGTGTTAAGAACATTTGACAATTTAGACTAAAAAGTATTACAGTAATTCTTATTCAAAGTGCATTGTTAACACTGTATGGGACTAATGGGTTATGAATAGGAGCCCAATACTTGACAAGGCACACAACTTACAAACCATTTACATTGAGTGCTGTTGCCGTTACAGTACCTCATGTCCAAAAATAGAGGGGGGAAGACAAACATAAAACTCACTTCAGAACCACCACACGGCACTAATTTCAATACAAAAAAAAAAAACACTTCACTTTTCTACAGGGAAAAACGGTGGATTTGTACACTATATTTAGGAGTAGGGTACTTGACATGCGGTAGAAGTCCAAACGATAGAAACCAGGTGAATCTACTTCAAACACCAACAATGACATCCTGCATTTGGACCCTAATAGTGGCATCAATGAGATGAACATGGATCCTGAAGAACACTAAAGAGAGATTGAGGAAGATAAACAGCTTTCTACTACAGTTACAGTTTTGTGTCTGAACTTCACACATTCACAGCTTCTAAAGTGTAAGGCATCAAACATATGGCCACAGTTGGGGGGTATTGCACATGAACACTGAGGGGGATTGTGGGGTGAGGGGGAGACCCTGTACTGAAGTACATACAGGCTGGCAGGAATTGATTGGCATATAGCGCCCATGGCACGTCCATAGTGCCAGACTGGCGAACCAACATAAGTACAATATCGTGTGAGATTGTGCCTAATAACCATTGAGTGAGAGAGAAACTAACTACGTATGTGTAGTAGATGGTGAGTGAGGGACACAAAAGGTGGAGTCTGAGAAAAACACAGTGAGTGACAGTGTGATGGTGAACCAGTGTAAATCAAACAGCCAGTAGCAGCCAGGGGACATTATTAGTCCAAAGTAGTAGTAGTCAATGTGCTCCTATTACTTCCCACTTTACTAGAGGCCCTTCACACCCCTCCCCTCCTTCAGGGAGACCTCATCTGCCCTCCTCCTCAGAGCGTAACTCAGACTTGAGCTTGACGAACTCCTTGGCCACCTCGTCGTTGGAGCGCTGGGAGAGGATGCGCATGGCGGTGAGGCCGGTCTCGTCCATGGTGACCCGCTGACCTAGGGGGCACCAGCACGCCACACTGCCCTTCTCTGCCACATCCCGCAGCTGCATCACAGCCATGCCCACCACCCGATCAGCACGGCCAAAACAGTAGTCCTTCACACACATCTGCAGCTCATAGCACTCAAAGCCATCCTCATTACCTAGGATACTGAGGAGACATGGAAGAGGGGAGGGAGATCAATTTTTACACTTATTTTTTTTTTTACAATGAGCAATGGCTATTTCAAGGGAGTACACATTGATAATTTTAGGCAACAGGCTACTGTACTATTGCTTGACTCTGGACTCACAAGTGGAAGGTCTCGTTGAACTTGGGCGCCCAGCTGTTGTTCTTGGACTTGGATTGGAACTTGCGCTTCTTGTCACTGAGGTGGGGTCCAATCATGGTGATCTCCACAAAGGGCCGGAACATCCCAGACGTCTGCCACTTCAGATCATTGGCTCCCACCACTGGTACAACGAGGAAGGAGATGAGTTTGTTTGTTGGGATGGGGAGACAGCGAGAAAAGTGTTTATTGGAGTAATTGTTTTCCTTAACTCCACAAATACACAAACCTTTGACAGTGACTTTGTGCTCCCCAGTACCAGGGTGGGTGAATAGGTCGATCTGAATGGATATCTCTCCCACCGGCTTGTCCACTCCTGACCCTAGCGCACACAAATGGAAACACAAGACATTATCTTCCAGTGGTGGTCAATGTGATTATAGATACCAGTAGTATCCTTTAGGGAGGAGGAGGAGAGGGTATGGGTAGGGTCATACAACCAGGAGGAGGAGCAGTCAACGTTGGTGTTTGGGGCAAACTCACCCACTGGGGCAGATGGGAGGGGGTTTATGTACAGAGTAAAGGAGACCGGTGTTGTTAGCACATGCTATCCATTAATGGCACCACCTACCCCTGGAGGGTTGTATTTTTTCGTTGGGAGTTAACCTAATACCCTTCCCATTGTGCACTGGTGAGGAGGCAGCAGAAAAGATCCCAAGAAAGAAGACAAATAAGCAAACAGTGTCAAATGGCAGCAGTGAGTCATTTTAGAGTTAGACAAATCACAGCACACACAGAACAGTCACAGAGCCAGTGAAAGTTTGTTTCTAGGTATGTAACAGAGGCACAGTATTTAGCTGATAGATCAACTTCAAGCCCAATACTAAATAGAACAGTACTCAAGAGGGAGCACTGGAGCCTCTGGTGACCCCTGGTGGCAAAGCAGGGGAGAAGCAAAGGTCTTATTTTATGACTAATGTATTTAGTTAGACACAATGGGAAGCAGACTGATGCTATTGTGTGTGTGTGTGTGTGTGTGTGTGTGTGTGTGTGTGTGTGTGTGTGTGTGTGTGTACTGCCTCACCTTGTGTGTGTTGTGTTGTGACAAAGGTCTTGATGAGCGTGTCTGTGGTCTGTGTGTAAAGGGACAGAGCGTGGCGTAGTGAGGTCAACTCAGGACTCTTCTCCAAGAACGCCTTCTTCAGACCGTTCCCTCCTGCATGGAAGTATTGCTGCAGAAGAGTGAGAGTGAGTGAGAGAGAGAGATGAAGAGGGAGAAGGTTTGATTCCCTAATATACAATGAATGAGGCCTGTAATTAAAGGATCAGCAACACAGTCCCCTCATCATCTAAGTAGTAACTTTACCACAGGTGTATGTTTGCCTATAAACTCAAAGACAAACTTTGATTGTGTCCAGTGCTATATCCATGACAGCACACTGTTTAGGTGTCAGGCTTTTGGCCTCTCCTGCCATGTGATCTTTAAGCTTCGAGAGCTGCCCCAGTTCCTTGGCTGCAGACAGGATCTGAGCCCCCTGAGGAGAGGAATACACAACATTAGGTGACGGTGTGTTTGGAGTAGAGTCTCGTGAGGAAAAGGGCCAGGTTTGAAGGTAAATGTTAGGAGGGTGTTAGGCCTTACGAAGGTGTCGTTTCCTTGGGGCAGGACGATGGTCTTCTCCAGGCTGCTCATCACAATTCTCCACAGCTCTTTCAGAACCCGCTTTAGAACAGTCTTCTCACACGCTGTGGCAAACAGAGTTAACCTGCATAGACACACACGGACGTTTAATGAGAAAACACATACAGCAAATCAACAAATACACAATCACGCAACATGGCACAACATACTGACAAAAACAACTGACTTCTGAGGGAACGCACCAAAATGGGCACCACCAAATCAGCAGCCAATAGAAAAGCAGGAGGGATCCACTCACTTTGAATCCAGGAAGTCCATAAGTGGCCGTAGCACGTTGTCCGAGTCGGCCTCCACCATGTTGCGGCTGTTGGCGTTGACTGGGCCCTTGATCTGGTACAGCAGAGAGGCCATCTGTCTCATACAGTCATCAATACAAACCTGGAAACTACAGGAGAGAAAGGAGCCACAGGTTTTAGGGTTCAGAGCCAAAATGGACTCCGTATACTACAGACTGAAGCTGTGTGTATGAGTCCACAGTAGAAACATTATGAGTGACATAGTATGGGGAGAGTGTACACGTTGGAATCCTGGGACTGTGTGGGAGCATGCGTGTACCTGTTTCCAAACGTGGTACTCAGCTCATCCAGCACATTGTTCAGCTTGACCTGAAGCTCATTCAGGAGGTCACTGGCTTCGGTGTCCAGCTGCAGACAAACAGGCAGACACACAGATAGTCAGACATACGCAGCGAAGCACACAGGGACAGTGTAATAAGTACAGAAGTACTGGGTACAGAATTGTTTTTGTAAAACAGTTAAGCATGATTCTCATAAACCATAGATATGGGGGAAAACAGCAACATAATTCCCTTTGATGCCAGATAATACACATACTGTAAAGTATGCGAATTGCAAGCCAAAGTTTTTGCCAGTAGATGAACGAGCATGGCAAGAAAATGCAATGGTCACTCAAACATCATTTTCAGAGAAACTGTGAAAAATGTTTGACTGAAGTAGCGAGATTCCCTGCAAGGTCACTGCTACTTCTCTTCCAGTTAGTTAGTCATTGTTATTAGAGCCAACACTCCTGTAGACTAACCCACCTTTTTGTCGGTAATAATCACCACCTTCAAAGACAGCAGATGAAAGAAAATGGCGGTTTAATATGACAGGAGATTCATTGACTCAGAAGTATATTCTATTGGAGGACCACCAGGGGTCACAATGTGTCCCGTATCTACAACCACAGCATCAGTCTGACAGAAACCATCTCACAGAGGCCTAAAGCAACCACAGCCAGACAGATGACAACATGATGTGGCCCATTAAGCTAATGCTTCAATAGGCCAGCTGATACATGGACTGCCAGGGACTAGACTACATGTCTAGATTGCAGACAAGAGTATAGGACAGCTGTAGGGGAGACTACTGAAGGAGTTCTGCACCAGTGGATACGAGGAAGGCTTACAGGGGCTATAGGGAGAGATTGAGTATGTTTTTCATGAGCCTTCTGTACGTGTGTATACTGCTGAGTAAGTGACAGTTAGTGAGAGTGATACAGTGTTAGTGGAGATGGGCACTGATGATGTCACATCCTTACTACACTCACCTTCTCCTCGTCTTTCTTTTCAGGCTATCAGAGAGTGGGAGGGGGGAAAAAAAAGGAGATGACCGTATTTATTGCTGTCTTTTATCAAGAGCTAGTATAGAGGTAAAAACTAGAAATACATGGCAAATATCTGATGGTGCTATAAAATAATATTGTACCAATTGGGAAATGTGTTGACCAATGAACCAGTGACATTTTCGTGAGCAGCATAGCTACCACTCAACTATACAACCCAGGGATAAAGGCACAAACTAACCCACCTTTTCCTCTGGGGGTGCATCCATCTTTGAGAGACGTACAATTAAAAAAAAAAAGAAAGTCAAATGTGTCTTTTGTTGCAATAAAGTACGGACCAGCAACAAACCCAACTAGTACTAACAGCAGGAGAAGATTTAGGATAATAAACTTAACCAAGACAAAATTGTTAAAAGAGGTACAGTAAACCTTTGCATACATACTGTAGGACTACATACTGTATGTATGCAACACTTGTTTGTAATGAACCCACCTTCTCTTTGTCAGTCTATTGAAAACAAAAGAAAAGGGAAAATAACTAAATCATTAAACTGCGTAGTAGTCTGAAAGTAAATGAAGTTGTGGGAACGAGATGTCTGTGTAATGGAGCGCAAGACAGCTGCACTTGGATTTAGCCAACAGGTAAGGGACAACAGTACCGTAGTCATATAGGGGAAGAGTGTTGCACCAAACAGATGACCAGTGAAAAACCCAACAAGATCAAAGTCACCCGGGTAACGATGGTGGTGTCCATTCCCACCATGAGAAGGCACAATGACGTGGCGAATGCGAGTGTGACCACCACTACGTGAGTGGAGAGAGGGGCAGTGAGTGGGAATGACTATATGTGACCATGACGATATCAGTGAGTGTGTCACTGACACAACCTCTACTACACCAACAAACCTCAACCTGCTCCTCCACCTCCTCCTCCACACTTTCCTGAAGGGTTGGAGTGAGACAGAACACAAAACATACTGTGAACCTTCAGCCAGAGGCAGAATGGTTGATAAACCCTCAGAGAAATGATTGATACACTGAGTCGGTTTACAAGTTACACCAGCCGACCATGTCAACAATGACAGCAGTATCAGACAGTACAGTATCATGTTCTGTATTTACAGTGCATTCGGGAAGTATTCAGACGCCTTCCCTTTTTCCACATTTTGATATGTTACAGCCTTATTCTAAAATTGTTTAAATAAACAATTTCCTCAGCAATCTACACTCAATACACCATAACGACAAAGTAAAAACAGGTTTGGAACCACCAAGACTAGTCCTACAGCTCGCTGCCCAGCCAAACTGAGCAATCGGGGGAGAAGGGCCTTCTTCAGGGAGGTGACTAAAAACCCGATGGTCACTGACAGCTCCAGAGTTCCTCTGTGGATATGGGAGAACCTCAAAGAAGGACAACCATCTCTGCAGCAGTCCACCAATCAGGCCTGTATGGTAGAGTGGCCAGAAGGAAACCACTCCTCAGTAAAAGGCACATGACAGCCCGCTTGGAGTTTGCCAAAAAGCACCTAAAGACTCAGACCATGAGAAACAAGATTCTCTGGTCTGATGGAACCAAGATTGAACTCTTTGGCCTGAATGCCAAGTGTCACGTCTGGAGGAAAACTGACACTATCCCTACGGTGAAGCATGATGGTGGCAGCATCATGCTGTGGCAATGTTTTTCAGTAGCAGGGACTGGGAAACTAGTCAGGATTGAGAAAAAGCTGAACAGAGCAAAGTACAGAGAGAGATCCTTGATGAATACCTGCTCCAGAGCACTCAGGACCTCAGACTGGGGCAAATGTTCACCTTCCAACACGACAACGACCCTAAGCACACAGCCGGGACAAGTCTCAATGTCCTTGAGTGCCCAGCCAGAGCCCGGACTTGACCCAATCAAACATCTCTGGAGAGACCTGAAAATAGCTGTGCAGCGATGCTCCCCATCCAACCTCACAGAGCTTGAGAGGATCTGCAGAAAAGAATGGGAGAAACCCACCAAATACAGGTGTGCCAAGCTTGTAGTGTCATACCCAAGACTCAGGGCTGTAATCGCTGCCAAAAGTGCTTCAACAAAGCACTGATAAAAGGGTCTGAATACTTATGTAAATATGATACGTTTTTTTTATTTAACATTTGCAAAAATGTAAAAACAAAACTGTTTTTGCTTTGTCATTATAAGGTACTGTGTACTGAGTGATGAGGGAAAAAAATACAATTTAAATCCATTTTAGAATAAGGTTGTAGCGTAACAAAATGTGGAAAAAGTCAAGGGGTCTGAATACTTTCCAAATGCACTGTACGGAAAAGGGGTCGTCAGTTTTCTATTTGAGGTTCAAAAACAATATATTATATATATATGTATATCCATGTACAGAAAGTCCATACATGCACATACATAATGTCCTCGTCTTACACCCACCTGCCGCCATTCTATCATTTTGCCCATGTTGCCCTAGGGGGGGAAAAGAAGGGGAAAATGCCCAAGTTTTTTTTATTCCTGCTAACTGCACGAAGTCAGCACCACAGTTTGAAGGTCTGAGTGATTATAATGAAGACCTGTGTGAAGGCTTTCCAGGACACAGATAAAAAGACATGTCGTAACAGCAGAATGTTCATTATCAGTCAACGGTTTATGACCATTCCATTATATTGTACAATTTTGAAGATACTGTAGTTTATTTGAGTATTTCTGACTGTCAAAATAAACATAACAGAATTGTTTTTTTAATTTTAATTTTTAAATTGGTGCTTGTTGACAATGAAACTTGAACAGTGTGTCTTTTAAGTGTCTAATTTGTGTTGACAGGCAGAAGAGCGTGAGTCAGCATGTACTGTGAAGTTCCTGTGAACTCTTCCTACTCAGCTTCATCTGAGATAATGCCATTCCTAATCACTCCTTCCCTCCCACATCTCCCTCCTCCTCTACAGGAGCCCAGAACAGTCCGCCTTTCAAGTTCATCTCCTTACAGCACGACGCAGAGCTTTGACGACAACATCACAGCTTCACACAACCCCAGAGTTGTGCTTCTTTGAAAACACAGCTCAGATTAGAGTTCCACTCTCTACATTCATTAGATGAACACTGATTGTCTTACCTTAGAAAAACCCAACCACAAGACAAATGCCATTCATCAGCAGTGAATAAACACCAATTCTGGATACTAGCTTATTCCATGTATTTCACACTTTCACAGCCCCAATAATCTGAAACTGAAGTTCTTACCATTACACTTCCATACCCTCAAAAGACTAAAGACTCATCTAATTGGCCACAGGGAACTATCATGTGAGAAATCTAGCTCCAGTAGTTGACTTGTCTATGGTTTTACTATGGGGGTTCCTAAAGGCTCTATAGAGGGTGAACTCTATCCTACAGTCGTCTAATGATAAATACCCACCAGAGTCTTTCTCTCCTCATCCTCAGTTATGACCTGCTAGTCAGGGGGAAGGTGAGTTGGACAATACTTAATATGCAACAGGATCTACAACACTTTGGCAACTATCAAACAGCCTCCGACCAAAAGTGAACGAACACCCACCTTCTCGTCCTCTTCTTCCTCATCATCCAACTGCTCGTCAATCTTAAGCAGCGAAGGAAACACCTATTTAAAGTCAATTTGTCAAAGTCTAGTGCTACAATTCAGCCATGGATGCGTAAACCAAAACGATGGGATTACTAGGCCAAACTACAAACTGCTTTGCTCAACATCCAAACCACATAACTGACTTACTACGCAGTAAAAACGGAACAATCATTCAGAATAAAGCATGTCCTAAACATACTTAACATATAGATACTACATTGTGCTCTTAAGAAGGGATGCTAAACATACTGAAGGGACGGTAATGAAAACCTATAGACCGCACATAGCTTTATGCACTCTAGGAAATTGATCTAGGGACATAATAGAATCACCAAGGGCATATGTTAATGTAACAGTCTAGTAGTCTACACAATAAGCACTGGCTTATAGCTGCTATTGATCTAATGCTTTATTCCACATGGCAGGATACTACAGTAGCACACATCCACTTCTCCAAGTCACGTGAACCATCTCCCTACCATTGCTTCCGCTTTTGCAATCTGGTACGGAAAGACACAAACATGTTCATAATCTTGTCTATGAAGAACAGTCACACACAAAAGCAATTTTAACCATGTGTTCACAGAGCAAATAGTTGATGTTCTTCATTTCTCTAGGCGTGATGCCAGAGTAGCACATCATTCACTCCTTTAAATCAAAACCTGCCAACACCAATGGCTGCTCGACCGGCTGCATGAGCCCAGAGACACAATGCGCATGTAGTCTTCTCTAGGAGGTTTCTGGTGGTCCAGAGCACAGTGAGTATGAACATTGTTCACCCCGATTCCATCTTACCCATCTGTGACAAATAGCTATTTGTTATCATCTTTTCCCCGTACATAGTGTTGCTGCTTACCTGTTTGGCACCCATGGACTCAAACATCTTCTCCAGCTGGATACGCAACTGCTGCACATTGTTCATCAGTACACAGGGCTACAAAGGGGAAGAGAGCGAGCGATAGATAGAGACCATTTAGAGGTTGAAACTCCCAATGAAAACACTAAGGATACAGTCCATTAGGAAAGTATTCAGACCCCTGGACTTTTTCAACATTTTGTTACGTTACTGCCTTACTCAAAAATGTGCAATGTCTAAAAACCTGATTTTTCTTTGACATTATGGGGTATTGTATGTAGGGAGAAAAAAAAAACGCTTAAATACATTTTAGAATAAGTCTAACGTAACAAAATACGTAAAGTCAAGGGGTCTGAATACTTTCCGAATGCACTGTATGTTGTGTAAGGCAGAATATGAAGACTTACAATCTTCTCTTTGTCAGAGTAGGAGGGGAAGCTCTTGGTCAGAATGGCACTGTACTGCAGAAGAACTTTGGCAATAGTCTGTGAGGAAGAAAACGGATCATTACAGTGTCATTGGAAATATGTTCTCATTCCAACCACTAAATGACTGTCATCCTTTTCTGTTAATGGGTAGTGGCCTTTAACACTGGCTAGAGGCTAGTGTGTTTTTTTAGGTAAAGTTAGAGTGAGGGTATGTGAGATTACTGTCGGGTAACTTTTCTGCACTACTGCTGGAAAGAGTCCTCTGAAAGTGGGAATGCATTCCCTGAATATATTCTCTGTGATGAAAAACCTCAGTCTCTCTATAGACTGTGCCAGCCCAAGCCCAGCTAGAAAGTACGATTGTCGCATTAGACATTTCTATTTAATAAGAACATATCATATCCAATTCCTTTACACAAATGTTAAAGTCCCCCAGACAATGCTCGGGCTGCTTTTATAGAAATAGGATTTTCTAAGGCTAATATCTGTAATAAGGGTATAGTACTCTAAAATAAGAAAAGCAATGGTAAGGATTTCTCTAAAGGGCAGAGTTGGCTGCTTTCCAAAGAAAATGCAATGGGCGGTCATGATCATTAATCACTTTAATGAGATTTGGGGCTATTTCAAAAGGTTTGAGCAAATGCCAAACTTTTTCTCCCAGTAACCAGGTTTCCATCCAACCATTTCATGTGAGTAAAGTACATGTCGGATAAAAAATGTTTTGCGACAGGCCTGATGGAAAAGCTCATTTGTCAGAAAATGTTGAGAAAACAAAATACGCTAGACAAGGTGGGATCTTTTTGTGTGAATAAAATTGGGCGAGAAATGGCGGGATAAACTTGGAGTCACACAATGATATGTTGTGTGGTCCTCACACTACAACTCGGGAAAGCATACAATTTATTAGGCTACAGATGAAATAAATTCTGATCAACTTCACAGGGTTGGGTCTCCCGAGTGGCGCAGCGGTCTAAGGTACTGCATCGCAGTGCTTGAGGTGTCACTACAGACCCAGGTTTGATCCCAGGCTATGTCACAACCAGCTGTGACTGGGAGTCCCATAGGGCGGCACACAATTGTCCCAGCGTCGTCTGGGTTTGGGGATGGTTTGGCGGAGGGGGCTTTAATTGGCTCATCGCGTATTAGCGACTCCTTGTGGTGGGCTGGGCGGCTGCAGGCTGACTTCGGTCGTCAGTTGAATGGTGTTTCCTCTGACACATTGGTGCAGCTGGCTTCCGGGTTAAGTGGACGGTGTTAAGAAGTGTGGTTGGGCGGGTCATGTTTTGGAGGACGCATGACTCCACCTTAACCTCTCCCTAGCCCGTTGGGGAGATGCAGCGATGAGACAAGATGGAAATTGGGGAGAAAAAGGGGGTAAAATTTAAATTTAAAAATCTTCACAGGTTGATGAAAGTGCACGGTGATGAGCTTGATGTTGTTTTCCAATAAATATAGAGGGTCTTATTCTGGTAACATGATGATCAATGCTTGGCTGCCGTTTGAGAAACAAAAATATTCTCACTATTTTGTCCATAATATTCTCAACATGTAGGTTGCTTAACCAGGATCTGGGGAAAAGAAATGACGAATATGACTAGATCTCTTCTCTGCCCAGAAAGCTACCATTCAAGCTACCACTCACCAGTTCTGCGAGTTATGTCAATCAATATATATATATATATATATATTATATATATATATATATATATATATATAAATAACTCACCAAATATGCAACAATTCTCATTTACTGCAGTTATGCCCGGTACGTAGTTCCAGAATAGGTGTATATGAAAATGTACAAGCAAATGTATTGTTTTTGACCGGAAAAGGCACCACTAGGGTTTCACCACCTGGTTTTCCCCCAAATCCCAGTTGGAGGGTCCCGGAATCAGGAGGGAATGAGCCACGACATGCTGAATCCTCCAACAAGGATTTCTGGAAAACCATTTCTTGCAACCCTAGCGATGCCTCTTCAGGTCAAAAACAATACATAAAAAAAATATGATTGCTTGTAAATTTTTATTTAGACCTATTTTGGTACAATACATACCTGGTGTAACGGCAGTAAACTACGTTAGATGCAGGCACATTTGGTGAGTAACAAACATATTTTGACATAACTCTTGCAGAATTGGTGAATGGTAGCTTTCTGGTCAGAGATCATCATATTCATCCTATCCTTTGCCCAGACACTGGATCAGTAGGTAGCATACCTGCGCTGTATGTACAAGCTCTTGGCTAGAGCGCACACTGTGTGCCAAGTACAGAGTGGGCACATTCGCAATATAAACACACATTTATTCATGAACAAAACCATTAGAGTTGAAAATGCGGTGGAAGCCCATTTAACTTGTATTTTTTTATTTGGTACATGGAAATGTAACCACACGTTATTCTTATGTGCACTACGTCATCACGCACAGCCTTTACCCGCAACAAGTCAATTTGATGGAAACACATCTCTGGTGGGAAAATGTGCATATCTTTTTTTAATGCCGATTTTTCATATTCACATTCAAATGTGTTGCCAATTGGACGGAAACCTAGCTATTGTTTGAAAAACATTTCAAGCCAAAAGTAGAACTCAAGCATGACTCAGGGAGAGGTTCCCTAAAATGAATCTTACAGATGGTAGAGATATGAGAGAACAATCTATCCCAACAGGCATTTGTCAACAGGTCAGACAGGTAGCTAAGACAACGAGGGTAAGGTTACCTTGGCGAATCGTCGGCTGTAGTGGGCCATGACCTTTGGGTCAGGACAGTCCAGTTTCTTGATGATCTCAAAGCTCTGGTTGAGCTGGGTGAAGACGTCCACCACCGAGCAAGAGAAGAGAGCATGCTCAGATGTCTGCTGGAACTGGTGGGAGAAGGGGATGGAGACAATTGTAACTATATCGTTTATAGTGAAGAGCTGACAAAGATTGGTTATCTTCCCATTACTCACTCCATCTTTCTTGTCTCTCTCCAGAGCTCCATGCATGAACTCCATGGAAACGCTTTCATTCTCATCCAGCCACTGCAGCACAAACTGTAAGAACCACCTGCACATGGGAAAGATTGGCACCAGGGGTAAAATAGAGTGAACCTATTTTTATACACATTTCTTAAGTTAAAACAAGTCACGGTTAACTCACGATGGGTAGTCGGGTACAACCCCTTTGAAGTTTGGCAGGTCCTTCACATACTCATTGTACAGCCACTTGACCTTGAAGTGCAGGTTCATGTAGTCGGCACTCTTACACAGCCGGTGCTTTTCATGCTCTGTGGAGACAAACACCACTGAGTGAGTGTGTGTCTCTCTGAGGGTGTGTTTCTTTTTGTGCGTGTCATTGTGTACAAGTGTGCATAAATATGCACTTATGTATGAGTGTGAGTCATAATATTACTTTAAGAGACGTATGGATATTTAGGGCACATAACAGGTAGGATTCAGTAAGCTTGGAGGTAGAGGAGTGAAGAGCAGCCAGCCACCCCCAGCGGGCTGTACAGCCACAGCCAGGTGACATGAGGGCTCTCCTCTCTCAACTGGGCTTTGAAGTGGGCTTACTGCAGGCTGAGTGTGTGATGGGCAGCTCCACTCCCCTTGTGCCCCTGGGCACGGTGATTAACACACACAGTGTGAAAATGAGTTTCATGATGACAGAGGAAAGTTAGAGATGTACAATCCACCTCTGGGGAGAGGAGGTAACAGATGGGGTCCTGGGAGACATGAGCAGCTTTCACACCCAGCATATCTGCTCCTTGCTTCTGTCGCCCTCTCGCTCTGCACCGCATGAAGCTCTACTGTGTCTCACATCCCCAGAACTCCTCAATCCTCCCCTCTCTCTCTCCATACTCAACTTCAGTGTAGCTTGTTCCACATTCTTCTCCCTCCCTAGTAATCCCACTCAGCCCTCCGCCTTGCCCTCGTCGGAATAAGTAAAACATTGTCAGAAACTGTCCGACCACAGAGAAACAGCCTTCCCTATAGGATTACCTTTGCATCTCTGTTGGAAATGACAGTTTTCACTGGAAACACAGATCTAACTATGTTTATATGTTGGGGGTTCTGGGAGAAGAACAAGACAAGAGGAGTGATGGGGTGGAGTTGATGCTCTCACCAGCATAAAATGTCTGCCCACGAAGGTGGAATTCAGATGGGGCTAGAACACAGAGGAATGAGCACGGACCGAAGGAACGAAATGAAAGACAACAAGGCAACAAAATAGAAAGAAATAGATCAAGATAGAAGTGGAGAGGAAGATGGAATGGAGACGAGCTCCGGTAGAAATAAAATTATATTCAACACTAAAATACATTATATTCAACTGGGTGGTTCCAGCCCTGATAGCTGACAGCTGTAGTATATCAGGCCGTACACCAGGGGTATGACAACACGTTTTCTTTTACTGCTCTAATAAAGTTGGTAACCAGTTAATAATTGCAATAAGGCACCTCGGGGGTTTGTTGTATATGGCCAATATACCACGGCTAACGGCTGCATCCAGAACAGTACCTAAGAACCGCCCTTAGCTGTGGTATATTGGCCATATACTGTACCACACCCTCTCAGGTGTTATTGCGGAAATATCTAACGGCTAACAGAATACTGGCACATCTTGTAGAATAGCATAAGAAGAGGGTCTCTTATCATTTACAGTACAGTATGCAGTCTTACCCTGAAGCCACTGGTAATGATCAACGTTATCCATTACTGAAAGAAAGACATGGTAGAAGACACATACACAATGCTGAGACAGAGACGGAGCCACAGACAGGGGGTGGAGAAGACAGACTGGGGAGATGTCCTTTTCCTTCTACTGTTACTTAGTACCTATAGTACACTCCACATGAACAGTTGAAGTCAGAAGTTTGCATAAACCTTAGCCAAATACATTTAAACTCAGTTTTTTACAATTCCTGACATTTAATCCTAGTAAAAATTCTCTGTCTTAGGTCAGTTAGGATCACCACTTTATTTTAAGAATGTGAAATGTCAGAATAATAGTAGAGAGAATGATTTACTTCAGCTTTTAATTATTTCATCACCTTCCCAGTGGGTCAGAAGTTTACATACACTCAATTAGTATTTGGTACCATTGCCTTTAAATTGTTTAACTTGGGTCAAACAGTTCGGGTAGCCTTCGACAAGCTTCCAACAATAAGTTGGGTGAATTTTGACCCATTCCTCCTGACAGAGCTGGTGTAACGGAGTCAAGTTTGTAGGCCTCCTTGCTCGCACACGCCTTTTCAGTTCTGCCCACAAATTCTCTGTGATTGAGGTCAGGGCTTTGTGAGTAGTCTTGCTTTCTTTATGGCGGTTTTGGAGCAGTGGCTTCTTCCTTGCTGAGCTGCTTTCAGGTTATGCTGATATAGGACTCGTTTTAATGTGGATATAGATACTTTTGTACCGGTTTCCTCCAGCATCTTCACAAGGTCCTTTTGCAGTAGTTCTGGGATTGATTTGTACTTTTCGCACCAAAGTACATTCATCTCTAGGAGACAGAACGCGTCTCCCTCCTGAGCGGTATGACGGCTACGTGGTTCCATGGTGTTTATACTTGCGTACTATTGTTTGTACAAATGAATGTGGTACCTTCAGGCTTTTGGAAATTGCTCCCAAGGATGAACCAGACTTGTGAAAGTCTACAATTATTTTTTTTCCTGAGGTCTTTGCTGATTTCTGTTGATTTTCCCATGATTTCAAGCAGAAGGTAGGTCTTGAAATACAGTGGGTTAAAAAAGTATTTAGTCAGCCACCAATTGTGCAAGTTCTCCCACTTAAACAGATGACTGTAATTTTCATCATAGGTACACTATGACAGACAAAATGAGAAAAAAAATCCAGAAAATCACATTGTAGGATTTTTAATGAATTTATTTGCAAATTATGGTGGAAAATAAGTATTTGGTCAATAACAAAAGTTTCTCAATACTTTGTTATATACCCTTTGTTGGCAATGACAGAGGTCAAACGTTTTCTGTAAGTCTTCACAAGGTTTTCACACACTGTTGCTGGTATTTTGGCCCATTCCTCCATGCAGATCTCCTCTAGAGCAGTGATGCTTTGGGGCTGTTGCTGGGCAACACAGACTTTCAACTCCCTCCAAATATTTTCTATGGGGTTGAGATCTGGAGTCCAGAACCTTGAAATGCTTCTTACGAAGCCACTCCTTCGTTGCCTGGGCGGTGTGTTTGGGATCATTGTCATGCTGGAAGACCCAGCCACGTTTCATCTTCAATGCCCTTGCTGATGGAAGGAGGTTTTCACTCAAAATCTCATGATACATGGCCCCATTCATTCTTTCCTTCACACGGATCAGTCGTCCTGGTCCCTTTGCAGAAAAACAGCCCCAAAGCATGATGTTTCCACCCCCATGCTTCACAGTAGGTATGGTGTTCTTTGGATGCAACTCAGCATTCTTTGTCCTCCAAACACGACGAGTTGAGTTTTTACCAAAAAGTAATATTTTGGTTTCATCTGACTATATGATATTCTCCCAATCTTCTTCTGAATCATCCAAATGCTCTCTAGCAAACTTCAGTCGGGCCTGGACATGTACTGGCTTAAGCAGGGGGACACGTCTGGCACTGCAGGATTTGAGTCCCTGGCGGCATAGTGTGTTACTGATGGTAGGCTTTGTTACTTTGGTCCCAGCTCTCTGCAGGTCATTCACTAGGTCCCCCCGTGTGGTTTGGGGATTTTTGCTCATCGTTCTTGTGATCATTTTGACCCCACGGGGTGAGATCTTGCGCTGAGCCCCAGATCGAGGGAGATTATCAGTGGTCTTGTATGTCTTCAATTTCCTAATAATTGCTCCAACAGTTAATTTCTTCAAACCAAGCTGCTTACCTATTGCAGATTCAGTCTAGTGCAGGTCTACAATTTTGTTTCTGGTGTCCTTTGACAGCTCTTTGGTCTTGGCCATAGTGGAGTTTAGATTGTGACTGTTTGAGGTTGTGGACAGGTGTCTTTTATACTGATAACAAGTTCAAACAGGTGCCATTAATACAGGTAACGAGTGGAAGACAGAGGAGCCTCTTAAAGAAGTTACAGGTCTGTGAGAGACAGAAATCTTGCTTGTTTGTAGGTGACCAAATACTTATTTTCCCCCATAATTTGCAAATAAATTCATAAGAAATCCTACAATGTGATTTTCTGGATTTTTTTTCTCATTTTGTCTGTCATAGTTGAAGTGATGGCAATTACAGGCCTCTCATATTTTTAAGTGGGAGAACTTGCACAATTGGTGGCTGACTAAATACTTTTTTTGCCCCACTGTACATCAACAGGTACACCTCCAATTGACTCAAATGATGTCAATGAACCTATTAGAAGCTTCTAAAGCCATGACATTTTCTGGAATTTTCCAAGCTGTTTAAAGGCACAGTCAACTTCGTGTATGTAAACTTCTGACCCACTAGAATTGTGATCGTGATTTATAAGTGAAATAATCTGTCTGTAAACAATTGTTGGAAAAATTACTTGTGTCAGGCACAAAGTAGATGTCCTAACCGACTTGCCAAAACTATAGTTTGTGAACAAGAATTTGGGGAGTGGTTGAAAAACGATTTTTAATGTCTCCAACCTAAGTGTATGTAAACTTCTGACTTCAACTGTATAGTCTGGGGCTCATTCTTTCGCCATATAGTCACAACTAACACAAACACACTCAGACAAAAGGCCAGATAGGGCCATTAAGACTGGGAATATGGTATTAGTGGTTGAGGAGCTTGACCCCAAATTGACGCAGACTGGACACGTGTCTGCTCGGCTCCTGATCGGCCATCTGTGGTGACTCACCCTCCATGGCATACTTCATGTCCTGGGAGAACAGCGCCCACATGACTTCAGCACACACCTTCCCCACATTCAGCTCCTGAGGGAACCTGGAGGAGAGATGGTAGAGAGTATCATTACATACTGGAAATATTACAGGAGTACATAAATTATTAGTGTGTGTGGATACTAACTGGTTGAGCACGGGTGTGTAGGAGTTCCTGTCCTCCTCTATGATGGAGACTATAAGGGTGATCAGTTTGGGCCAGAAGTCCAGGTTCTTGATGCTGGGGCCTTGCTCCTCCAGGGGAAGATCCTCTTTGTGCTGGACCAGAACACAACCACACTCCCAGTCAGACAAAACACTGAATGTAACACTGGTGGATTAAAGTGATATCCCGTGACATATTCATATGAAAAGGGTGTTGAATCAAAAACACATTTTGACCAACTGCAAAATGATATGTTAATTGTATAGACACTCCTCTAAGAAAAACAAATGATCGAAACTTTATGTCTCTATCATAATACGTTCAAATGTTAGAGTTTTTACCCTTATAATGGTTAAAATTAGGGTGACAAAATAAATGGAGACCAGAGGAAAAAAAGTGGTCATAAATCAGGAAAACAGCATCACGTCAGCTAGGGGATATACTGTGCAAGATTTAAGGTTAACTGACAGGCTCACTGTTGAACTCGCCATCTTTCTTTTCGAATCCGGAGGACATAAAACAATAGAGAGGTAAGATAAATACTGATTTTGATACATGACATAGTATTTTAATATACGCTGTTCATATTCATGCGAAATCCCTGTTCTTTTCCCAAAGACTTCTCGCAAAAACAAGCGTATTTCTGTGAAATGTCAACGGAACACTGAGGGTACTACAAGCTTTTTATTTATTTTCAAAGCCTTTTGCATTTAATTCAGCTCAATGTCATGCTAATTTTGATTATTGCGACACTCAGTAACAACTTGGAAGACAAAAAGTAAATTCCTCAAAAGTGTCGGCGATAAAGCTGCACCAATCTGTCAACTGAGCTTGGTGCTCATTATGGGATGTACTAGGTTATGACATCTGACTTTTTGATATCATGTTAATGATATGGTAGATAAAGACCCCACTGAATGATTCAGAACATGAACAATTATACTTGCCTTAGTAAAATGTATTTCTAACATAATGAAGTGAAATGTCATCACCAAAGTGCATTTTCAACCACTCTGGGTAGAATATGAATATCCTGCATTAATTCTGTTAGTGTAAATGGCAGTGAGTTGAACTAAGATCGACTGTGTGACTCACTGTGTCCAGCAGCTGGTACTGGCGGCTGTACAGCTCCTGGCAGTTGTTGAAGATGTAGTCGTAGGTGGAGTTGAGGCAGGCCTTAACACAGTCCCTCACCACCTGACTGGCTCTAGGGGGACTCTGTAGTTCCTGGACCTGAACACCAGAGGGAGATGATGAGTGTTACAGAGAACACTTACACAGCACAATAAAGAGTGATATATCATGATGATTTACAGTCATAGCACCAGTACTCATTGAGAGTAAGAAAAACTAAACACATCAAAGGCAGGAGTAGAGAAAATGTTTCTTCACAGAGAGTCTTTGTAGCCCATCCCTTTGCCTATACCTTCATCCTGAAGAAGGTGATGCTGGTCAGTAGGTCCACAGTGGACTTCAGGTCCTGGAGACGATCCTTACTGCTGGCAGGAAAGTTGTTCTGAGGGAGAATAATTGGGGACCATTCCATGAGGAAAAACAGAGATAGAAGGGGAAGGTGCATATTTAGAAGTCAATGTTAAAACTTCTCAATTTACCCTATATGTGGAGAGGTCAATGCGCAAGGAGTTGTGGAGTTGATCCAATAGCTTGACAAAGCGCTCTTTCTGTTGGAGGGAAGAGAGAATTAAGGTGAAAATCATTCAGAGAAAGACAACCTGTGGTATATGACAACTACAAGGTAAATGGTGTTATTGGGGTTGGGAGAGAAAGGGGTGTGGGGCCATACGAACCCCGAAGTTGGAGGCGGCGAAGCGGTCAGAGGCGGAGACGTTGGTGGAGGCGGTGGTGTGGGCGTAGAAGGCATTGATGTTGGCCAGCAGGGTGCTCATCACTGCCGGAACGCCAGGACACATGTACTTAGAGGACAGGCAGGCGAAGTGCCTAAACACACCAGGAGAGGGCACTGTCAGGGAGGGCTCAAAGACAGCAGCTCAATGTTGGTTGATTCTACTATTTAAAAGTTTCATTATGTCTCTTGTTCACATACCATAATTATCACAATGTTCAGGTCGAAATGCTAAGAACATGTTTATGTAATTTGACCCAATTTATACCACACAGACATCTTTCATTATTGGGCAAAATAATATACAGTAGCAGTGGATTTCAGGGACGTAATAGGATTTACAACACACTGCACAAGAGCAGGCCTATGTTTAGCTAGCTAGCACTCTCTCTGGGGTCAGGTTTTCACCCAATGATCCCTCACTATGTGGGATGGCTGTCTCATTTCTCCCATCAGGCCCCTGCCCCATTACGTCTGAGGGATGGCCACCTGAGTGTACTTTGTGTAAATGATGGAGCCAGTTAACAGGCATCTGTACGGAAAATGGCACCTCATGGAGACAAAGCCATTCTTAGACCATTTATAATAGACTTTCCTTCATTTGGGGCCACCAGGAAATGACAACAGCACCAAATGGCTATTTCATATTAGAGAAAAGGGGGAGGAGAGGGGGAGAAGGACAGAGAGTGAGACGGAGAGAGCACAAGAGAGAGATAAGATAAATAACAGAGATAAGAGACGAGAGAGTGAGAGAACAAGAGAAAGAGAAGAAACAGAACGAGAGAAGAGAGAACCAGAGAAAGAGAGCGAACAAAAGAGAGATTGAACAGAGCGTGTGATAGCAAGAGAAAGTTAGAGTAGATCGTCAGATTCCTCTGACTCACGTCATTGCTTGGTAGATTGACTCGATCCCGTATCGCATGGCAAACTCGTCCACTATCTCCTGGGCCACCTCGTCAAAGTACACCTTCCAGGCATCGTCTCCTTTGGCATCTGGGATCCTCACCACCCCCTGGCCCAGAACGTCCGTTGAGTGGTGGAAGAGGTTCTGGAAGGCAGACGGCCACAATGTCCGTGTGATACAGAGACCCACAAGAAGATGCGTTTCAGAGCTGGTTTAGGACTAGTTTCACTGATGGTTTCTGCAGTAATCTTACGAACAGAGAGATGTACTGAGTGTTGTACCTCGTGTAGACAGGTGTACTGGACGTGATAGGGAGCCACTTTCTCCTCTCCCTTGATCTCCACACTTATGTGGAGACGAATAGCGCCGGACACGGCCGACTTGTCGGTCCTCTTCTCTGTAACAATAGACATACAAGTCAGTGAGTCAAATAATATAATCTAGATCTGTCACATTGACCAGGTCTGCTAATCAAATGGCAATTACAGACTATTACTATCAATGGGTCTACAGTGGCTCTGCTACAAGGCCATTCAGTGGGTGCTATACTACTAGCATTACTACAGTTTGTACTGAGGACAAGGGCTCAGGGTTGTATGGATTTGTCCTTGTTCTTCCGGCTGAGGACACTTCAGCTGGTCTTATTCTGGAAGTGGCGTGTTCGGCAGCTCATCCCCGGCTATTTCCCCTGACAGCCACATTATCAGGGTAATTCGTACGTGTCGTCTAAGCGGTCGCGATACGACTGGAGTGTGCTACATATTAATCAAGGAGGAGATCTCCCCTAAGAGGATGGAGGAGGTGAAAGAGAGAGAGTGGCTTTGCGTATGATTTCACAGCTCTTTTAGTGTTGTATCGAACACAGTCAATGAGTAACATCAGCTAAATGTATATTTCACAGTCTAGGGAAAGTGTACAGACGTTTCCCCTTGTCATAGAGCTAACACACTAAACAACCACTTTAACATTCAAGAAGTGCTGTTCCTTTGAAGGCCTTTTCCGTATCATGGCGGAGTCGTTTTCAAAAAGTCATGATTAAACAGGCAAAGAAAGAGGCCTGCAGCTTCAGAATGGCACAGTTAATCACATACCCATGCACGCAACAAACACACCACATCAGTAACTCATGCTGGGTCTCTCATCTGCAGGGATAGGAAGTCCATGACAGACAGTGAGGCATCCCTAAAAAGGTTGACTATCATTAAGAGGAGGAAGAAAAAGGAAAGCCAAGGGCGATGAAACAATTCACTTTTGGAAAGTGTTTAAAGCAAGAAGAACATTGAAGAGCTTTTTCAACACCCCACCCTCCTCCTGAGTCCCTAACCAGCCCACTCCAAAAGGGAGAGTGTAAAAGCTAGAAAACAGAGGAAGAAAGAAGCCATGTGGACAAAGGAAGACAGAAAGGGGCAGGAGAGGAAGCACAAGTGAGAGTAAGCCCAGGGGAAAGTAAAGACCATGGTGGTGACAGCCAATGTTTTCATCCAGGGCAAGTAGGAGCCTTAGGGCCACTCCTCGCCTGTGCAATTGGGCAAGACAAATGGTATTGCTGGCCAAGGGAGACGTGGGTAATGAGGTACAAGCACAACACAGACTGGACTAGAGAAGAGGGCTACAATGTAGATCAGAGCTGGTGACATATGAGAGGCAGATACACTAGGGTGCTAACTAACCCACTGTGTTACAGTAAGAGGTCTTGGGTGTTGCGGGAGCTAGCACATAAGGATTTCACTGCACATTTCATGAATGCTGTCAACTGTGTATGTAACAAATACATTTTGATTCAATGTTTATTTTCTTAGACTTTCAACCCATCATTAACTAACCCTGGGACAGACAGTCCATTAAGACAAAGCACTGTGTAGCAACTAACAATCTGTTAGTTGAAAGGGTTGATTTCAGCCCTCCTATAGAGTATAATAATAATAATAATAGAGTATAATTCAAAACGGAAAAGGAGGGAATTGGCAGATGCAATGAGGACGCTAACAGAATATGCCTTTGGCATAACTTAGAAGAGTAGATGTATGAGTGATAGGGATTAGAGCAGTACATATCTGGAAAACAGAGGATTCCAGGATAAAAGCAGCATGAACAAAACAAACAACCTTCACCCTTTTGATCATCTGAAACGTTTTGATTCTCACACCAACCCCATCAGATCAGAAGGGAATATTCCCTCAAAGCGGCGGCTGAATACAAGCACTTCTACGTTGAGACCCGCATACACACACTAAAAATAGAGCCTCTTGGACACAATGAGGAGGGAACACAGGGGCATGTGAGGACTGAGGAGAGGCTGTGAAAGGAGGAGGGCCCTGTACACTGGACACTTTCCAACGGCTCAGAGTTGGCCTGGTATGGACAGTTTCATGGCTTCACTCCAGAGAACACATTAACATTAGATTAACATAGAATCAACAACTCCAAAACAGGCCCTGTGTGAAGCCACTATTTCTCAGGGCTGCGATGCAGTGGAATGTCCCCCTTTGACGCGGTCATTCTTACCATTCTGATCCCTTTGACTTATCTGTACATGCACTTAACATAATAACGATGGGTCTCGAACACAGGCAGCCACCTTCGTCTCACATACAGTCGACATTATACTGCAGGATAGCGAGGACGTACCCAGGTTATACCAGACGTCCATCTCTCCGCTGAGCGTGCGGACCTCGATGATGCTCTGACCCAGGAAGTCGTCGGACTCTCTCTTCAGACGCTGCTTCACCCGGGACTTGATGTCATCGTCCTCGTCCCACACACGCACCTTGATGCGGTCCGACGAGTTATGACACTCGCTGGGGGAGAAAATGAGTAAGGTAGCTTTAATGTGTAGATTTCATACCAAGAACAGATATGCATGGTAACTACATTGCGTGGATGCTAACATTGCAGCTCATTCTAAGGTAGTAGAACTGAACTAGGTGTGGCCTGATGTAATATAAAGGGAAGAGTTAATTACACGTGTGTGCTCCACTACCATGAATAAATTAGTGTCTCCCATTGTCAAATGGCTCCAGACAGCGTGTGATATTTTGGAAGTGGGTTAAACATGACCACATACGTCCTTTGGGTGAGGAAATTTAGACTGCCTGAGGCTTGAAGTCTTGGCCTGCTTACACATTAGAGGAACACGCGCTCTCGCAGGATAATACTACTGACTACATGTGCAGGGCCAAGTCAGACTCACAAGTGGAACTTCTCCTCCCAGACAGGGTTGAGGTTGCCGTAGATGGTTTTGGTCCTCTTCTTGGTCTTGCCCACCTGGACCGTGACATAGGGGTCGCTGGAACCCGTCTTATCTTTGGCCTGCAGTCCCTGGGCACACAGCACTGCAGACAGACATATGAACAGTGAGACAGGGAAGCATCATACCACAGGTGGACAGACAGGATGACACAGAGTCATTCGAAATCAATAAAGACACATGGACAAAGTCAGATGGGGAGAGAAGACTAGTTACAGTACAATAGAACAGTCATGGAACGTGACCACTGGTGCAATACCATTACTCCCTGTGTTGGTGTACCTGTGATGGTGATCTTGGCCGACCACTTGGAGGTTCCGTCCAGTACACTCTGTTTGATGGTCTTCATCTGCTGAGCGTGGATCGCCTTGCTGACGACAAAGACATCCCGGATCACGTCAAAGATCTCCGGCTTGTTCCTCTCCCTGATCTTCATGCGGTCCTTCATGGCCATGATGATGTTCTGGGTACGATCCTCAGCCCCATGCTTGGAGCTCTTCTCCGCAGCACCTAGAACATCAGAAACCATCCAAAAGCAGTACATGGAATAGGAGTCTCTTTGTGGCACCATAATGTGAAGGTTGTGATGTAAATATTCATATATATTTCCCCAGTTGTTAAAAGCTATTTATTTGACCATCCGAGTCATCAGAATGACAAAGCACTTGGATGTATAATTATGTCTTCAGTGCAACATCAGTCATAACCAACAGAGTACACCATATAATTCCACTGTACTTTACATATCACTGACAGCTGTATTCTGGGATGGTGAGGAGGTAGGAGTAAATCAACAGGAAAGTTCAAGCCACCAACTCGGTTGACAAAGTCTGGAAAAGTGTTGACCCAGCCAAATGAGAGAAATTATAAAACACAAATCTATTGCAAAATGCATATCTGTGTCTCATACACTGTCAATCGTGTGACTGGCTTTTCAATGCATCAGATCGCTCAGTTTAGCAATACGGCTGCGTCGTCGCAACAGGATCCTAAACATACTTTGTCTGTCTAGCTTCAGATGTGGTGTACTTACGCTGCAGGCAGTCAGCATTCAGCAGTTCCTGGCACTTCTCGTGACACTTAACACCGCACTCGGAGCACCTCATGCCCTGGCGGGCAATGCCCCACAGCAGCCCCTCACACTCGTAGCAGTAGGTGGGCGTGGTGGCCGTCCACACCTCAAAGTTATGGGGCGTGGTGCAGGAGATGGGGTAGATCAGAGCCTGAAGAGTCTTCTTATAAACGTGGTTCTTCTACAGAGGGGGAGGAGAGAGGATACTGAGATATTACTTATTCCTATGATATTGGTCCTCTCAGGTGAGTTTTGAACAGAGTCTTGATTAATTCAGTAGAGTAATATGCATCCCATGATGTACTCACCAGCTCCTCGTCTTTGACAGAGGAGCGCGCGGCCATGGAAGAGGTGATTCCAGCTTTTCTAGCCTGGACCAGTGACTGTGGACGACAGGTGAAAATCTTGTTAGTTGCCATGTTAAAACAACTAAACCCAAACAGTGATCACAAAGATTGGTGGAGTATTGTAAGTGTTCTGTGAACCTTTACCCAGTGAGTGTACTACCCAAGTGAGTAGAACAAGGCCCATAGAGTTAACACCAGACCGGGTGAAGGAAGGAACTAATGTAAGGATTGTTACAACACAGGTCATGTAAGGTGATAACATGGGAGGAACTAAACCATCACTGACCAGTCAAGATGTGTGTGTGTGTGTAGGTGTGTAGGTGTGTGTGTGTGTGTGTGTGACCAATGGAGGATTCAGTTAAAACTCCAGTAGTGATGGTCTGTACATGGCTCAGCATGTAAGGGTGGAGAATAAAACCCAACAGAACAAATCAATTTATCATATGAATGAATTAAGGGGAGAGGTAGAATACGAGGAAGGGAATATTGTTTTAAATGGTTATATCAAGTAGGAAAACTACAGTGCAGTTGCATGGTGACATTTGGTTACTCAGGTGCAGCATGAAACCCCTGTTGCACATTATTTGCAGAACAGCTGCATGGTGTACAATCTCTTGTCCTACTTGATATACAGTATAATAAAAACAATTCTGACTAAAAGGAGCAATTGTGTTTTTTCCACTTACCATAGCCTGACCAAGGAGAGTGATTGCATTCAAGAGAATTGTGGGGAATAATTAGAGAGAATGTAACACTGGTTTGACATGTGCCTCACTGGGTGATAGCTCTGTGATTCCTTATGATGATATCACTTTTTTTCAAGCAAATGCTTAAATTATCAATTGAATCCTTAATTATCAAGATGCTTCTCTTGTTCTGGTATTACAGGATAGAACAACATGTACTGACAGACAGGACAGAAAGTGTGATTTGAAGCATTGAGACGGATGGGAAGCAACACCTACCACATCGCTGACCAGAGGTATAGGCTTCCTCTTACGAAGGTCTGGCATGCTGTCAATCCCAAACAAACCACTTCCACCGCTGTGGACACGGAACAGAATGATACACTCGTACAGAATACACAAACACATGCATCAGCTTTTCCAGCACATTAAAAAGGTATGTGAAATATAAATCAACATTGACAGAAATTATTTGGGCATCATCATGATTTACCCTGGTTTGATCCAAGCTTGTCTGGAGTTGGGTCCATCATCTCGTCCCTGCAGGATTTAACACACATTAGTTTTTCAGAGTCAGTAATTAGACCACAGTAATATACTTAATCTTATATGTTAAAAAATGTACACAGAGGTTAGTGAGAATGGAAAGAGACAGAGCAGGTTGAGTTTCACCTCTTGGATGGTACATGCAGAACAAAACCATTTCAGAACAGCATTTTAAGTAATGTCTCGAGACAAGGAGAGGATTACATTTGATCCATACATGGCATCTAATGATTGTTGCCAAATTGAAAAGCCTAAAATAGATCAAATTCAACAACCAAAATGATCATTGTTTATACATACAGTACTAGTCAAAAGTTGACACACCTACTCATTCAACAGATTTTCTTTATTTTTACTATTCTCTACATTGTAGAATAATAGTGAAGACATGAAAACGATGAAATAACACATATGGAATCATGTAGTAACCAAAAAAAAGTGTCAAAATATATTTTATATTTGAGATAGCCACCCTTTGCCTTGATGACAGCTTTGCACACTCTTGGCATTCTCTCAACCAAGCTTCACCTGGAATGATTTTCCAACAGTCTTCCATTGGTGTTATTTCATAGTTTGTCTTCACTATTCTACAGAAAATAGTAAAAATAAAGAAAAAACCTTGAATGAGTAGGTGTTCTAAAACTTTTGACCGGTATATGTGTTTATCTCAATAGCAAGAGGGAGGTGCATGTCAAATCAGATGTGGGAAGGAGATGAGGAACACTGAGCAGTTTGCTGTCCCACATCACTACAATGTACAGATGCAGATAAAGCAAGGCACAACTTGTTTTTGTTGCACAGTTCAGAGTACAACAGAGAGAACTTTGGTTTGGGAAGTACATTGGATAATTATTTTGGAGTTTTACAATAACTATAAATGTTTTCTCTCTCTTCCTCTGAGGTAAAGTGTTTCATCAGCGCCAGTGCTCCTCTTCCAGTCAGATTAATGGGGCTACAGTTAGGTAGCTAGACCCCTCTGGGGCTCTCCTCTCCCAGTACTAGGAGGTTCTGACAGCGTTTGAAACAGTTCTGAGGGAACCAGGTAGATTCGGCTGTTGTATGTAAACACTGAAGCCAGTGCGAGAATATGGCTTCTCCAAAAACAACTTCACCACAGTGTTTTCTATTGGTCTGATCCTGCCAAGAACATAATTATTTTACTCTATTCAGGTTTACAGAAATAATAGGAGCTTTTAATTCAATCAAAACATAATTCTATATCCATTTGAAAATGCATTCATTAGGTGCAAACCTCAAAAATAAATCACAAGCAAAGAGTTAAACACCTCAGTTCAAGGTATGACAAACAAAAAGGGACCATGCTTGGCTCCGTGCATACAATATAAAAACACCCAACGGCAAACACAACAGTCGCACCAAAACTCAAACTATATCTGTGTAAATGAAAACAACAAAACATAACTGAAAAGGGAGCTCATTTGAAATTCATGAGAGTAACCTGGTCATCTTCTCTGCTGCCATCTGGAAGGAAGAACATCCATCAAAAAAGACAGCATTAGGATTCATGTATATAAACAGCTAAGAAGATCATAAATAACCAGGTCAACTATACTACCAATCAAGTGACAATTTTCAATCCAAGGTGTCAGGATCTATCATATCTTATACTGTTACATTAATAGTTAAAATTATGGGCTAAACGTGTAATTTCCATCTAATGAAGAGAAAAGCAGTCAGAGTTTAGGTACATAGGGAATATGAGTGTTAGATTACTTTTTTTTTTTTGCTGTACTTGCAAGTAATGTAGCACACGAAAGGAGATCTACCTGGATTGAACTCCTCCTCAGAGAATGTGGACTGGGATCCTTGGGAAGTTTTGGAAAGTTTACGTCTCTGTCTTTTTTCTTTCAGGATGCGCTGCAGATTAGCAAGGCGTTCCTTCTTAGGGCTGACAACATCCTGTTCTCTAAACTCATCCTGATCAGCTCCATCATGATCTTCTCCTATTGGACTTAACCCTGTTGGACTTAACCCTATTCCCTCTGGGCTGATGTTAAAATCTGCTGAACTCTTCCCAGCCCTTCCTGGAGGACTGTGGTCTGGTGTCAGCTCTGGGTTGGACAGTTCTCCATCAGTCTGATACTCTCCTTGGCTCTCTAAATGCTCCATGGAGTGATACTCGGTAGGGGTGCAGGGGGAGTGAGTCCTTTCATTTGGGGATGCTTGTAGGGAGCAAGGCAGGTTCTCTTGGGCTGGGCTGCAGTCCACATAGATTGAGGCCTCGCTGTATTCTTCCAGAGGAGACGCAGAGCGAACGTGATCAGTTGGCATAGTGATCGCTCCCTCCGGGGGTTCAGGGGAGCAGGTTCTGACAGGAGAGGGAGCTGCTTCTGACTCACTGTCATCGTTGCCAGGCTCCGGGCTCGAACCCTCCAGCTTCCTCAGAGCCCCTTTCAAAGCAGACCTAAAGGTGAGCACAGCCTTCCCAATGTTTTTCACATCAAATCCCACATTGAGGAGCTGGGTGTTCTCAGGCTCAGGGCTAGGCAGGTCCCCCGACCCCCACCCTCCTGCATCGTCTCTTGGGACACACTGTTCAGTCCACTCCCTGTCCAGGCTCTCAACGGATCCCACATCCAGGGTGTCAGCGGAGGACGTATAGCGGCCATAGGGGGAGTGCAGCTCCAGGTAGCCATCATCACAGTCTGTGAGCAGCACAGTGGAGCAACTCATGCTCCTGGACGGCCCACAGCTCCCCACATCAGCATAGGCGTCCATTGTGTGGTAGCCGGAGCTCCGAGAGTATGGGCAGTTGGCTGAACAGTCACACACTAGGTGTCCATTGCTGCCCTGCTGCCTGGGGTGCCGCCAGTCCACCACACTGGACGAGCTGGAGGGGGAGTTCTTATGGATGCCGAACAGCAGGGACAGGTGCTCTGAGCTGCTGTGGGAGGACTGGCCTGTGGTGCTGCTGGTCTCTCCTGTGGTGTACCTGTCCCAGGCACCTGGCCCTGCACAGTGGTCCTCCACCTCCTCCCCACTGTTCTGACAGGAGTAGATGTCTTCTTCGCTCCAAACGTTCTCATCGCTCCACCCCCCATCTCCGCTCACACTGTGCTGCATGCCTGCCGAGGCCCAGCCACTCTGCCATAGCCTGGCCTTAACTGAGCGGTACCTGGCATCCCGGTCCAGAGTGTTGGAGCTGTGACCTGATGACAGGGAGCTGGTGCTGGGGCAGTCATGGGCATACCCTTGGTCCAGGTAGGAGAGGCTGGCTTGACTGGGCCCTGGTTGTGAAGAGGGCACTTCTGAGCTGTGGTCGGAATTCTCCTGGTCAGCTGGTTCGGGTTGGCAAGGAGCTAACCTTTCTCTCCATGTTTTAGGTGACTCCTGGGGTGGCACCATCATCATCTTCACTGGGTCTTTGTCCCAAGACCCCTGCAGGCGCTCCAGTAAAGGACTGGTGGCCCTCTTGTGGAAGGCTGTGACAACATTTTGACAGCCCGGGCTGCCACTAAGCCTCTGAGGGGTCTGGGGTCCTGGTGCTGAGGCTCCAGAGGAGTAGAGCTCCCCTATCTCATTCAGCACTGCATCCACACAGCAGGAGACCTCGTCCACTGAGCCTCTCACAGAGGTCAGGTACTGCCGCAGGTCTGCGATCTCCTCCTGAATCTTGTTGATACCTCTCAGCTCTTTCAAGATGTGTTCGACGAGGTCACTGGAGCATTTCTCTCCCTCATCTTCCTCCTCTTCACTAGGAGAAGGCCTGTGTGTGTCCTCCACAACCCCGATCCCATCCTGACATTCAGCGCTGCTGTTCTCTCCAGAGGGAGTGATGGGTAGGCTAGCGGTGGGGCCGTTGGAACTTACAGTACCGGGGGCGTTGATGAAGCCCTCTCTGTTCAGCGTCATATTCCCAGCCACAGGTGGGTTTAGAGCCCCTGTGTGACTTCGGCCATTGGGCAGGGAGGAGTGGAGTCCAGTGAACTCCCCACTGGAGGGGTCTCTCTTCAGGCCACATATAAATATGTCCTGCTCCACAGGGGAAAGCAGATCCTGGGGCTGGTGGATGGAGGGCTCCCCCGGCCCTGCCGGGCCCTGCAGGAACTTCTGGAACTTCCTCCGCAGGCTCCGGCCCACCTTGGGGCTCTGAGTGCTCTTCTTACCTCCCAGCTCCCTCCTCTTGGACCACTTGTGTGGACTGTGAGGTGCCTCTACACCGCTGTATTCATCTGGTCCACTGAGGCCCTTCTCGTGGCCCCTAGAGAACATCCCTGAGGACTGTCTGGGGGCCTGGCTTCCTGGTCTTCGTCCTCAGGGGCCAACCAGCACCCTGGGCCTCAGTTCTTTGTGTGACCACACAACATCCTGATGATGTAGAAGAGACTGATCTGCTCACAGAGCCATGTCCATGACTGGCAAGGCAGAGAAGACAGAGACATAATACAACTTTGTTTTTCAAAATATTATTATATACACAAAGATTTTTTTTATTTTGCAATGTTTGTTTCCTATCAACATGAACCTTCCCTTATGCATGCGTACAAGCCATTTCATTCTTTACATTTCAGTCATTGGCATACAGTACACAAATCCCTCAGAGAATCAATAAACATATTTATAATTCCACCTTCATTTTGAGACCTTGCCAGTATACACATTTTTCAGTCCAACAGACCAGAAAGCAGAGAGAGAAAAACACCAAATTCCTGATGCTATATAATGGCCGCTATATAATGTCTGGTGATATCATTAAAAAACAAATTAAATAAGTGGTGCTATAGCCAAGATAGGTAAAATTGCAATGGATGACTGGATGAGTTCTTTGAGCAGTCCGTTTCTATATGGTTTGCAAACAACGCACATAAGAATTTAGCTAGCTCATGCCAATGCATTCCCATTTACACTGCCGGCAGAATCATACAAAACACACAGACAAAATGCAGACACTCAGGCATGGGAGAGTGGGAGTAGAGGGCATTCATCTCTGCAACGCCAGAGAGATAGATTATGTTGGAGCGTGGAATTGTGATAAAAATCCCACATTGATATTGGGGGTCATTGTGAGTCAAACCAATGCTCTGTACATCAGTGGGTTGGCCACTCACCCCCTCTCTTCAGTCACGGAGAAGGAAGGAGCAGGGAAATGATCGGACACCGTACAACTGTTATAAACTCTATAATTAGGACATGATCAAAAGACAGCCTGGTAATTAGTTGACGGCTCAATTCTCTCCTCTGAGTAAGGGTATTTTTTGTGCACACACCAGCTGCAGTAGAGATGCACTATATATACAAAAGTATGTGGACGTCCCTTCAGATTAGTGGATTTGGCTATTTCTGACAGGTGTATAAAATCAAGCACACAGCCATGCAATCTCCAAAGACAAACATTGGCAGTAGAATTTCCTTACTGAAGAGCTCAGTGACTTTCAAAGTGGCACCGTCATAGGATGCCAACTTTCCAACAAGTCAGTTCTTCACATTCCTGCCCTGCTAGAACTGCTCCGGTCAACTGTAAGTGCTGTTCTTGTGAAGGGGAAACGTCTAGGAGCAACAACGGCTCAGCCGCAAAGTGGTAGGCCACACAAGCTCACAGAACGGGACCGCCGAGGGCTGAAGCGCGTAACTCGCAAAAATCGTCTGTCCTCAGATGCAACACTCAGAGTTCCAAACGGCTTCTGGAAGCAACATCAGCACTAGAATGTTTGTCCGTAGCTTCATGAAATGGGTTTCCATGGCCGAGCAGCCGCACACAAGCTTAAGATCACCATGCGCAATGCCAAGCGCCATTGAACTCGAACAGTGGAAACGCGTTCTCTGGAGTGATGACTCAAGCTTCATCATCTGGCAGTCAGACGGATGAATCTGGGTTTGGCGGCTGCCAGGAGAATGCTACCCGCCAGATGCATGTAAAGTTTGGTGGAGGAGGAATAATGGTCTGGGGCTGTTACTAATATAATTGCTCAGAGAAACATATTTTGTTTAAAGGTGTAAAATATAGAAATCGAACTGCCATTTCCTTGTCAGTTTGTGACAAAACAAGCAATGGACAGTGTAGATAATCATTGTACCATCTAAACCGCTGTGAAATACAGTATCTTGTCATTAAATCCTAAAAATTTTATTTTCTGCAGTTTGAAGCTGGTGTACAAAACCGAAAGCAAAAGACACAAAACGAAACTTAAAACCCGGGAAGCATAGAAATAGAGCGAATAGAACAGATTCTTAGAGGGTGCCAATAATTATGAACCTGGATGTACATAGAAATCCACAAATGTACTCTATAGTGAGGCAATAAGTAAATATGCACTTACGCAACAGCCAACTAACATTTAAGGATTCATTGCTTGTTCATTCACCCAGTGTCTCCTGACCCCTCCTGCCTCAGCCTCCAGTATTTATGCTGCAGTAGTTTATGTGTCGGGGGGCTAGGGTCAGGTTGTTATATCTGGAGTACTTCTCCTGTCCTATCCGGTGTCCTGTGTGAATTTAAGTATGCCCTCTCGAATTCTCTCTCTCGGAGGACCTGAGCCCTAGGACCATGCCTCAGGACTACCTGACATGATGACTCCTTGCTGTCCCCAGTCCACCTGGCCGTGCTGCTGCTCCAGTTTCAACTGTTCTGCCTGTGATTATTATTATTTGATCATGCTGGTCATTTATGAACATTTGAACATCTTGGCCATGTTCTGTTATAATCTCCACCCGGCACGCCACCCCACATAGCCTGGTTCCTCTCTAGGTTTCTTCCTAGGTTTTGGCCTTTCTAGGGAGTTTTTCCTAGCCCCCGTGCTTCTGCACCTGCATTGCTTGCTGTTTGGGGTTTTAGGCTGGGTTTCTGTACAGCACTTTGAGATATCAGCTGATGTACGAAGGGCTATATAAATACATTTGATTTGATTTGATTTTGATTTACCCCTCATCCCCACTGATCCTGGTTGTTTGAAGCAGCTCAAACAGTGACAGCCAAACCCTATCCACTCACTGTGTGCCATTATGCTGTTAAGAACCAACCCGCTGAGGGGAATCAGTGCTGCACAATTTCCCTCCCCATGCTGCTGTCTCTAACTGAATGACAGACAGAATGGTCAGTTTAACCACCATCATGCTGTGTGGTTCTGTGGCCATTTGCCCAGACCAAGAAGTCTGTATCAGACAGAGCACAGGGTCGCTGGCTTAACTTTCTTTCCTGTCAGCTTTTGAGCTAGTTTATCATCTACGTCTAACTGGACTGGAGTTTGATGCATATACTGTAGCTAGAGCACATACCAAACATATCTAGGAAAATGTCCAATAAGATAAAATGTACACCGAGTATACTAAACATTAAGGACTCCTTCCCAATATTGAGTTGCACATAAAAACAGTCTCATGCATATAATAGGCCCACAAGAAGGGGAGACAAATATACTATGAAATCCATCTAACTGAGGACGAAATTGTCAGAATTATTTTTTTGGCACTGACCCAAAAATGATCAGACTGAATACAGTCTGACAGCAGCCAATGATCCTCTGTGGCCAAATCATGCTTTCTGGTGTAGTAGCCCATTATTTATGATTTAATTGATTTCTGTATTGACAAGAGTAGACTAATAAGGCTATATCATTTTGACAATTTAATTCAACGTACCTTATGGACGTGCCTCCTATGCCTAGTACTATATTAGACGCAAGTTCACAATGTAACATCACAAAGGTACTGCAAAAACGGCTTTGCTCCCATCTGAAATTGATAGGGGAGTAATTTTCTGGCTGGTGTTAAGGTGGAGAAACTAAGAGTATGTACAAATATAGGAGACAGTGGCGAACCGTATTGGGTATTGGTCTTCGGCCTTCGGTGGGGGGGGGAAAAAAACCTTCCAACATGTTGTACCAATTGCCCAAATCAAGAAAAAGAACATGAACATAGTATCAGGTCCTCAGATCCTGAAAAGGTTCTACAGCTGCACCATCGAGAGCACTCTGACTGGTTACATCACTGCCTGGTATGGAAACTGCTTCTACCCCCAAGCCGTAAGACTCCTGAACACATAATCAAATGGCTACCCATACTATTTGCATTGCCTACCCCCCCCCCCCCCCCCCCCCCCCCCCCCCCACCCACTCTTTTACACTGCTGCTACTATGTTATTATCTATGCATAGTCACTTTAATAACTCTACCTACATGTAACCTGTGCCCGCGCACATTGACTCTGTACCGGTACCCCCCTGTATATAGTCTCGCTATAGTTAATTATTTTACTGCTGCTCTTTATTTATTTTAGTTTTATTTTTTATACTTATCGGTATTTTTTAAAACTGCATTGTTGGTTTGGGGCTCGTAAGCAAGTTGAACCAAATAAACAGCTGGACTCACTAGGAGGGTGTACAACAAAAGCAGGATCAATGAGTTAGCCAGATAACTTTGATAAACAACCAGAAAGCTAAACTTAGATATGTGTTTTTAGTTGTTAAGTTTAGTAGACCATTTCAAGCTTATCAAAATAAAGTGATTTCAGAATTGAGGTAGGCCAACTCCTTACTCCGCTTTCTCCCGTTGTGCCGTTTCATTCAAATTTCTAAAGAAAAACTTCAAAGAAATACTTTCAATGGTATTTATTGAAAAACCATCCTGTGGCTACTTCCAAATAGCCCGGTATACAGTATACAGTATACCGCCCATGCCTAACACTGACCGTAATATGCAGAGCACACCATGTAGGAGACCACACTTTTTGTACAACAAATAGGCCTGATAGAGACAGCAGTCACACACAGCATGATGCTAAACGATAAGCAGCCCATTCACTCTGACATAATAAGCCAGTAGGTCCCAATCATAAGAATACAAAAACACAACCATTAGGCTAAGCATTTCCCAACCAAAATGTACAAATATTACTTCCCAGTGCAAAAAATTCTCACGTTTAGCACAAAGTAACCGGCGAGCTAAAGTTTAAATGCAGCAATGTTTCACATACATAAGTTACTTTCAAAGAGATAGCTAACAGCAAGTGAGCTGCAATAAAAAAATGTCAAACACTTCCACGCACCAGACGATGAAACTTATCTTCCTGTTCAATGTTAATCTTGAAAAGGGTGAAGCTATTAGCACCATCCTCTTCGATAACACCTGCTGCAGTCACTGCACACTAGCCTAGAACAGGAGTCTTCAACCTTTTCTTGCCACGGGACCCCTCCAAGACAAACCGGCGACCCAGAGACACCTATCACGCGTTAGCAAAAACAAAACAAATTCACGTCTCTTCGTCTCATCAAGTGAATGACAATGGCAAGGAGAAGTATTCAACAATTTAAAATTAATTGATGTGGTAGAACATTTTTCATTATTTTGACCTCCCCACATTATAATTGGAAGAGGAAGTGTAAACTTTAACATAGTCTATTAGCTACAAAAGGTAACTCCAAAAACATTTTCACTAAGAGCAGCTGTTTAGCTGGTTTAACAAATGTTAACCATGTATTGGCAAAGTCCAAGTCAAGAAAGCTTACCATCAGCACTTGCCACACTGCTAACCTATTTGCAGGGAGCTTTTTCAAAGCCTATTTTATGTCAGATACTCCAGTAAATATAATTGGAACCAATGAGTATAATTGGCTCAATATCAGGAGTTGAGAATCATTGTTAGAAAGAAGACATTATCCTCTTTTCTTCTGTAGGAATGTAATTTGTTTATTCTGTTGTTGCTAGCGGTCATAAAAATCCTCAGCAGTACCTAGGGGTTTGCGGACCCCATTGCCTACAACAAAAGCTAGCTAGCTAGCTAGCTAGCGAGACCATGGGAAACCTGTTCACATACGTTTCTGCCGAAACCGTCCCACTTATTACAAGTCAATATGTTATTGGTCGATTCCACTGTCACGCCAAAATTCTGCCCTAATACCACAGATCAAACAATGAGACATATTTTCCTGGATGTACAAATGTTAAGCATCCACTTGGAGTTTCAACTCACAACCAAATATGGAAGAGCAAGGTGTTCCCTAATGGAAATATGCAAATGCATGCTAGAACACGCCAATGGGATCTCGCTAGCTCGTGCTTGGCTCTGCCCACCTCCTTGCTTTGTTCCAATTTGAAAATGACAGGTGTATCTTGGTTTAGTAATAACAAATATTTGCTAATTCAGTGCAATGGCAGATGCCTTCTATCTAGCTTCTGAGAGCAAATGACTGACTTGGCTAGGATTTATCTCCCAAAAGACCAAAGAAAATTCTGATTGCATCTTTCTCTTCAGTGTTAACCCTTTCCATTCCAACAAACTGAAGTGATTAAATCAGAATATCAATGAAAAGAAAAATACAATTTCAATGATATTCAAATTCTATTGAAATTAAAAATGTATCTATATTTTAAAACTACAAATAATTTCATAAATCTTTAGGTCTTCTCAAATAGTTTGCGCAAGTTTTTTTTCTGGCAGACACTTCTCTCAAGATTAATTGCATCTGTGGCAAACCTGTGGTAGCAACATTTATTTCCACTAGTGGCAAACAGTTTACCAGCAGCATTTATGGTAAACACATGAGTTCCATGACCAGTAAGCATTACTGACCAATCAAGGGGAAACATCTGTTGGAAATTAGAAACCAATCCATCTCGCTAGCTACAGTACCTGACAAAGTTGTCTGGTGAGTGTAACTTATTCAACTTCCTAACATTTTATTCGCTAAATGGTGCCTAGTTAGCAATGTCATGTTTTATGAGATAGAGTGAAACACATTTTTGTGATACCAGTTTCAAATCGGTCAGCACCACTGACTGACTGGCTGGCTGGCTAGCACTTAACTAGTTAATGTTAACTATCATATTTTTGCACAATTCATGTGATTAGGTAGCTAGATTACTAATGATTTGCCTAAACAGATTTCTAGGTGAATACGTTGCAGCCTTTTAATACCAATATGCATGTCAATATGCTAGTGTCACGGTTCAGTAGCATGTTAGCTAGCGACTCAACTATAGCCTAAAGTTAAAGAAGAACATAAGTCTTTCACGCAGTGAGTATTCTATAAACGCCACCTTTTTTTTTAATATTAGGGAAGGTCCTCAGGACACACATAGGACTGTGGGCACACTAAGCGACACACCAAGCTTGAGCAGTAGCCGGGTCTTGCCAGGTATATGTTGAAAGATTTGTATATTATGAAAACTGATGTTAAAAGGAATATTATTATTTATTGAATACTTTGTGCTCACAACAGAGTCAAATATGAGAGCGCAGCCCAGATGACCAAGTGGTTGAACAACATCTGTCCTGCAAACCAGGTTGCAGAGTACATGAAGGAGACCATGATCTGGAGGGCTCAGTGGACCAGACAGAATGGGGCCAAGACAGTTGAGATAGTCAGAGAGTATCCACGTCTGCTGGATACTCCAGGCCATGGTGGATTACATTTTTTACAAAAACAGACTTGAATTTTATTCTGTTTGCTGTGATTAACTAGCCTGGCTGATGCAACTCACAGTGCAGGGAGAGCTGTGACCACACTGGTCTGGAAAGGAGGCTGTTTGTTAATGCAATATGTTCTAATAAATCGTGCAACAGGGTTTGATTGGTTCTCTGTTTATTTTTCCCTCGGGGTTGAGACCTCTCATTGTTTGTATCTGAAAATCCAACCATTGTAAGAAAGTGGGCAGTACTCAGGGGCTGTTTGAGAGAGAAATACAGAGAAGAGCCAACCAGTAAAAGCACAGCCCCTTTCATTATCGACGCATTGTGCCGACAACATCAAAGAGCCATTCCAGACTCTGAAGTCCGGAGGACTTCAAGAGTTAGGTGTTAGCCAGACTAACGATCAACTGCAATGGAAAAGTAATTGTTTGTCTGGCTACAACATAACACAATTTGAAGTCATATGGGGCAGTAATAAAATATTACACAAAAAGTTAGTCTGCTTTACAACAGATTGTTCAGGACTTCTACATTTCAAACCCAGACTGCTCATGGAAACTCACTGGTACTGGATTGCAGTCTTCAAGGACCCCAAAAAACTTTGTTTTGCCAGCCCAGCAAGAAACAGATCTAAAAACTTCTTGGAAGTGCAGGTATTGTTTTAAATAACCCTGCTGGTGGTACCTCATTTACTTTTAGCCTGAAACTATCAAGTTATTCCCTAAACAGTCTTCTCTCCAGATACACAAGGTGACATCGCTTTAAGACTTCTGACAGTGGTCCTCCCAACACCAGTATACAAATTAGGCAGGAAGACATTCCGACCCAGCTTCAATGAGACCAGAAAGCCCTTCATTGACTTTCAGCCTGTTAGTTTAAATATTAGATAAGCATAGGGAGATTGATGGGACAATTAGATGGCCTTTTGTAAACCTTGAATGAAAGGAACAGCATTCCAGAATCTGTTACGCGTTACTGCACACTCAGACATTGGGTAGATTTCCATCCAATTTGCGACAGATTTAAATGCAAATATTTAAAAAAATCTGCATAAAACAATATGCATTTTCCCACCGGTGATGTTGCCAGCAAACTGACTTTTTGTGGATAAAAGGCTGTGCGTGATGACGAAGTGCACATAAAAATTACTTTTGCAGTCAAATTCTCATGTAACTAGTAAAAAAAAAAGTGAAATGGGTTTACATTGCATTTTGAACTCTACTGATAGTTTTGTCACAAACGGTTGCATTATATAGCAAATGTGCCCCCTCTGGCACATGAATTCTAGCCCAGTGTTTGCCAACCCTGGTCCTCAAGTACCTCCAACAGTACAGTTTCGTTTTAGCCCTTGACAAACACCTCAATTCAACTCACCCAGGCCATGATGATTAGTTGACAAGTTGAATCAGGTGTGCTTGTCCAGGGTTACTTCGATATGACGGTTATTATAGCAATATTTGTGTGTAAAGGAGTTTCCGCCGCCATTTCTCGCGTAATACATTTAGGTTACTCTGGGTTAAGAGACATCCCACTACGTCAAACAAATTGTCTGTAGCCATTTAATCTTTCTATCAGCCCGGTCTTGACTATTCATGCGTCAGGTAATTCAGCCGCATGAAAATGGTTGGCTGGAAACATGGTTAGTGTTGTGTAAATGAAACTATATACCCCAGACCAAAATGAATAGAAGACGTAGGCATCAAACAGGGATTGGGTGTTGATTGATGTAAATTGCTATATACCAAATATACCAAATAAATTGTGTGATGGCATTGTCAGTGTGTCTGACAAGTCCTCATATTCTAACAAGTTGGGACCAACATGGTTGAGTACCAGCACCAGGCAGAGGTGACCAGACCCTACCCATTTGTGTTGACTCTTGGGGACTGCTCACAGGTGTTTACGGTCATTAATGGACCGGCATTGGAGCAAGGTACACACTGTTTTGGCCTCTGGATGTGTGCTTCAAGTCCTATGATGTGTTTGATATCAATTTTCCAACTGTGCCCCAGCATAGAAATTCCTACAGACCACAGTGTATCACCTGCAAGGAACCGAATGCTTACAACAGTCTTGCTGCAGGGGATGTATTTTTTCCACTCAACAATAGTGGATAAGTATCTGCTCTTGTATGTAGTGCGAGAAGTGACAGGAGGAAGCACAGCCCTCCTGCTGATATGTTCCTATGAATTAATAGATCAATAGACGGAATGAGACACTCATGGCTCATCCAACGCTAATATGCTCTTAAGCCACTGTTAAATTACTTTTAGTTTGTTTTAAATGCATTTGTGCCTGCTTTTTGCCTACAGTATGGTATCTGGCTTGTTAGCCTTTGGTTCAACTACTGAAGCACGTTGTGTTACACTTTCATTCTATCACAATAATTTATTTTAAATTCAAAATGTTCCATTTTGGAGATTGTGAAAAGTGCTTTATGAATAAAATACATTTAAGTAATGAGTCATTAGTCCATGTCCTTAGTAGTGACCTTCAAATGTAACATTTTAAAACATGTTCTCTGTGTAACAATGTTTTAACTTGACCCAAATGTAGACCATAACAGCATGGTGTGTGTATATGTGTTGTCACCTAAGATAGCCAAAGTGTGTCAGTGAATGTGAATATCTATTGATTTGCTCTGGTACTGTCTTTTAGACAGATCTATGTTAACACCACTTAAGACTGTCACACACACACATTTTGTATTTTTCTGATTGCAGTCAGAGTGTGCATATCAATTCTAATAATCAATCCCATCTTTTGAAAAACATTTAGACAATAGGGCTTTGTTTCAATGGGTTTCAAAAATGTATCATATATTCCTACACCTTCTCTGACATGTACAGTACCAGTCAAAAGTTAATACACACCTACTGTACTCATTCAAGGTTTTTTCTTTATTTGTACTATTTTCTACATTGTATAATAGTAGTGAAGACATCAAAACTATGAAATAACACATATGGAATAATATAGTAACCAAAAAACAAATCCAAATATATTTTATAAATTGTGATTCTTCAAAGTGGCCTGCCTTTTTGGCAGCTTTGCACACGCTTGGCATTCTCTCAACCAGCTTCATGAGGTAGTTACCTGAAATGCATTTAAAATTAACAGGTGTGCCTTGATAAAGTTCATTTGTGGAAATTCTTTCCTTCTTATTGTGTTTGAGCCAATCAGTTGTGTTGTGACAAGGTAGCAGGATATACAGAAGATAGCCCTATTTAGTAAAAGACCAAGTCCATATTATGGCAAGAACAGCTCAAATTAGCAAAGAGAAACGACTGCCCATTACTTTAAGAGGTCAGTCAATCCAGAAAATTTCAATAACTTTGAAAGTTTCTTTAAGTTCAGTCACAAAAAACATCAAATGCTACGATGAAACTGGATCTCATGAGGACCGACACAGGAAAGGAAGACGCAGAGTTACCTCTGTTGCAGAGGACAAGTTCATTAGAGTTAACTGCACATCAAATTGCAGCCCAAATAAATGCTTCACAGATTTCAATTAAGACATCTAAATATCAACTGTTCAGAGGAGAATCAGGCCTGCATGGTCAAATTGCTGCAAAGAAACCACTATTAACGGACAGCAATAATAAGAAGACTTGCTTGGGCCAAGAAACACGAGCAATGGACATTAGACTGGTGGAAATCCATCCTTTGGTCTGATGATAATTTTTGGTTCCAACCGCCATGTCTTTGTGAGATGGAGAGTAGATGAACGAATGATCTCTGCGTGTGTGGTTCCCACTGTGAAGCGTGGTGGTGTGATGGTGCTTTTCTGGTGACACTGTCAGTGATTTATTTAGAATTCAAGGCATATTTAACCAGCATGGCTACCACAGCATTCTGCAGCAATACGCCATCCCATCTAGTTTGTGCTTAGTGGGACTATCATTTGTTTTTCAACAGGACAATGACCCAACACACCTCCAGGCTGTGCAAGGGCTATTTGACCAAGGAAAGTGATGGAGTGCTGCATCAGATGACCTGGCCACCACAATCACCTGACCTCACCCCAAATGAGAAGGTTTGGGATGAGTTGGACTGCTGGGTGAAGGAAAAGCAGCCAACAAGTGCTTAGCATATGTGGGAACTCCTTCAAGACTGTTGGAAAAGCATTCCTCATTAAGCTGGTTGAGAGAATGCAAAGCTGTCATCAAGGCAAAGGTTGCTACTTTGAAGAATCTAAAATAGTAAATATATTTTGATTTGTTTAACACTTTTCCATATGTGTTATTTCATACTTTGTCTTCACTATTATTCTACAAGGTAGAAAATAGTAAAAATAAAGAAATTCTTGATTGAGTAGGTGTCCAAACTTTTGACTGGTACCGTACATTTAGTATGTTTAGTTTTTAGTAAGTTAATTTAAAGTTAAGTGATTTGATTTATGTTGATACATTTCAATGTTGTTTAAGAGTCACCAAAAACCGGATCTAATTTGCATATGCATACAGAGTTTGCAGCAAACACCGTTTACCATAAGTTTTCTGGAATTGTTTGCCAGACTTTCACAAATTCCCGCAAATTAACCACAACAGCTGGTCACAAAACTAATGTGCATGTGAAAATATGAGCGTGCTGCAAATTTGCTGCCAATTGACCAAAAGTTTGCCACAAATATTTGCCAGATGCCCGTTTTTCCCCGGTCAGGGCTTAAAGGTCCACACTGGGAGTAGATGTTAAGTGCGTCTCCAGCCTGTGGATAGTATGCACAGGACTCTACGCTGGTGAGAAACTTCACTAACCCTCCCCTATACCAGAGGTTTTACCTCTGTCCAATACCACTCAAGTACTGGAGGTGTGCATTAGCATGATAAGAGCACAGTTGGCAGGAAGGCATAATCATGCATAGCAATAAGAAAAGCTAGCCTGCCAGAACCATTTGGCTATTAGTGATGTATATACATTTATAACAGCTGTCCACGACTGTCAGGAATTAGATATCCACATTCATTAACTTTCCATTTAAAATGACCCGTTTTAGCCATTTCACATCATACTCCATTAACTATGACAATCAGAAAATAAACCTGGACAAGATTAACAGAAACGTTGAGGCAAAATACACATTGATTATCTAAATGTGATTTAGACACAAATTACTTTCAGCAGCAGCTCCTGAAGATCATTACTGGCCCATTTAACCTAGCCAGCCAGTGGCCCATATAGTCTGAATGGCCAGTGGCTCAGCCTCCACAGTAAGCTGTCCAGACTACGGAGAGGGGGAGGCAGCTGGTAGGAGCCTGTCTGGGTAATTCTGACAGTCACTTTAGTGCCCAAGAGCAACGTCTTTTCTCTCTTTCCTTCATGGTCTGCGGCCTGGAAAAAAAAGTCTGGTTTGCTTTGTTCGTTTTCAACTGATCGATGTGCCACTTTTTTTCTTATTCAGGCAACAGGAGCAAAGTTGTTCTTTCATATTTGTAAAAACAATACTCAACTATAATTCAATATTACACTTTCTTATGAAAAGCAAATATTCTATTAGTACATTTCACTAATAAAAGTCAGGAGAAAATATTCTCTTTATGTAGTGCAATACTGAATGCAAACTTCATGCAAGAACACAATTTCTACAGATGCATATCATTCAATAAACCTTACCCCATGTGGAAAACTGCTCAATAGTTGACAAGCGCAAAATTGTAAAAGTCACCATGGATTTTTAAAAATTTAGTTAAATATCTCCAGGTACTATACATTTAATTCCATGCTCGACATACAAAGAACATACGGCTGGTCGTCTTCACCCAGATTGACAGACGCAGGGGAAGTGTTGACTCTCTCTCATTCCAGATGTACAAACAGGAAGGGCAGGAGCGAGGAGTGTAGGCTCACATGACAGTTCATTCCCAGTTAAGTATCCCTCCCACCACTCTTTCGTGCGTTCACTTTCTCTTGTTCCCTCTCTCGCTCGCTCTGTCCTCTGGCGACATATTCCAGCACAAAGCTAATCTGAAACTGTGAAAATGCCAGCTCTCAGTCTCCCTCTTCATTTCCCCCTCTTTATCGGTCTCCTCCCGCTGTCCTCACTCACTCTCTCCGTTTGGCTGTGTGCCTACCCTTTTGACTTCATAACTCACACATACAGTGCCTTCAGAAAGTATTCACACCCCTCGACTTGTTTCACATTTTGTTGTATTATAAAGTGAGATTAAAATGGATTTGTCAACAATCTATACAAAATACTTTAACGTCGATTTTATTTTTTTTAAATTTCACAAAATGTTACAATTTATGAAAAATAAAACACTAATATATTTTTATTAGTTAATTAAGCATTCAGGCCCCTGACTTAATACATGTTAGAATCACCTTTGGCAGCGATTACAGCAGTGAGTCTTTTTGGGTGGGTCGAAGAGCTTTGCACACCTGGATTGTACAATATTTGCACATTCCTTTAAAAAAAATGTCAAGCTTTGTCAAGTTGGTTGTTAATCATTGCTACACAGTAATTTTGAAGTCTTTCCAAAGATTTTCAAGACATTGTCATCTTGGTAAGCAACTCCAGTGTACATTTGTCCTTGTGTTTTAGGTTATTGTCCTGCTGACAGGTGAATGTCTCCCAGTGTCTATTAGAAAGCAGACAACCAGGTTTTCTAGGATTTTGCCTGTGCTATTCCATTTGTTTTTATCCCCCCCAAAAATCCTAAGTTCTTGCTGATGACAACTATACCCATAACACAATGCAGCCACCACCATGCTTGAAATTATGAGGAGTGTACTCAGTGATGTGTTGTGTTGGTTTTGTCCAAAACTTTTCATATTCAGGACATAGAGTAAATGTCTTTACCACAGTTTTTGCAGTTTTACTTTAGTGCCTTATTGCAAACAGGATGCATGTTTTGGAATATTTGTATTCTGTACAAGCCTCCTCCTTATCACTCTGTCACTTAGGTTAGTATTGTGGAGTAACTGCAATGTTGATCTATCCTCAGTTTTCTCCTATCATAGCCATTAAACTCTAACCGCTTTAAAGTCACCATTGGAGTTATGGTGAAATCCCCAAGCGGTTTCCTTCCTCTCCGGCAACTGAGTTAGGAAGGACATCTGTCTCTCTTTGCACACAGAGTCCATGCAACTTATGTGACTTGTCAAGCAAATTTCTACTCCTGAACTCATTTAGGCTTGCTATAAGAAAGGGGTTGAATACATTTAATTTTCTATTCATTTGTAAACACTTCTAAACACATCATTCCACTTTGACATTATGGGGTAGTGTGTAGTCCAGTGACAATATCTCAATTGAATCCAATTAAAATTCAGACTAACAACAAAATGTGAAGGCACTGTACATGACATGCACACTGATGTACCCAGACAAACAGTCCTTACGAAGCTAATATCCATTCCCAAATGTGTGAAAATGTGTCTTAAGATGCATTGTAGCACCCCATTACATTTATTCTGACCTTTGACACCTTTGTTGACTGACTAATTGTACTTCCTTACACAGTCTTGTCAGGATACAGGCTTGTGTCTTAAGTCCCTCCTGATGTCCCAAAATAAATAACACTTACTGTGTATGGCTTTCACCTTTCTCTACATCTCTCCTGTTGCCTTCCATCAGCAGGCGTTTACATGGTCCTCTCTCTACCGGCCCTATAGCAATTAGTATAATGGAACCGGGCTATGACAATTGCTCGCTCATAACCAGACACTGCACAACAACTGTAACCTGTTCATTACGACCAGCACTGATCTCTAACCGCGGGTGGAGTTTGATTAATCGGGTGCATGCTTAGACAACATAATCTGTGCTACAGCTGAAAGCAGTCCTCACACTGTATATGAACTGTCTCTGACCAACAGACAGACTGGCTTCAATATGAACATAATCTTTCAATATAAAACCTCAAAGCAGCACCAACCCAGATACCTACATCACAGAGAATAAGGATAAATTGAGGTTGACAGAGGTCATTCTTTTTTTGATGTATTCAATTTCCTTGAGCGACAGTTTGGAGATACTGGTTTGACCACCCTCTCATTCAAATGAGTCCTAAGCACCAAGTCTACTATGTGAAATCAGCATGGTTTCTGACAATATTATTCTGCCAACATCTCAGCCCATTCCTTTCCCTTGTACCTTTTTGGTACAACTGGGTGTGTCAGTTATTATTTCCATATGTGCAACACTTCCCCACTATCCTTTCACTCCAAGTGAGCATCTTCAGAGAATAAAGCATGGCCTACATTTGCTCGAAAAAATACGCAAAAGAAAAACGGGATAAACATTGAAGCTGTACTTTATTCCCCTCACACTCATTCCCCATTTTCCCGCATCTCTCCCTCTCTCTCATTCAGTTGCTCAGTCTCTCCCCTAGGCTCAATTCACCACTCCATTAGCTCAGTTGCTGCAGAGGGATAGATCCATAGACAGGGAAGACGACAACAGGGATCGTGGAGCAAAATAAATAAGTACTGTAGACGGAACTCTGTTTTTCAGGAGATATTTTGGACATCAACATGCTTACTTTTGAACTACACATAATTTGGTTGTAGCTTGGGTTGTATTATGGAAAACACTAATCTGATATAGCACGAGAAGAAAAGAGGCTACATTTGAGAGGTCCTTTGTTGTATGAGAGAGCGATTCATTCCTGAGTTAACAATTCAATAATGATAATTATTCACCTCTGAAGCACAGGGCCACCAGGTCACGTGTAACTTTACAAAGAGAAGCTAAGCCTACCTCTCACAATTGCATGGTGTCAGGATGAGAGGTGAAATCAACTAGAGGGGTCTGAAGGGGGGGGGGGGGGGGGGGGGGGGTTGAAGAGGCAGAGAGTGCAAGAAATGAAAGGTTGTACATTTTCCAGAGTAAACTGTATACTGTACTGAAATACCAAGCAGAGTAACACATTCAGGTTGTTCAATACATTTTTATGCAACAAATAACTCCCAGTAGACCTTAGAGTGATGATCTATCTGCATGTACAACATGAAAACCCCTCTGGTACCTCACTGAGGGAACACCCAGATAGCAGTAAACAAGTAAATCCATCTAAATAGACACTTTAAATAAGAAATATAGTTTGCCAAGTTCAAACTACCATAGAGGTGAAACCCAACCATGCAGATGGGGAAACCATACAAACAGGTAGCAGGATATAAAATGGTGGTTGCAAATGTGTAGAGAGTGGGTAAAAGATAAGAGGAAAGGACCGACAAGTTACACTGAGATAACTTCCTACCTCCTGCAGCTGTACCCTCACTTTGTTGATGGCCTTCAACCAGCGTATTCTGGATGGAGAGAAGGGCAAAGGAGGCCCATTGTCGTGGAAACTGGGGTGTGTGGAGAGAAAGAGATAGATTGACCACTCACTAATACTGTATTTGTAATATTTACTGCTCAAAAATGTGGATGCTTATTTAAGTGTTTGAAATGTATGACACTAGCTGGAACTCAGACTCACCTTTGCAGCATTTTATTGGATATTTTCTCAACTGAGTGGTCCAATCTCTTCATAGAGCCATTTAAGCTCTTCCCCACATCCAGGGAGGGTCTGCGCAATACCTCCTGCCCCAAAACAGAGTGTCCATTGCTGGGGAGGTGTCCGTTGGTGGGTTGCTGGCCAGCGGTAGAGGGGCAGAAGGTGGTACTGTGGTAAGAGTGGAAGGACTCTTCCAGCCCTGAGCCTGGAGCACTCTCCTGGCCTGTCTCACTAAGCTGGGAGCTGGTCTGGCTCAGGTTTCCAGAGGACCCAAAGCGACTACTTTCCACCGGACTGGAGTGGTGAAAAAGAGGTAAGGGAAGAGACTTAATATTAGAATAATAAGTGAGGAAGAAAAACACTTTGAATTGTGCAACTGATTGGCTCATTAATTGGATATAGACATTATTACAACTAGTGCATTGTTCCTACTGAATTGTACACCATTGTAAAAGACATCTAACCTTACAGAGAGAGAAATACATTTTGGCAAATTAGAATGAATACACCAATTGCCTGAAATGAATTTGAATGTACTAAGTTATTTAAATAATTTAGTGTCTATTGGTTTAGCCTGTGTTGGTTTTCTGTATTTCTATTTCTGGGGGACAATGAGTTACTGAAATCTCTTTTGATCAAACTGAATGACAGGGAATTCTGTAAGGTTAGACTTCCTTTTGAATTAATTCATATAATTCATCTTACATTAGGAGTTCAAGAGTAAGAAATACTTAGCTTATTATCACTATACCACGATGGGTATGATACACTTCACAATCAACCACCAACACAAGGCTACAGTAGTACAAATGCTAAAAACAAACACGGTTAAAGGAAAGACACAGAACACAAAATTCAGTGGGGTGGAGTGCGGAGCTGGACCTGGATTACTCTCCCCAAAATATCAATGCATCATAAATGGTGTTGGGGAAGACCATTTATTATGCTTCTACTGGCCTTTTAGAACTCAATAGGTCCTTCTTGGACTGGTTGTCCAGCAGCACTTCAGAGGTGGAATCTGCAGAGGGGAGTGGTTCTACAAGGCTTTCTTTCTCCTTTTGGGACAGGGATGCTGAAGGATCTACGTCAGGTGTGGAGATGCAAATCTGGGGTTTGGCTAAGTCAGGGGGACCTACCGAACTTTGATCACTTGTCTCCTTGGTTGGCTTATCATTAGCTTTGGGCTGAGTGGTAATAACCGGAGGAGCTTGTGGCTTGGACGGTTCGGCAGCAGCCCCCCAGAAACCTAATTTTGTCCCAAATAGAGAGGCTGTGGATGGTGCTTGCTTTGCTGCGCCTGGCTTCTCCTCCTGAAACAGGCCTGCAGACATAGTTTTGAATCCTGAGAACAGACCACCACCTGCTTCTGCTTGAGGCATTGTGGGAAGGGCTTTGGGAATTGTGGGGGGAGATGAAAACATGGATCCAAAAGACTTTCCAGCATCACTGGTTCCTGTCATAAAATCCCCAAACAGGGATTTGGGGGCTGGCTCTTCAGTCTTAGTCAACTGGTCAGCTTGGGGAATCTTCTGGGGACTTTCCACTGGTGGGCCTGATTTGTCCGTTCCCTTACTCTCAGGCTCTCCCACAATTACAATAGGCTTATCATCTATTACTTCTCCTTCCACAAATGCAGCCTTTTCTTTCCCAGAACTGGACTGATCATTCATTGGAGGTTGTTCTGACTTTAAGGGCTGTTCCGTTTTATCAGGTTGCCCTGATGATGCAGGGATTTCCGCTTCTTTTGATTGACAGTCCACAGCTGTAGCAGGAAGTTTCTCAAACCCTTGACCCTGGGCTACTTCAACAGCATTACCATCAGGTTTGAGGCCAACCAACTCCTGAGGCTGAGTTTTGGTGTCAGGTTGTTTTGGTGCCTCAGATAATTGTGAGTGTTCATGCAAAGTAACCGTGCCAGTGTCTCCTGGCTCTTTCATTTTATCAGTGCTATCTGCTGTGGTGGTGTCAGGGGCAGCTGTTGAGATTTTATTCTCAGGGGGACTTGCTGTTGCTGTTTGAGGAGTAGTTTTAGCTGGTTGGGGAGTGGACCCTCCAAACAACCCCCCAAACATAGAAGCTGCAGTTTGAGAAGTAGCTGCGGGCTGGGGACTTAACCCTCCTAACATACCGCTGAACATCGAACCTGCAGTTTGCGGGGAAGCTGTAGCTGGTTGGGGACTAGACCCTCCAAACAGACCTCCCAACATAGAACCCGCAGTTTGATGGGCAGCTGTAGCTGGCTGGGGACTGGACCCTCCAAACAGACCTCCCAACATGGAACTTGCAGTTTGAGGGGCAGCTGTAGCAGGCTGGGGACTAGACCCTCCAAACAACCCTCCCAACATAGAACCAGCAGCTGGAGGAGTAGCTGTGCCAGGCTGGGGAGTAGACCCTCCAAACAGGGAGAGAAATCCTGTAGCTGATGGCTCTTTAGGGGTTTCTGGCTCTTTAGGTGGGGCAGGTTCCTGAGGTGCACCCTTTGGGATGGATTCCTTTTGGGCAGTGGCACACTCCGGGGTAAGCGCTGTGGTTTCAGCCTCAACTGCAGTACCATCTTTAGGGGTGTCTCCCGGCGCTTTAATTTTGGCAATGGTATCTGGAGTGGTATCAGACACAGCTGTTGATATTTTGTTCTCTGGGGGTTTTGTTGGTTCTGTTTGAGGAGTGTCTGTAGCTGGCTGGGGATTAGATCCTCCAAACAACCCTCCCAACATAGAACCTGCAGTTTGCGGGGCAGCTGTAGCTGGCTGGGCACTAGACCCTCCAAACAACCCTCCCAACATAGAACCTGCAGTTTGTGGGGAAGTTGTAGCTAGCTGGGGACTAGACCCTCCAAACAACCCTCCCAACATAGAGCCTACAGTTTGCGGGGCAGCTGTAGTTGGCTGCGGACTAGATCCCCCAAACATTGAACCTACAGTTTGAGGAGTGTCTGTAGCTGGTGGCTCTTTAGGGGTTTCTGGCTCTTTAGGTGGGGCAGATTCCTGAAGTGCACCATCTGGGATGGATTCTTTTTGGGCACTTGCACACTCAGGGGTAGGTAATGTGCTTGCAGAATCAACAGCCTCAACTGCAGTACCATCTTTAGGTGCGTTTCCCTGCTCTTTTATTTTTATAGTGCTATCTGCTTGAGTTGTGCGAGGTGCAGCTGTTGATATTTTGTTCTCAGGGGTTTTTGCTGTTTGAATAGGTGCTGGGGGTGGACTGGGTCCTCCAAACAATCCCCCAAACACAGAACCCGAAGTTTGAGGGGCAGTTGTAGCTGGCTGGGGCCTAGGCCCTCCAAACAACCCTCCCAACTTAGAACCCACAGTTAGAGGAGCACTTGTAGCTGGCTGCGGACTAGATCCTCCAAACAACCCTCCCAACATAGACCCTGCAGTGTGAGGGGCAGTTGTAGCTGGCTGTGGACTAGATCCTCCAAACAACCCTCCCAACATAGAACCTGTAGTGTGAGGGGCAGTTGTAGCTGGCTGCGGACTAGATCCTCCAAACAACCCTCCCAACATAGAACTCGCAGTTTGAGGGGCAGTTGTGGCTGGCTGCGGACTAGATCCTCCAAACAACCCTCCCAACACAGAACCCGCAGTTTGAGGGGCAGTTGTGGCTGGCTGCGGACTAGATCCTCCAAACAACCCTCCCAACACAGAACCCGCAGTTTGAGGGGCAGCTGTAGCTGGTGGCTCTTTAGGTGGGGCAGCTTCCTGAGGTGGAATACCTGAGATGGATTCCTTCTGGGCATTGGCACACTCAGGAGTAGGTACTGTGGCTACCGAGTCAACAGAGCTTGCTTGTGGGGGTGACAGAGGTCCACTGAACATGGAAAACACATTTTTAGTAGGTGGTTCTTTAGGCACTGTAGATTCTGGGACAGAGGAGTCTGGAGCTGACCCAGCTTGTCCTGGAGGTTGTGGGGCACTGGGGCCACTAAACATAGAAAATAATCCTTTTGGTGGGCTTTCACTGGCAGATGAACCAGAAAAGAGCCCCCCAAGAATAGAGCTAGTCTCTGGTTGAGGTTGAGCTTGTGGTGGACTGGGCCCAGATTGAGGTGCCTGTGGTGTTGCTGCCTGCGATGGTCCCCGTGGTGGACTTGGTCCACCGAACATAGAGAATAAACTTTTAACATGTGGTTCTGGAGGTGGTGCTTGAGATGACTCAGTTTGGGTTGGTGCCTGCTGAGGACTAGACCCCCCAAACATGGACAATAACCCCATACCAGGAGATTCCTCTTTAGTAGTAGTTGTAGTAGTTGTTGGTGGTGTTCCAGAGATCATGTCTCCAATTTCTCCCATAAAGCCGAACAGTCCAACTGATGGTTTGGGGGGTGGTTCCTGTTTGGTTTGTCCGGTTGGTGTCATAGTCTGTGATCGGCCTGGGGTGGGGCCAGTGCTTGTATTGGGAGGAAATACTTGTGACATGCTTTTACCTGGTGGCTGACCAGGAGCTGGATGTGGTACCCCACGTTGCACTCCATCCATTGTTTGTTGTTTCTGTAGAGATGGTCTTGATTGAGAACCTTGTGTAACAACTCTGTTTGGCTCATTTTTAACAACAGGTTTTGGTTGCTGTGATGGAGGAGACTCTGCACTTAAGAAGCTGCCTATTGACCCAAAAAGATTAGAGGCTCCTGTGTCTTCCTGTTTATTTAGGGATGTGCTGCCAGGTAAGCTAGCAGTAGAACCATTTCTATCTTGTGGTTTTGACAATGGTTCTGGGGGTTTAGGGGGCTCTGGCGTTGGCTCCTCAATCAGTAGGGCAGACTTGAAAAAGCTCATAAATCCTCCCTGTGGTTGTTCAGCTGGTTTTTCCACTGGTTTTACAGATGATCTATCTGTGGTGTACTGTGATTGTGGTTGTAGTGGAGAGAAAGATTTATTGAGTGGGTCCATGGAACTGGTTGGCACTGTGGGCTGTGTTGGTGGAGCAGCTTGCTGAGACATGGTGGCTTGTCGTGCAAGTCTAGGTTTCTGAGTAACAGTTGGTGGTTGTGCTGGAGGTTGCCCATATTGTCCAGATGCGGGAGGTGTGGGTAGAATTCTAGAAGAGGTGGATGCGGCTGGTCTCTCTGTCTGTTGAACTACACTCGGAGCCGGAGTTGTTGTAGCAGGGGGATCTTCTTTGATAATCTTTGATTTGAGACTCTGGAAACCTGATGAAAGTATGCTCTTGGCCTGTTGGTCCACCGGGGTAGACTCAGTACCAGGTGGTTTATATTGTTCTCCATTAACACAAGAGGCCAAGCCAGCTCTTCCTTTGTTCAAATCTGACTCAGCGGTTTTGCCAACGATTGAGGAAATGAATGAAGAGAACTTCTTGACATGCCGATTAGGTATTTCCTCTCCTGGAGTCACTCTCTGTCTCCATTCCTCCTCTGGTGTGTCATCTACATGCCTGACTCTGACCCCAAAAGATGAATGCCTTCTTTGACGAGGCTGGTAACAGTTGTTCAAGCGTTGTTGAGAGGAATCTGTGGTGGGGGTAGCATTGTGCGAGACAGCAACCTTTTGAGAGAGAAGTTCCTTCATTTGCTGATTGTTCCAATAAGGGCCTTTCTGATCCCTGTTAGAACATGAAAGGTCTATGACCTCCAAATATGGATTCTGATAGGCATGATTGGGTTGTCTTGGATCCATTCTGACTTTGTTCAGTCTATATAGTGAGAAATCTACAGCCTGTTCTTTTTGTGCAAGGAAGGAGCTCTCAAACATCTGAGAGAACCGCTCCAGGTTCAAATTCATGATCTGATTTCCTTTTCTATAGGCAGCAGATAGGTCCAGGGGGGCATTGAGGAGTTTGGGAACACCCTGATCTTGTCCAGGGAGCCAGAGGAGCTCATCCTCATTATAGAGAGGGACTTTAAATCCACATACTGTGACCATTTCATTATGTAGCCAAGCACTTGGGAAGTTATCAGGCCCAGTTCCCAAGGACTCTCCCTCAGGTGCACAAGCATAGACCATCGTACCTCCTGCATCTGTTAGCAGGGCATATATGTATTCATGATCAGTGTAAACAAAGTACCCACAATCCCCATCATCAGCTGGCCACCACATACCTTGCTCCAAAAGTACAAGCCATTGATGGTACCATTCTGTCTCTTCCAAGTACAAACACTCTTCCATCTCTCCATTGTGAGGTTTAGGGTAACTGCGATCAAATGACCTAGTCAAACTCAATTGACTTTGATTAACCATGCCTTGGTCACTATATTGCCAATTAGCTGAATAAGATAGATTAGGTGGATTTTCCTCATAATAGCCCTCATGATATGAAATGCCATTCATACTATAACAGCTACCATTATCAAAGGAGTTCCATTTACCAAACTTGGCATTACTCATTTTGGTGCTTAAGTTCAATGCACCCTCTTCTTCAGTCCAGTACTCCTTCTGTTCCATCATTTGATTAGTATGCAGATTTCCCAAGTCATCATAGCTGTTCATACATTTTTTCTTGGTATATGGATTGCTGTCAACATTTCTGGGCACCTCTTGTTGGTGGTGCTTAATCGGTTCTTGGTTATAGTCAATTTCATGCCATGGTTGAGGGGAACTATATTGATCATCTATATTTGTGGAGCTACAGTAGAGAGTGGAGTCTTGGAACACTGCTCCTTCTGGAGGCTGTACATAACTCACATCACTTGTGTGATAAGTCTGTGATTGATTTTGAAGCTGCTGCCACAGAATTGATTCTTGGATCCATTGGTTTTCACCATAACTAGAATTGACTCTATATGATGCCAACAGATCTTGGTAGCCATCCTGTCCGGTTACAGAATATAAGGAATGGTTACTTTGATTAAGATATTGTTGGGATGACATCATTGCAGTATTTGGATGCCCTTGTAAAATGGATAACATATTTTCTGCACTGTAAGAGGTGGCTAATGGGTGGTTAGACTGAAGAGAACCATGGTAGTGCATTAACTGAGGTAAATGGCCAGTGCTGCATGATGTGTAGGATGGTCGGCTCTGAAAAGACCTTGCATAAGTAGCTGACGTCCTTAAATCTAAAGTCTCAGCTTCCCACGAGCCAGGTGCAATTTCTGCAACATTTCTGTTTTGTCTTGGAATGGAGTGACCAAGGAGACCACTTTCTCTCCTCTCCATTTCAGACTCAGAAGTATTGTTCGCTACAGTGTTGCTTGGCCCAGTCTTGAACATGCTTGAGAGCAAACCTGGGGAGCTTGCAGATAGTGTCTTTGGCTCTGAATTGTACTTGAGCATTTCTGCTGATTTATGAGTGGAGACTTCATCATTCCTATTGAATAGTCCTGATAGAAAGCCTGGCTTTTTGTCAGCCTCCTCATTGGGTTCATGTGGGACCTGATGTGCTATATGTGTAGATGGAGGTGTTTGCTGTGTAGGCTGTCCAGCTGGAGTGATTGTATGATGTTGTATTTGCTGTATTTGCAAGGGTGGTGACGGATTGCAGGCCTCAACATTTCCAGAGGAGTTTGTTAACTTGTTAAACAATCCAGAGAGAACTCCAGGCTGGCTTGCAGTATCTTGCCGTGAAGGAGTTAGATTTTGCCTGGCATTTGGCGAGATTACATTTGGTGGCGAAATTACATGTTGCGGTCTTTCTTGGCTGATTGGTGGCGACTGCTGAGGCACATTTTCTGTGGAAGATTTTTTGAATAGCCCAGACAGCAGACTAGGCTGTTGAGTTGGTTGATTTTGGCTTTGTACCTGTTGACTAGGCTGCTGTGTTGGTTGATTTTGGTCTTGTACTTGTTGACTAGGCTGTTGAGTTGGTTGATTTGGGTTTTGCAATGGCACATTCTGCCTGTTTGGGTACTGCTGGCTAGGCTGATTGAGAGGAGGTGCAGAATGTGTCTGAGGTATTGGGGACTGATTGGTAGATACATTGTCTGCAGAAGCAAACTTAAAAAGTCCAGAAAGAAGACCACCTTGTTGAGCAGGTTTTGGAACTGTATGTTGTCTAGAGAAGTCTGGTTTGTTGTCTAGAAAAGCCTGGTCCCTCAGTGGATCACGGTTTGGCCCTTGCATATTCTGTTGGTTGAAGTTCTGCTGATTACGAGGACCAGCAGACGGCGGCAGTTGTTGCTGGAGTGGAGTTGTTTGGGTGCTCAAAACATTATCAGAGGAACCCAATTTAAACAAGCCAGAGAAAAGTCCTCCTTGTTGAGGAGGTGCTTGTTGAGAGGGTGGTTGTTGGGATGGGCTTGGTGCTTGTTTCTGTCTGGGGTGATTGCTAGGGAACACCCCTTGCTGTTGGCCCTGGGGAGGTGGTACATTAGGTGAAAGGTTTTCTGCAGAGGAAAACCTCAGTAACCCTGAGAGAATACCCCCAGGCTGAGAAGGAGGAGGTGCAATTTGTTGTGGGGGAGGTTGAGGAGGGAATTGTTGACAATTACTGGCACTAGGAGGTTGACTGTTTGGGGGAACTTGCTGTGGTGGTGGGTTCCCAGATAAGTCACTTCCAGAGCCAAATCTAAGAATTCCTGACAACAACCCTCCTTGCTGGGGCTGATTGGAGCCAACCTTAAATGTATCGTCAGTGGCGGCCCCTTTAAAAAGACCTGTCAAAAAACCTTGATGTTCAGGAGGTGCTTGCTGCATCCCAAGAGACATTGGTGGTGGCCTTTGATGTTGCTGCATATGCTGCTGATGTGGAACTGGGGGCAATTGGCAATGCTGGGCCTGTTCTTGATTGGGAATTTCTGGGGGTTTGTAAGCACTGACATCCTCACCAGAAGCAAATTTCATGAACCCAGAGAACATTCCTCCTCCTGCTGCTTTTGGAGGCTGTTTGGAAGAGACATTGTCAGAGGAGAGAAATTGAAGTTTTAGCTTACTGCCTAAAGATGGCTCCTCCACAGGCTTCTCTGATGTAATATCTGGTGCCGACCCAAATACAGGATACACTGCAACAGGTGGAGGGCCCTGCGGGGGAACAGGGTTAACTGGTGCAATCAATGAGCTGAATGATTTCTTGAAAGGGCTAAAGAACCCTGAACTTGCTGGTTCTGGTTGGTTGATGGACTTCCCATCCACTGAAGTAGGCACACTTTGCTGAGAGGCAATCATAGAGCCAGGTCTCACATGCACAACTTTTCCTTGTGTATTAACAAATGGTTTATTTTGGGGTACATTTCTTGAATTATCAAGTCTTCTGCCTCCTCCCACAGCCATTGATTGTTCACGTTGGTGGATATGTTTCTCCTCCCAGTTTGCAAGATTTTGAAAGCCCTCTCTTGAGCCACTTCTCCCTGGGGATTGTTTTCCCTCGGTGGAGTTCACTACCTCTTCACCAGATTTTTTTATAGCAAAACTCATTTTCTCAACAATTGAAGTGACTGCTGGTGTTTGTGGCTTTGTTGCAGAGTCCTGAACTTCATCACTTGTACTATACATCTCTGTTCTCATGGCTGGCATTTCTTGATTCTGGACTTGTGTCTTGGCATCAGACTGGGAAGGCAAATTGAAGGAAAATGTCCCGTTGGGGTGAGCTGTAGGAGATACAAGAGCTACACGAGCAGGAGCAGGGCTGGTGGATTTTGGAATTAATGAAAATAGCTTAGATATACCAGATTGAGAAGATGGTGCCGGTGGTACTTTTTCAGTTTCTGCAGAACCAGAGTGTGGCTGCTTGGGGGCTGAACTAACCTTGTCTGTGAAGGAACTGAATAATGAACTCATAGCATGTTTCACTCCAGATATTCCTGGTTCAGGTGGAGCCTCTGTCTGGGTCTCTTCCTTGACATCAATAGGGGTCCTTGGGTCCTCTCCAGTAGATTCTGTTCTTATGCTGCCCTGGGAAGATAACCTTGACTTGGATGACTTGGGAAGAGACCCATACCTGCTTATTTCCTCCTCTTTTTCAGCCAGGTATTCTGAAACTGTTTCAACTAGGCACTGGAGCTCATCCATGGGATCAACATACTCGTCGCTTGGTTCCTCCACTGGAGACAGCATTGCTTCAGGAGCCCATCCTCCCATTTTCCCCTTTCCACTCTTCTTAACCAGATAACTCTGATACTTGTCTATGTGACCTCCATGGGATGAAGCATACCTGCCTTGGCCCCTCCCATTCTCAGAGTGAATGGCCTCCGCTAAGGAGGCAATTTCCTCTAGCTCCTCCTCTGATCCCATGGAGTACGGCAGCTCCTCCTCTGAATCGTACGCCAAACCTGTTCTCATTCTGGCAGCTTCCTCCTCCTGATAGACCACATAGTTCTCCAAGGTGTCCCCCAGCTTGTTTTTGGCCCACATCCTAGTCTTGTAAAGAAGTCCATTCTTGTATGGCTTGAGGCATGGCGTCATCTGCTCCTCCTCTTCCTCGATCTCTGCCACCTGCCGCAGCACGAGCTCCCCTCTCTTCTGGCGGAGGAGTGCAAGGTCAGGGGGAAAAGGCTCATCTGTGAGTTTCTCCGCCTCGGAGAAGGACAGCCCTCCTGGATCCCGGATCTTTTTTCTCCGCCGCCGATCGATAGTGTCATAGCCCACTGGGTAGGTGGCAGGTATGATGCCACTGTGTTGTGTGCTTTGGCAGAGCGAGCTGCCTGAGGGCTCAGTGAGAGCTCGCCCCATTCGGAGAATAACATCGTCCTCAACCCAACGATTCTCTTCCTTGTCCAGGAACTCGCTCAGGTGATTTCTCCCCTGCACTTTGTATTTGCTTTCCCAATCCTCCACACCCATGCCAGAATCTACAGGGATGATTCTGACCCTCCCTTTATGGTTTATTGCTCTAGTTTAGGTTCATCGATTAAAGAAGCAAAATGGGATGTGCGAGGGGGGGGGGACAAAAACCAGAAAGAAAAAAGCAAACAGAAATTACTGCAAAATATAAGAGGACAGAAAAGTAATAAAGCCCATGTGACTGACAGACAAGCATTAAATACATATGATAAATAAAAATGTTTTTAATGTGTAAATAACAAATTAAATTTGGTGAATGTGTGTTCAGATTGTTTGATATGCCCATTTTATGTGCGTGATGCCGTCATTCTGGGGGATTATCAATAACAGCACAAAAGCCCTGAAATCCAACCTGAAGTATCTCTCTGTCCAAAGTCATTTTACAGACTGCATAGAAATTCGGTCAGGGAGGGCAGTATTTCCCTATAACTGAACCTTCCCTTCCAAAACCAGGGTCACAAAGACCCATATGTGACAATAGCAGGCTTAACTAAGCTCAGTTTCATCCAAACTGCCAAAGAAGTTTCATATAACAATACGTCAATTTTAAATCAGTTTTTCCTGGCTGTAATCCCACTTTTCTTTTCAGATGTTATGGAATTATCCGGATCAGCTTTCTATCTGTCCACACAGACTGAGATTTACCACAATCTCACTGAAGCACATGTTTTCCACAGCAAGTCACACATGTAAGAGAGCAAAGACCCACTCTACACTGGGTACGTGAATGGAGTTGGCAGATTATTTGTGCTCCATCTGGGAAAACATCTAAGCAGTTGGACAATTTCGACATTGTTTAAGACCAAATCTGTTCCTTCTTCAAAGCTACACTGCATTTTGACATTCCATTAACTAAATGAAATTCTATACTAGATCCAAATATACAAATCACCAAAGACTCAATTGCTATTAGCACGTCCTCGGGGACACTGTTCATATATTCAAGCAGGTGACATTGTTTACCTCCTTCCTATGCGGTGTCAAACCATGTGCCAGTGACAAATGAACATAAACTGACTAAATTTAAAGCTGCTCACATTACTTGAGGAATATGCTTGTATTCAGGGTACAACTAAGGCAGCCAATTGATTCTGCCATTCTGTCCCAGGAGGGTGGATGTCCCTTAATCGTCTGAAAGAGGGAAGCCTTCTAACATACAAAACAGCTAAGACTCAGGCCCTCAGCTAACTGGGTCTATTTGCAAAATTATTTATTTACATAGTTTGTTTTAAACAGTTTTCTAACAAAACAAAATAAATGTCCGATACTGCACTAAACATTGTTTTATTAATGTCCTAACTCTGGACATCCTTCACTATCTGTCAGTAAGTATGATTGTAGAATATATGAACAGGTGTGCAATCTTTTACAGTTGAAATTGTGCATTTCTGTGAATTCTGTGTCGGGGCATGTATTGTACGTTTGCGGGTGGTATCAGAAGCTCTACCTGCTACCACGGTGGTCTCTGTAGTCCATGTCAAAGCTGTGGATGGAGTCGGTGCAGGAGTCCAGGTGGTTCTGGAGCCGGGGGCCCATGGGGTACTGGTGCATGGAGGAGTTGGGCTGGGTCGTGGTGTGGTAGCGCGGGGGCAAGCTGTTGCTGGTCTCACTACGGTAGTCACTGTCCCGGTCGTCCACCGCACTGTCATGGTCATCCAGGGCTGTAAAGGGGGAGGGGCAAAAGGACAAGCTCCACAAGATAACTTCTAGAGACCTAGGCATTATAACTGCTAAAATGACTACAGAATCTCCATTCTATCCCACTGATGCTCACAATTTCACAAAAAAAAAAAAAAACATGTTCGCCTCACACATATGAGTTACACAATAAGAACAAGTGGTGATATACACTGGGGTCAGGTAGGGTCAGGTAAGAGGGAGGTAAGGAGGGCAAGGGTCATGCACCTTTGAATGCAAGCCAACCAGGAAGTAAACCACAGTGGGAAGGGGAATGTGATGCAACTGAACGTATAAATCATTAAACAGTCAAAAAGGGACACCCAAATTAATCAGTTAAGGAACTCAAATGCAATTTTGACATCGTCTCTCAGTGACGCAGTCTCAACTTTGGCACGCAAACAGGTCCTTTGGATTGCAGAATGCTGACCCTAAGCTGAGTGGCCAACTTAAGGTGACAGTTGAGGTGGGCTGCGTCCAGACTGATAAGTGAAAAAGATAGTTCAGGACAAACTGATGTTTCGATTTCTCAAAACAGGCTGGCGAACACTGCCCCCTGTCTGTGTGACGATGCTGTTGCATCTCATTGACATTGTTCACAAAGTCATCAACTGCCACTATGCTTATTAAGGTCACCTACTGACTGCAAAAACAGATGTAGGCTTAACTGCTATTGTCCAGTTCTGTTTACATGCAGGTAGAAACAATAACAATGTGTGTGTTTCCATGTCCCGTGGGGAAATTGATAAAGGTGATGAAACTCAAGAAATATAGATGAAACTGACATGAGGTGTAGAGAGAGGAGAGTGTGTGTGTGGGGGGGATATTTCCCCTGGCTGTAGCGATTGTTTTTGGTGCTGGATAACATGCACAATGCATTGAGGATAGGCCAAGGTGAAGCTTTGGGAAGGGATAAAATTCATCACAAAAAAGACTGTTACATACTCAGTGTGTCAGCCCATCCGAAATAGTTGCCTGGTGAGGGTGTTGGCAGAGAAGTAAAGTGAGAGGTAGTGGAGAGTGTGCAAAAACTGTGCATGACATAGGAGGGGAAATTATGACCATGCATGAAAGTGGCATCACTGTGTGTTGACATTCTTCCTAACTTTGCAGGAGTAGTGACTGTTTTGGGAAAAAATGTATTGGATAAAAGGCTTACTTGATGTTAAGTCTGGGTTAGGAGATTCACACATAACTCAGG